>NC_048565.1:52363875-52963875 GCF_013265735.2 Oncorhynchus mykiss
GATTGTGTCTTTAAGTACAATGTAAAGTTACATGAAGATATGTTACATGAACATCACATGTGTCAGTATGAAGGGGTTTGGCTGTTGCTTAACAATATAATTATGACACTATCCACCTGAAAGAAAGAAAGAAAGAAAGAAAGAAAGAAAGAAAGAAAGAAAGAAAGAAAGAAAGAAAGAAAGAAAGAAAGAAAGAAAGAAGGAAGGAAAGAGAGAAAGAAGGAGAGAGAGAAAGAAGGAGAGAGAGAAAGAAAGAGACAGAGCGAAAGCGACAGAGAGAGACAGACTTGAGACAGATAGATATAGAGATGGAATTGCCAAAGCAAAAAAGGGAACAATTGCAAAGATGACTCAGAATAGGAGAATAGGCTTAACAGTTGTCAGTTCCTGGACTGACAATCAAGGATTCTTCTAAATACCAGCCTCTTTCTCTTTCATAGGCTTGGTAAGAGTTATACACTCACTATTAGGAAGTGCTTTATTTAAAGAGAGTATCCTTGCATCTTACATAATTCAACAGTTGCAACAGTATCCCAAATCATAACATAGTGTAGATACACTTGGTTCGCATGCACACCCTACCCTCAAACAGTAGAAATACTACACAGCTCTAAGGAAGAGAGTGAGACATTTTTGTGAATCAGAAATTGGAGTTATGACCTATTTTTCTCCTGCTGCCTTCTTGCCATCCTCCTCCTAAGGCGCCCCGGTGTGTGTCCCACTAAAGCCATAAAAATGGCACAGCTATTTTCTCAGCCTAAGGCACAATAAAGAAGACTGCTCTGCTCTGTTATCTCAGCCTGTGATATCTGAATTGGGATTTTATAGGTGTGTTCCTCAATAAAGGAATAATATAGTCCAATAAAACCTGTTTCCGTCTGTCTTCATCTCCATCTTCCTGCCCCCCATGGCCGTAGGGTGAGTCAGGGGCCACGGCTGGGGGAGTCTGGTAGTGAGGCCTCTGGGGGCTCAGCCCCAGACGGATTATACCCTTTTTCACACAATTGCTCAGATATTTTCATTTCACATGGTCCTTTCCGGCACGATTCCAGCAACTATGGCGGATGCTTAACCAGGCCTGTAGGCGACAGCTCGGCTTGCCTTTGCTCGACTCAGTCGTGGGAAATGGAATCATCCCGTACTCCTCCTCAGGCAGCTGATTGGTTGGTCTGGAGTGATCAATTCAGGGCTAGTCCCAGCCCCCAGCAGCCCTGAGCGAATGGCTGGTGCCTGATAGAGTAACGCCGTAGCTAGCGGGAGGAAGATGAAGGAAGGGGTAGAGGAAGGGTTCATGTCTTCTCCCCGGGGGAGCCCTGGCCGCTGCAACCCCCGGGGAAACCCTGTATTCGTCGCCTAAGGCAGACAATCCCGGGGCTGTGCACACCGGCCGACAACAACAAGATCCATGGGAGCAATTTCATCAAGCTCATTTGCAATTGCTAGGGCCAGGAGGCTAGGAGCCCTGGACCTGAGCCTGAGAGGGGAGTCCGTAGCAGAAACACAGCCTTTATATCAAGCTACAAAGTGCATATCTGCTCAGTCTCAAATTCATTGTAGTAAAGCGCTGAATCCTCCTAATAAAGTTCATCATGAAAGAGACTGGACAATATACGCGTGTGTGCAGAACAGGTCACTTACTGTAAAATCCCTTGTATCGTACCGGCCATAAGGTATCGTCAGAACGATCTTTATGCCAAGACAACTGAAGATACGTTACAAACACCACACTGCGGAGGCCACTTTATTCATTTAAAGCCGTGAAAAGTAGCAGGAACTGGCTGATTTATAGTATCTAGTGAAAAAGACCAGGAGGACCGAATATGACAGGCCTGGATGAGGGAGAGAATAAATGTGTTAATTATAATTGGATGTGGAATCCCAAAGCCCCCTGGATTCTTATCTGAGAGGGAGCCATTGCTCTGAAGCCAACACTCCGTACAGAATTAATTTCCCAAATTAATGAGGTGTAACAACTCTCCTCCAGCTGGTCAGTGGAGAGGGAGAGAAAAAGAGAAAGGAGGAAGAGAAAGAGAGAGGGGGAGTGTGTGTGTGGGGGGGGGGGGGGGGGGCCCTACTCGTCTCCTGAAAAGCAGAGTGCTTAAAACAAGCAGGCAAAGCACAACTTGTCTTCTCTCCGCTACCTGGGAATTGAAACGTGAAAATGCCACGTAAAAGGGGGCGATATTGACAATTTCCTCCTGAGACGAGAGTCCTTCTGGATACACTTCCTCAACACTCTGTCTCCAAGAGGTCTAAACGAGGAACTAGGGGGATGCTTTTCCCCATTTTCCCTATATAATATTCGATACAAAATGATTGATGCGTTGTTTTCCCACATACAGTATGTCTACTGTGCAACATTTATTGTGATCTTAATGCAATATAGGTATTCAATTGACGGGATGTATTCAATTGGCCGGATGTACATGCCTCTAGAGGTTAGAGGCCCCTGGAGGTCGAGAAGTCGCTGTGTTATACAGTGGTGTAGGACCTGACGAAGATTAAAGTCGTTATCTTTATTGTGCGTCTGATTAAATCCCAATGAGAGCATACCAGAGCTGGGGTCAATCCTTTTCTTCTTTTCTACTCATCTCCGCCAGATCTCCTCCACACCACAACCAACCTGGATCCAGAAACACCATCCCTACTGTCTAAAGCCTAAGAACAGACGCCTTTTTTGTGTGTTTGTTTTTTTTTACATGCCGTATTGGGAGAGAAAAAAAAAAAGAAGAATCAACGCTCACCACCGACTCCGCTGCCACCGCCGTGTGCCCCTCACACAAACACACCTAGAAACACCCACGTGTCACATGTACCACCCGGGTTCAAACAAACCCAACACTAGCCACTACCCTTAATTCCAAATGACGATGCCTTGACATTGCTCTTGTTCCACCCTATGCCCAGTGCTGACACAACCTCGGGAAGCCACAGTCTACAAAGCTCAGATGGCAGCAGACTGCTGAGGCAGTGGAACAGGGAGTAAAACACAGTTGTTGTCCAGAGCTGATGATGGCCCATGTAAACGCAATATGCTAATGCAGCAGCAACTGTCAGTCTGCTATAAGCAGTGTTAGAGAGATGCTTTTGACAGGGTGACTAGAGGAGACTGGTGAAAGTATCAATATATACTTATATATTATTCTAAGTATAATTGAACTAAAGCAGGGCATGAAGTTGAATTAGACTTCTCCATCTGCTTTCTAATGACAGAGAGGACTACGGGCTTCCATTCGTTTTACGAGTGACTAATACTAATTACTAATAGCAAACATAAGGCATCGTAACACTAGCAGCAACTAGTAACACTATAAACACTACAGTAACACTACTAGTAACTAGTGATTGAGTGCTTTCTAATGTGAGTGGAAACTAAACCATTACTACAACTAACTGAACAGGTTATTAAGTAACTACCGACAACACTACAGTAATACTACTAGTAACTAACTAGTGATTGAGTGCTTTCTAATGTGAGTGGAAACTAAACCATTACTACAACTAACTGAACAGGTTATTAAGTAACTACCGACAACACTACAGTAACACTACAGGCATTGAGTGGTCTGTTATTTCAACGTAAATCATTAGTGTCAACTATCTGAGAGGCCAACAGCAATTGCTGTCCAGTACACCACTCATTCGTTTACCCAGATCTCTCTTTCTTCTTTCTTGTATTCTGTTCCTTATTCCAGGGAAACACTCGGCCCTTGTGTTCAATGCTGCATTGAGCTGTCTGGGCTCACATACAACCACACACACACACACGCACACACACAGGCACACACGGACACACACACTGAGATGGTCTCTTCAATTAGCCCATTGTCCTTTTCCCAGAGAGAGCCACTTCACAGTCCCCAAACTAATTGGTTTTGTGCACATGTCAGAGGGTGTTAGTGTGTGTGTGTTTTGCACATGTCAGAGGCTCAGCACCACCACATGGAGCAGTACACACTGCCGGTGGAAGGTGAGGGTTAGACCTGGTACATAGCCCTCTGTTACACAGACCTGGTACATAGCCCTCCGTTACACAGACCTGGTACATAGCCCTCCAATACACATACCTTGTACATAGCCCTCCGTTACACAGACCTGGTACATAGCCCTCCATTACACAGACATGGTACATAGCCATCTGTTACACAGACCTGGTACATATCCCTCCATTACACAGACCTGGTACATAGCCCTCCGTTACACAGACCTGGTACATAGCCCTCCGTTACACAGACCTGGTACATAGCCCTCCGTTACACAGACCTGGTACATAGCCCTCCAATACACATACCTTGTAGATAGCCCTCCGTTACACAGACCTGTTACATAGCCCTCCATTACACAGACCTGGTACATAGCCCTCCATTACACAGACCTGGTACATAGCCCTCCGTTACACAGACCTGGTACATAGCCCTCCGTTACACAGACCTGGTACATAGCCCTTCGTTGCACAGACCTGGTACATAGCCATCCATTACACAGACCTGGTACATAGCCCTCCGTTACACAGACCTGGTACATAGCCCTCTGTTACACAGACCTGGTACATAGCCCTCCGTTACACAGACCTGGTACATAGCCCTCCAATACACATACCTTGTACATAGCCCTCCGTTACACAGACCTGGTACATAGCCCTCCATTACACAGACCTGGTACGTAGCCCTCCGTTACACAGACCTGGTACATAGCCCTTCGTTGCACAAAGACAGCTCGGTGGAAATGGGACAGTTCACACAACAGACGGAGCCGACCATGAGCCGACAGGGGAACGGGATTTTACCAGGCTACCCTCTGAATGTAATGTAGTGAGAGAAAAGAGAGAGAGAGAGAGAGAGAGAGAGAGAGAGAGATGTAGAAAGAGAGAGAGAGAGAGAGAAAGAGAGAGAGGTGTAGAGAGAGAGAGAGAGAGAGAGAGAGAGAGAGAGAGAGAGAGAGAGAGAGAGCATGCACAGGGAAACGCTCGATTAAACTTGACTTAATGTTACAATTTATATGCTAAGCATGAGATGATTCGGCATTGTGTCCCAGACAATATGATGCATTACCAAGAACAGTCAAATAATCAGTACCCTACCAACAGTAACTTACTGTACTAGGTGCTGTGGCTCATAAGGAAATAAAGAGAAATTCTGGAAAAACGGTCCTAATTAACTCCAATAATCAGCACTAGTGACGGCAATCAGACATTGGTTTATGAGCCTCTGTTTGGCAGTAAAAACACCACAAGGTTTCCCGTACTACCGGGGACAGAATGAGGGAGCATCAAAATGATGACAACGTCTCCCCGGTCACAGAATGCAATCAGTGTCGTGATGGGATCGAGGAAGTAGGATATGACCTGGAATATATTTCTGACATTCGTGTTACAGGATTATACATCATGTGTACGACTGTTTCGACAGATACACACTACCATTCAAAAGTTTGGGGTCACTTAGAAATGTCCTTGTTTTTTAAAGGAAAAACAGATTTATTTTGTCCATTAATATAACATCAAATTTATCAGAAATACAGTGTAGACATTGTTAATGTTGAAATTACTATTGTAGCTGGAAACGGCTGATTTTTAATTGAAAACTACATAGGCGTACAGAGGCCCACTATGTTAGCTAATCCCAGGTTAACATTTTAAAAGGCTAATTGATCATTAGAAAACCATTTTGCAATTTTGTTTGCACAGCTGAAAACAGTTGTTCTGATTAAATAAACAATAAAACTGGCCTTCTTTAGACTAGTTGAGTATCTGGGTCATCAGCATTTGTGGGTTCGATTACAGGCTCAAAATGGCCAAGAAACAAACACCTTTCTTCTGAAACTCGTCAGACTATTCTTGTTCTCAGAAATGAAGGCTATTCCATGCGAGAAATTGCCAAGAAACTGAAGATCTCGTTCACCGCTGTATACTATTCCCTTCATAGAACAGAGCAAACTGGCTCTAACCAGAATAGAAAGAGGAGTGGGAGGTTCCGGGGGTCCAGTTTGAGAAACAGATGCCTCACAAGTCCTCAACTGGCAGCTACATAAAATAGTACCCGCAAAACACCAGTCTCCTGTCTTCCCAGGAGTTCCTCTGTCCAGTGTCTGTGTTATTTTGCCCATCTTAATTGTTTATTTTTATTGGCCAGTCTGAGATAGGGCTTTTTCTTTGCAACTCTGCCTAGAAGGCCAGCATCCCGGAGTCGCCTCTTCACTGTTGACGTTGAGACTGGTGTTTTGTGGGTACTATTAGAAGCACGGACAGAACTCTTGTTAACGGGTATGCACAAAAACACAAGAAAGAGAGAGAGCTCCACATTACATTTAAACTACTCAATCAGTGTGAGGAGTGGAGTCTCTGATGGGCATTGACTAGAGCAGTGAAGTATAGGTATAGTCAGGATTGCTGAGAGGTGAGAGTCAGTAAGAGATGACTTTCAAACAGCTCTTTCTTGTTAGGGCAAAGTATTGCTGCAGAGTCAATTAAACATGTTTTAATGAATTTGCCCTCAGCGAATGGCTTGCTATGTTTAGCAATTTTGTAGAACAGTACATAGCTCGCTCTCGCAATTCCGTTGTTCGCTGAATGCAATTTTGTGAAAAGTCCTTGCTGCTTTTGCAACTGAGAAAGCAACTCTTTTGATGCACTTGCCCTCTGCTCAGAAGACATATTCCTGTATTTCTCTGCATGCTTCGTCTGGAAGTGTCGGGACAATTTGTAGTCTTTCTAGACAGCGATGCTCTCTTTGCACACTAAGCACACAGCTTTCCCTGATACCTCAATAAATAAATATTTCGATGTCCACTCTTGCTGGAACACCCTACATTCATTGTCGACTTTTCTCTTTTTCTTAAAAAAAATAATCTTTGTAACTGTGAAGTGTGTGTCAGCTTGTCAATCACTGTCTGTCCTTGAGAAGTTGTTATTTATACGTGCCTTCAAAATAAATGTCCCACAAGCGGTGGGAGTTAAATCATTACATAAAGGCGAGTATTCATTGGGCTTTTAATTTGAATAACAAATACGCTTTTAAAACTCTACTATCGCAAATTCTTTATGTGATCTGAACATGATTCTGCAGGAGGTATTGAATCAGATCGCGGGCCGCATACGGCCCCCGGGCCGGCCTTTACCCAATCCTCCCTCTCCCTCTCCCTCTCACTCTCCCTCTCTCTCTCTCTCTCTCAGGCCCCTTATCTGTGGAAACAGCATCCCAATGGAAATTTCACGGACCCGGTATCAGCATATGTTACTCATAATCCTCCTCATTAGGTTTTATAATTGGGGGGGGGGGGGGGGGGGGGGTATGCAAATAAGTCCTGTTGTCAAGGGAGGCCCACAGTGGACACAGAGCTATGACTACACCGTACAGGACTGAACAATAAAACACTTCACACTGAACAACAAAACATCTTTATTCAGTTACCAACAACAACAAACATGTTATTTGTATCCTCTCATTTTCCCTTGCTGTTCTACATGGATATGTGAACCGATATAGCCACGTGAAAAATCCTACAGTCTGGCACCACTACCTAGCCTAGTCAAAAGTCGTGAGCAGAATCATTTCTGAATGCTTTACAAAGCCATTATTTTTTCCACTTTACATTTGTCAATAATGCATTACCTACACAGGCTAGTAAGGGCAATAGTGTACAGGGGGCTACAGGGTGAGTTCTATAGACTGCATTACCTACACAGGCTAGTAAGGGCATTAGTGTACAGGGCGCTACAGGGTGAGTTCTATAGACTGCATTACCTACACAGGCTAGTAAGGGCATTAGTGTACAGGGCGCTACAGGGTGAGTTCTATAGACTGCATTACCTACACAGGCTAGTAAGGGCAATAGTGTACAGGGGGCTACAGGGTGAGTCCTATAGACTGCATTACCACCTCTAGTTAGAGCAGGTTAATGGGAGACCAGTGTTAATGTGAACACAGTGTGTCGGTGTCCCACATCGTGTTGTTACCACCCCTCTATAGAAAACACACATTGGCATTCACTAAGCTTCCCCCACCTCCCACTACACACATACGCGCACGCACAAACGCTCGCGCACTCACACACACACTCTCTCAGATTCCCCTCCACCCAATGCCAATCAGCACAGCCACTTTAGTGAGAAGCCTCTTTGTATTCAGGTGAGAGATGTGCCGCTCTGTCAGGGCACACACACACACACACACACATTACAGAGCGAGGCAATCACTGCCTGTTCAATCTGAATGGAACATGATAGCATTTGCTTTCATCTCATCCTGTCACCATTTCAATAGCTCAATAACAGCATCCTCCTGTAGCAGTCAGTCATGTCCTCACATACAAATGATGCTCTAACATTCAAGCCATATCTCTGGGATAGATGGCTATTTTTTTCAGAGCAGCAAAAAATGAAAAAATGATGACCTCGATGTTCCTGAACAGGCTATCAATACGATAATCACGAGGAGGCAAATGTTAGCTAATGATCTATTTGATGGCAGGTAATGAAATAGTGGATAGTGGATAACTGCAGATTGCTGCAACGATGAGCCCCTGACTGTAGCCTTTGTACATTAGTCTGACTCCTGCCTCTTTACACAGTATCTCAATAAGGGAGAATGGAGCGACCCGAGACACTACAGAAAGTCAGTCATTAAAAGCAGATTAAGAATCAGAGGAAGGAGGCTGTGGATCTGAACTTGACCTTCGATAGAGGGTCCCCACACGGTAATTACTAGGAGAGGGTCTGCTATCCTGACAAGTCAATGAGACTGAACGGACCCGGATGTGTGTGTGTGTGTGTGTGTGTGTGTGTGTGTGTGTGTGTGTGTGTGTGTGTGTGTGTGTGTGTGTGTGTGTGTGTGTGCGTGCGTGCGTGTGCACGTGCGAGAGAGAGAGAGAGAGGGAGTCTGGTCCTGTCTGGTGTGAGAGAGTGAGAACAATGTTTTATTTAGGATTTGTGTCTAATAGGATCCTGGTGTGTGTGTGGATCTTAAGCACATTAGGACTGGTGTCTGCGGTGTAGAGTGTGGACAGCATGACTGTGTTAAGGGTCAACGCATTCATATGCTGAGCAGTGGCAGAACATTACCATACACAAACACAGGAGGAGAAGGAGGGAGTAGGGAGAAATGCATATGGACTGGACTATCATCAGTTGAATAGTTTGGGAACTTCTCTTGCAGTTCAGAAAAACAAGCCCTGTGTGAATAGTTTTTTAAAAAAAGCTTACTTCACAAACAAAATGGCACACAAAAACATCTCAGCTAGGAATAAAGGTAGAGGGAAATGCATTGCAAGTCTTTGAGAAGACTCATACAAAACACGTTACCGTATTTGTCACAGGGCAAGCCGACATCTGGACTTGGAGGACATTGCGAGCGAGTACAACAAAAGGTTTGTTTACTATGCAGTATGACACTTGTGACTCTCCAAATGTCGCAATGTCAAAGCCGCCCGAAAATTGCAACATTTGGAGATTCACCCACTGTTTCTGAAGGGCACTTGGGTGTAGAAGGACTGGGATCACTCAAGACTAAAGTCTCTCCTTCAAAACAACATCTGAGGAGCTGCTAGTGGAATAGCACTGTCAAACGGCACTCTGTATCCATGGCAGCCCACGGCTACTCTCAGATCTCCATACCTACAGAGATCGTTCGTCAAGCACAGACACATGAAGACAGACAGAACCCAAAGCCACGGACAGACAAAGCCTCCATTTCTCAACTCACCAGAAAAGTTGGAAGAAAAGAAAACTGTACACTTGACATCCGCGCCCCCCCGACCGCTCCCACTAAAACCTCTTCAACTTCCTCAATGGCGGTGTGATTGAAACCTTAGTTCCCTAACTAAGATGTTCTGAAACAGCGGCGGCTTATTCTCTGATGGGTGGAAGCCTCTCGGGAAGGGAGCCAATATGGGGAGTCTGGTTTAAGCTTAGGTTCATGACAAAAAAAGCCTATGCCAGACAGAGAGGAGGAAGCAGAGGTCCTAGTGGTCTTAGATACACAATGACAACCTTCAATGAGGATGTTATGCATGATAGCAATTCCCATTTTGTCACACCGATTGCCTTCCATGATGTTATGCATCATAGGATTCATAGCAGTTCCTATTTCTCATTTGTCTTTGTATCATAGCAATTGCTATGATCCCATTTTTCTTATCCCCATTGTCGGTAGTAAATCTGCTATTTCGTAGGTTGTGTGTGAATTACATTCTTGATGGCTGCTGTGTGCTGCGAGTCAACGGTTAACATAACGTAGCTTGGACCTTCCAGTACAGTCCTGTATCAAAGAGCATTCTTTTAACTGCTGCTTTTATAATCTTACCTCAACTTCCGGCGCCGACAGAGATGGCCGCCTCGCTTTGCGTTCCTAGGAAACTATGCAGTTTTTTGTTTTTTTACGTGTTATTTCTTACATTAGTACCCCAGGTCATCTTAGGTTTCATTACATACAGTCGAGAAGAACTACTGAATATAAGATCAGCGTCAACTCACCATCAGTACGACCAAGAATATGTTTTTCGCGACGCGGATCTTGTGTTCTGCCTTACAAACAGGACAACGGAGCGGATCCCATGCAGCGACCCAAAAAAACGACTCCGAAAAAGAGGGAAACGAGGCGGTCTTCTGGTCAGACTCCGGAGACGGGCACACCGTGCACCACTCCCTAGCATTCTTCTTGCCAATGTCCAGTCTCTTGACAACAAGGTTGATGAAATCCGAGCAAGGGTAGCATTCCAGAGGGACATCAGAGACTGTAACGTTCTTTGCTTCACGGAAACGTGGCTCACTGGAGAGACGCTATGCGAGGCGGTGCAGCCAACGGGTTTCTCCACGCATCGCACAGACAGAAACAAACATCTTTCTGGTAAGAAGAGGGGCGGGGGCGTATGCCTTATGGCTAATGTGACATGGTGTGATGAAAGAAACATACAGGAACTCAAATCCTTCTGTTCACCTGATTTAGAATTCCTCACAATCAAATGTAGACCGCATTATCTACCAAGAGAATTCTCTTCGATTATAATCACAGCCGTATATATCCCCCCCAAGCAGACACATCGATGGCTCTGAATGAACTTTATTTGACTCTTTGCAAACTGGAAACCATTTATCCGGAGGCTGCATTCATTGTAGCTGGGGATTTTAACAAGTCTAATCTGAAAACAAGACTCCCTAAATTTTATCAGCATATCGATTGCGCAACCAGGGGTGGAAAGACCTTGGATCATTGTTACTCTAAATTCCGCGACGCATATAAGGCCCTGCCCCGCCCCCCTTTCGGAAAAGCTGACCACGACTCCATTTTGTTGATCCCTGCCTACAGACAGAAACTAAAACAAGAGGCTCCCACGCTGAGGTCTGTCCAACGCTGGTCTGACCAAAGCTGACTCCACACTCCAAGACTGCTTCCATCACGTGGACTGGGACATGTTTCGTATTGCGTCAGACAACAACATTGACGAATACGCTGATTCGGTGTGCGAATTTATTAGGACGTGCGTTGAAGATGTCGTTCCCATAGCAACGATTAAAACATTCCCTACCCAGAAACCGTGGATTGATGGCAGCATTCGCGTGAAACTGAAAGCGCGAACCACTGCTTTTAATCAGGGCAAGGTGTCTGGTAACATGACCGAATACAAACAGTGCAGCTATTCCCTCCGCAAGGCTATCAAACAAGCTAAGCGTCAGTACAGAGACAAAGTAGAATCTCAATTCAACGGCTCAGACACAAGAGGCATGTGGCAGGGTCTACAGTCAATCACGGACTACAGGAAGAAATCCAGCCCAGTCACGGACCAGGATGTCCTGCTCCCAGGCAGACTAAATAACTTTTTTGCCCGCTTTGAGGACAATACAGTGCCACTGACACGGCCTGCAACGAAAACATGCGGTCTCTCCTTCACTGCAGCCGAGGTGAGTAAGACATTTAAACGTGTTAACCCTCGCAAGGCTGCAGGCCCAGACGGCATCCTCAGCCGCGCCCTCAGAGCATGCGCAGACCAGCTGGCCGGTGTGTTTACGGACATATTCAATCAATCCCTATACCAGTCTGCTGTTCCCACATGCTTCAAGAGGGCCACCATTGTTTCTGTTCCCAAGAAAGCTAAGGTAACTGAGCTAAACGACTACCGCCCCGTAGCACTCACTTCCGTCATCATGAAGTGCTTTGAGAGACTAGTCAAGGACCATATCACCTCCACCCTACCTGACACCCTAGACCCACTCCAATTTGCTTACCGCCCAAATAGGTCCACAGACGATGCAATCTCAACCACACTGCACACTGCCCTAACCCATCTGGACAAGAGGAATACCTATGTGAGAATGCTGTTCATCGACTACAGCTCGGCATTCAACACCATAGTACCCTCCAAGCTCGTCATCAAGCTCGAGACCCTGGGTCTCAACCCCGCCCTGTGCAACTGGGTACTGGACTTCCTGACGGGCCGCCCCCAGGTGGTGAGGGTAGGCAACAACATCTCCTCCCCGCTGATCCTCAACACTGGGGCCCCACAAGGGTGCGTTCTGAGCCCTCTCCTGTACTCCCTGTTCACCCACGACTGCGTGGCCACGCACGCCTCCAACTCAATCATCAAGTTTGCGGACGACACAACAGTGGTAGGCTTGATTACCAACAACGACGAGACGGCCTACAGGGAGGAGGTGAGGGCCCTCGGAGTGTGGTGTCAGGAAAATAACCTCACACTCAACGTCAACAAAACTAAGGAGATGATTGTGGACTTCAGGAAACAGCAGAGGGAACGCTCCCCTATCCACATCGATGGAACAGTAGTGGAGAGGGTAGCAAGTTTTAAGTTCCTCGGCATACACATCACAGACAAACTGAATTGGTCCACTCACACAGACAGCATTGTGAAGAAGGCGCAGCAGCGCCTCTTCAACCTCAGGAGGCTGAAGAAATTCGGCTTGTCACCAAAAGCACTCACAAACTTCTACAGATGCACAATCGAGAGCATCCTGGCGGGCTGTATCACCGCCTGGTACGTCAACTGCTCCGCCCTCAACCGTAAGGCTCTCCAGAGGGTAGTGAGGTCTGCACAACGCATCACCGGGGGCAAACTACCTGCCCTCCAGGACACCTACACCACCCGATGTCACAGGAAGGCCATAAAGATCATCAAGGACATCAACCACCCGAGCCACTGCCTGTTCACCCCGCTATCATCCAGAAGGCGAGGTCAGTACAGGTGCATCAAAGCTGGGACCGAGAGACTGAAAAACAGCTTCTATCTCAAGGCCATCAGACTGTTAAACAGCCACCACTAACATTGAGTGGCTGCTGCCAACACACTGACACTGACTCAACTCCAGCCACTTTAATAATGGGAATTGATGGGAAATTATGTAAATATATCACTAGCCACTTTAAACAATGCTACCTTATATAATGTTACTTACCCTACATTATTCATCTCATATGCATACGCATATACTGTACTCTATATCATCGACTGTATCCTTATGTAATACATGTATCACTAGCCACTTTAACCATGCCACTTTGTTTACATACTCATCTCATATGTATATACTGTACTCGATACCATCTACTGTATCTTGCCTATGCTGCTCTGTACCATCACTCATTCATATATCCTTATGTACATATTCTTTATCCCCTTACACTGTGTACAAGACAGTAGTTTTGGAATTGTTAGTTAGATTACTTGTTGGTTATTACTGCATTGTCGGAACTAGAAGCACAAGCATTTCGCTACACTCGCATTAACATCTGCTAACCATGTGTATGTGACAAATAAAATTTGATTTGATTTGATAATCTGCTGATGGTCAGCACTGGGTCATTCGGGGCCTGTTCACTATGCGCTGGGTTGTTGTGGTGTATTAGTCCAGCACAATCTGCTTCACAATATCACATACTGTGGATACAAACTTTAAGGCTCTAGCACAATCTGCTAGCAGTTCCTGGAACATGTTTTGCCTGCTGCTATTCACAATATCACAATGTATCAATAGAACAAGTGTTCAGTCTGAATACCAACAGGGCTGTCTTTAGGACAATCCAGCTATCGATCACTACGAGGTACCAGAATATGTTACTACCGTCTGTGGGAAAGTTTGGTGAGAAAATGTGTCGAGTGGCAGGTGGTGGGGTTGGGAGGATAAAAGGGAGGTGGAGATAGACCCGGTGTTGTTGAGTAGGCTTTCCACCTCCACATTCATTGAGCTCCTCCACAATAAGGCCCTCATACCTCCCCAACTCAGCCCCTCAGCCACACACTAGCCCCTACACACTTACACCCCAACCCAGCCTCTCGCCCCCTCCCTGAACCCACAGCTCATACCCGGCTCCCACTTCAAAAAATCAGGCTACCACTGGGTCCCATCTCACATCCCAGAGCCAGGACAAGTAATCAAAGGCTCCTCAGAGGGGCTACGGAGCTCTCAAACCCTTCCATTGTTTTCTATAGGCTTCCCTACACCGCTTGGCCCAGGCCAGTGTGTGTGTGTGTGTGTGTGTGTGTGTGTGTGTGTGTGTGTGTGTGTGTGTGTGTGTGTGTGTGTGTGTGTGTGTGTGTGTGCGTACGTGTGCGTACGTGTGTGTGTGTGTGTGTGCGTACGTGTGTGTGTGCGTATGTGTGTGTGCGCGTCTCCAGTCCAGGTCCTATATGTAACACTGTATGGGGAGTTCCTTTCCTCATTACCCCTAAAACTCTGTCCCACTTTGTCTTCTTTGCGAACCGTCTAGCACAAAGAATTGAGTTGCAGGACCGAGCCGAGGCAATAAACATGGAGAGGGGACAGAGAAAAGAAAGAAGATGAAGAGGAAGGGATTCGTTCTAGTGAGTCGGGATGTGTGGCGGATGAAAGAACACGTGTCTCATACGTCCCACCTTTCGATCGGAGGTTCAACCTGTGAACACGGAAATGACAGAAAGGTGCATTGAACATGGCGTACTGCTGTAAAATACTGCACACAATAGATTCACTTAGATTCAAAAGAGCGAACACATATGTTTCATGGCTCTTCACCTGTGAGCTTTCTGGTGGACACATGCAATTGCATACACCTCGTTATGTACACCGGAGACCATCAACTGGATTCAGCCGTGCGCCAATTTGTTTTTTTCTTGGGCGGATGGTCAGGGGGGCTGGAACATAATTACAAATAATTTGTAGTACTGCAAATTAACTGCAGAAAGCCCAAACAGATTGCTTACATTTGTATACGATCACATACATGTACGTGTATATCTCTCTGTTATGCTTGGGAATAGTTTGGAAAGGTTTTCCACCATTAAAATCACTTGGAGCTGATTTGCTGGTATTTTTACAGCCTTTTATGTCCCAACAATACATTTTTTTTTTTTTTATAGAATAATGTGTTCTTGGTAGGGCCAAATAAAATCACCCGCGGGCCATCAGTTCAGGAACCCTGATGTACACAAGAGCTTAGCTCGTTGTGTCTAAAACAAGATAGTTCTTATGATTCCATTCATGTATACCGAAGTTCTAATTCCTTACACGACGACGTGGAAGGTAGGCTGTCTACTGATTGACCGAGACTACAACTGATCATCAGTGTGTGGATGTCAAAGTAATCCACTATCACTTATAGAACCACCAATGTAGCCAAACTCGTTCCCCTTCCTCTCGGGTCTTTCCTCGGCCCCATTTGGACAGAGCAGGTGAATACAACTCATTTCCCCTCCGTTGCTCTCCAAAAGCAACGACCCATCCACTCTCAGACAGGGAGGCCGCAAACAATGCTCCTTTCAAAGTGTGAGAAAATGTAATTACGCTGTTTTCTGGTGGGAGAATCACTCAGTGTTAACTTCCCCCCAAAAAATAATCCCGTCTAAGAAAAGCCGAGGGAAAAAACGAAGGGCGTTTTCGCACACGGTTTTGAGGTATAGTTCGAATCAGAATGACACTATTTGTTACATGGTATGTTTTTTCATTTGGTCCGGGTTGGTTTTAAAAAAAAAAGCCAAATCAACAAAAATTCAGAAACAGAACCACATGTCCACATTAGTTAGTTTATTGGAAGTCAGGTCATTAGTTAAGTCCATTCATGGTCATCATGAAACATCCCCTGTGTGTCCCAATCTTCACTTTCGCTTTGTGGTCTTCCAACAGCATACATGAGGAAGCCACGCATAAAGCTGCCCTAACTGTGAAGTGAATAGACTATATTCAGTAGCCTATATATCCCCGGTACAGCCCCCGTAATATGCAGACATGCACTGCTACACATAAAATGTTTCAGAAATCTCAAGCTATGATGCTGGTTCTTCTCCCGTATTTGGTCCGGACTGCGTTTTCACCTGCAGCGGACCGCACCGCTGTAAGAATTGAATCGGACCGAGAACGCCCTTTTAAAGCGAACCACAGTTCATTGTTTGGTGCACTCCCGAGTGCAGATAGAATGTTCACACCAGTTCAAATGAACCGAAATAAGGGGTTAAACACAATGGAACCAATGGGACAGGGGCAAATTGACAAAACCCCATCCATTTGTCATTCCAGGCAGGCTAAAGCAAACGCTCCAAAAGCAATTGGAAATGAATTCAAATAGTATTTGAACCCAGCTCTGCTGAAAGACGCCTTGCTGGCTTCTAAAAACCAAGGCTTAGAGTGAACATAATGTTTTCCCTCGTGGTGTGCTTGATTGAAATGTTCTCTAATGTGTTCTAATAGCTGTAATCAGAGGCAGTTCTGAACTGTTCCAATGATATCAGCTCTGACTGCTACATGTATTAGCGACTGAACGTACAGCCCCCGTCTCCCCTAATCTGCATCGGACGCGCTCATAAACGCGCCGCTACTCAACAGAATGTTTCCGAGATTTCAAGTTATGACGCTGGCTCTTGAATCGGACCGAGAACGCCCTTTTTGAGTGAACCACAGTTTGTTGTTTCGTGTGAATAGAGTGTTCAAATGTTCAAATGACCCGAACTCAGGGGGTAAACAGACCAGAGTTCGGGGGAAAAAAACGCACCAAACCAATTTGGTGTGAAAGCCCCCTAAGAAAAAAGAGAAACTTAGAAGGTAGCAAATGTGTTTATTACTCATTGTACATGTTTTCAGTAGTAGTTGGTAGAAATGTATGAGAATTCCATAGAGACATTTGTTATGCTAAATGATTTTGAGTTTTGGGGGTAATCTACCTTTCTGCATACCACCTACTGTATATCCACAGCATTATTAATGATGCAATTTAGAGACTGTAGACAAAACCATTTGACCAACCAGGTAATACAATGGAGAGCAGCGTAGGATACATTTCAGGTTATTAATATATTTGGTATGGAGCATGGGTCCCAGAGATTTCCCCAGAGATGATTACATCAAGTGAAACCCAGAACATGAAGAAATGAAGAGTAATGTGAAAATAATCATGTGCAGCCTGGTGCCTCCTAGTTCAAGCACACACTTTCAGCCCTGTCTCAATGAGCTGTGCTCACACTGGCCTGAGCTATCGCAACTCTAGTCCACCATTCAGGTTTTCATATGCTAAGTTCAACAAACAGCAACCAAAGACCCAAAGAAAGCAACAATTCCTCAAAGATAGTCCTGAGTCAACTAACTACTACTGTATTTGAATTAGAGGGTTGACAGATAGCTCTTGTGTCCTGAATACTCAGTTGCTCTCTGTTTTCTCTTTCTACTTTCTCTCTCTTCTCTCTCTCTCTCCTCTCTCTCTTCACTCTCTTCTCTCTCTCCTCCCTCTCTTCATTTTTTCCTCTCTCTCTTCTCTCTTCACTCTCTCCTCTCTCTTCTCTCTTCACTCTCCTCTCTTCTCTCTTCACTCTCCTCTCTCTTCACTCTCTTCTCTCTCTTCACTCTCTTCTCTCTCTTCACTCTCTTCTCTCTCTCCTCCCTCTCTTCACTTTTTCCTCTCTCTTCACTCTCTCCTTTCTCTTCACTCTCCCCCCTCTCTTCTCTCTCTTCACGTTCTCCTCTCTCTCTCTCCATCGCTTCACTCTCTTCTCTCTCCACTCTCTCTTATTTTCTATTTTTCTACTAAAATAAAATTTGATGAGAATCGATCTAATTAACTATTAGAGGCTGACTAACTCATGATATTTTACGGAGAACAAAATAACTGTGAGATAGAGATCTCTCTTCACTAAGCGAATTGGATGTTCTTATTACTTCGCTGTGACCTCATTTCATTACAGAAATACTTTGGAGAAATTAAAGGAAGAACGCTAGCGATTAAAAGAACCCCCAGTTGGGTTGGCAGACCTGTGTTCATAAAGTACTCAAAATAATAGAATAGAATAATATTAGAATATAGAATATCCTTTATCTGGGCTTGGTTGAGCTTGCCTGGCGCAATCTAACCAATAGGATAGCGGAAAAACTGCAAAACCCCATCCATTTGGCATTCCAGGCAGGCTAAAGCAAACGCTCCAAAAGCAATTGGAAATGATTTCAAATAGTATTTGAACCCAGGTCTGCTGAAAGACGCCTTGCTGGCTTCTAAAAACCAAGGCTTAGAGTGAACATAATGTTTTCCCTCGTGGTGTGCTTGATTGAAATGTTCTCTAATGTGTTCTAATAGCTGTAATCAGGGGCAGTTCTGAACTGTTCCAAGGATATCAGCTCTGACTGCTACATGTATTAGCGACTGAACGTACAGCCCCCGTCTCCCCTAATCTGCATCGGACGCGCTCATAAACGCGCCGCTACTCAACAGAATGTTTCCGAGATGAAAGCGTCACCTGTTCACCTCTGAGTTGTGTTCATTACGGCACACAGTGTAAAGGTTTGGTAACAGAAAACTAAAATGACTTATTGGACCAGAGCAGATAGCTCTTCTATTTGGTGCCTATGACCCTCGATTTCCGTGCGTAGAACTGAGACATGCGGCAGTGGTCCTGAGCACTCTACCTACTGTACTTTATTAAGTAACATTTTGGCAGAAATATCAGCCCACAGAGAGACGCACGAGGTTGAACTTCGCTCAACTTTCTAGAGCAGTGGTCACCAAACGGTCGATCGTAAAATCGACTGGTCGGTCTCCGAGACATTAATTGTCGATCGCCAAACATTTCTGTAAAAAACAACAACGATAAAGCCTTGTGTTCCTATTTTATTTTATTCATCTCAGGCTGTTGGCGGTAGGTGCACCCGATTCAGCTGCCCCCGAGTCGGCCAACTGTTGCCATTTTGAACCATTTCATGTGTCTGAAAGTACAAATTCTGCCTTCCCGGCGGGTCCGGAGAGCAAATCAAGTGCATTTTACACTAGGCCTACCACTGGCCAATCAGATGTCTCAGATGACCGTGTCTGAAGTAACGTAGCAGGCATAAAAGAAAGCTACAGCAAAGTTGATACTGTGAGATTTCGAACGTTTAAAACGTTTTCTAACGTTTAAAACCATGACTAGGAGAGAGACTGTCAACAAATACAGCAAAGAGCTGCTGTTTTTATGAATGAGTTCAGGTTTAAGTTCTTACTCAGCACAGTCAACACTTTGTATTCAACACTTTTATAATCCATAAAATGCACATTCTTCCTATTTCCACTCAGCGCTGCAACAAGCACCGCAGCAGTAATGAATGAGGAGGAAAGTGTATCGATAGGCTTGTGTTGTTATTGTTATTAGCGGCTCGGGTCTTTTTTAATATCAAGGAATATTTAACTTTCTCTGTTCATAGGAGTAACAACATGAATTTGTGCATGAGGCAGAAATAATGCATTTCGACTCGAGTTTCGCAATCAGCTGGAAGACGGTGTCCATTTTTGGTCAGTGTCAGTGGAGGAAAGGGAGAGCAGAGGGATGTTGAGTGACGGACCCTCAGTCTGCTGCTCTCGCCCTCTGCTGAGACTGACCATCAGATGCAGAGACCATCAGCCCAGTATAATACAAATACAGTGCCTTGCGAAAGTATTCGGCCCCCTTGAACTTTGCGACCTTTTGCCACATTTCAGGCTTCATACATAAATATATAAAACTGTATTTTTTTGTGAAGAATCAACAACAAGTGGGACACAATCATGAAGTGGAACGACATTTATTGGATATTTCAAAAAATTTTAACAAATCAAAAACTGAAAAATTGGGCGTGCAAAATTATTCAGCCCCTTTACTTTCAGTGCAGCAAACTCTCTCCAGAAGTTCAGTGAGGATCTCTGAATGATCCAATGTTGACCTAAATGACTAATGACGATAAATACAATCCACCTGTGTGTAATCAAGTCTCCGTATAAATGCACCTGCACTGTGATAGTCTCAGAGGTCCGTTAAAAGCGCAGAGAGCATCATGAAGAACAAGAAACACACCAGGCAGGTCCGAGATACTGTTGTGAAGAAGTTTAAAGCCGGATTTGGATACAAAAATATTTCCCAAGCTTTAAACATCCCAAGGAGCACTGTGCAAGCGATAATATTGAAATGGAAGGAGTATCAGACCACTGCAAATCTACCAAGACCTGGCCGTCCCTCTAAACTTTCAGCTCATACAAGGAGAAGACTGATCAGAGATGCAGCCAAGAGGCCCATGATCACTCTGGATGAACTGCAGAGATCTACAGCTGAGGTGGGAGACTCTGTCCATAGGACAACAATCAGTCGTATATTGCACAAATCTGGCCTTTATGGAAGTGGCAAGAAGAAAGCTATTTCTTAAAGATATCCATAAAAAGTGTCGTTTAAAGTTTGCCACAAGCCACCTGGGAGACACACCAAACATGTGGAAGAAGGTGCTCTGGTCAGATGAAACCAAAATTGAACTTTTTGGCAACAACGCAAAACGTTATGTTTGGCGTAAAAGCAACACAGCTGAACACACCATCCTCACTGTCAAACATGGTGGTGGCAGCATCATGGTTTGGGCCTGCTTTTCTTCAGCAGGGACAGGGAAGATGGTTAAAATTGATGGGAAAATGGATGGAGCCAAATACAGGACCATTCTGGAAGAAAACCTGATGGAGTCTGCAAAAGACCTGAGACTGGGACGGAGATTAATCTTCCAACAAGACAATGATCCAAAACATAAAGCAAAATCTACAATGGAATGGTTCAAAAATAAACATATCCAGGTGTTAGAATGGCCAAGTCAAAGTCCAGACCTGAATCCAATCGAGAATCTGTGGAAAGAACTGAAAACTGCTGTTCACAAATGCTCTCCATCCAACCTCACTGAGCTCGAGCTGTTTTGCAAGGAGGAATGGGAAAAAATGTCAGTCTCTCGATGTGCAAAACTAATAGAGACATACCCCAAGCGACTTACAGCTGTAATTGCAGCAAAAGGTGGCGCTACAAAGTATTAACTTAAGGGGGCTGAATAATTTTGCACGCCCAATTTTTCAGTTTTTGATTTGTTAAAAAAGTTTGAAATATCCAATAAATGTCGTTCCACCTCATGATTGTGTCCCACTTGTTGTTGATTCTTCACAAAAAAATACAGTTTTATATCTTTATGTTTGAAGCCTGAAATGTGGCAAAAGGTCGCAAAGTTCAAGGGGGCCAAATACTTTCGCAAGGCACTGTAAAAAGTAAATGTACGCTCACTCAGCTGTGCTTCATAAGTAATGCAACAACAGATCTATTACCGGTGTGATCATACAGCCTACCTCAAATTGCCTCAAAGAATGCCCATCATTCTTTTCAAAATTCTTCAAGCTCTGTCAAATTGGTTGATCATGGATAGATTCTCAGGTCTTGCAAAAGATTTGAAAGTTGATTTAAGTCAAAACTATAACTCGCCTCTCAGGAACACTCACGTTGTTCTTGGTAAGCAACTCCGGTGTAGATTTGACCTCATGTTTTAGGTTATTGTCCTTCTGAAAGGTGAATTAATCTACCTGTGTCTGGTAGAAAGCCGACTGAACAAAGTTTTCCTCTAGGATTTTTCCTGTGCTTAGCTCCATTCTGTTTCATTTTTATTCTGAAAAACTCCCCAGTTCTTAATGATCACAAGCATACTCATAACATGATGCAGCCACCACTATGCATGAAAATATGGAGAGTGGTACTCAGTAATGTGTTGTATTGGATTTGACCCCAAACATAAAACTTTGTATTCAGGACAAAAAGTTAATTGCTTTGCCACATTTTTAAAATACCAAACTAATAACAGTGTTCCAGTCAGTGTTGACTGGGATTGGGATTCGGATAGGAAGTGGGCGCTAATTCAAGGGAGAGGTCTGTCTGAGTGGTGTACTGTACACAGTAATGGGTGGGTGACGCCAGCATGGCCCCTGGTGCTCGGAACCACTCTGAACAGGCCGACAGAGGGCAGCATTAAGGGGTTAGCCACCCAGCTGGGCATCCTGGGTCTGTGTCTATCTAATGACCTCTATACCCGACCCCCTCCAACTTTTTATGTCATCAGCCACCACTGGTTTGTGTGCCACACATCCAGGACTGGGGCTTAATGCTTAGGCCAGGGTCATTCCACTGTCCTTAAACACCAGACAGAGGGAATGACAGGAGCATAAATATTTGTAGTGTAGAGTCAGACCATGGACATCCCCACCTCCAAAGTCAATTCTACTTACTATGGTGGATACGAAGGATGAATGAATGCATTTACACACAGGTCACAGTACGGGCAATGCAAAAATAAATGACATCTCAACTGGTGATACAAATCCCTGATATAAAGTGAGATAAAGTGTAACTATATGTCTGTAAGCTCTCAGTCTCAGATTGCATTAGGCAGCCAATTTCTTGGGGGAGAATCACTCTGGAGCCTAAAGGTGATTTCTCATTATGAGTCTGCAGAGATCTAGGCACGCACACACACACACACACACACACACGTTTACAAAAGACGCAGTGGACTTAGTGATTTAGAGGCCAGTCCCCCACATTTTTTTTATGCGTTTTAATAGTAAAGCCAAAATATTACATTTTAATGTGCCATGAACTAGTGCTGAGCAATTAACCCGAAATGTTGGTTATTTTTTCGTTTTTTAAGCAATGAATTGACGACTTGGGTTCAGCTATTTGAATTCCATTTCATTCGGTTTATTTCTGTGAGCTCAATGTGCACATTGCAGCTGCAGTTTCTCTAGAGATACAACGGATCATGCCCGAACTGTGTGATATAGTAGGGAGTTGTAGTTCGATATAGAGTTGAAATGTTTTCAATTCTGAGTTCGTGTCCCAACATTACACTTTCTGTCCATCACAGAAGACTGAAAAATATGACACAACCGTTTGACACGGAAACACCAGATTTTTGTCATTTATTATTTATTTTATGTTTATTAATTATAAATAAGGGGGAACAAATCTGAATAACATTCCACCCACGGGCTACAGTCAAGTAATGTGAATAAGTGATGGCTAACAAGCAGTAACCAGCAGTCATTCGCGTCATGGGACTTTTTTATTATTGTATTCTATATTGTTACAGCATTCAACCCACACAACGCATAGTGCATTTAATGTAAAAAAAAATACTATTTTTTAAAAAATATAATTTTTTATATTCAAACCCAAACCGAACCGACCTAAAAAAAAAATTACTAATCGCTCAGCACTACCGTGAACACATCCAGACATTATGTTTTCATCTGATTGTCAAACAAATCACTTCAAAAGTCGGTTACCTACACGACTACACGACTACACGACTACACGACTACACGACTTCATCCAAAATAATTCCGGCGTCCGAACAACTTTCCTTCAATTTGCAAGTGGCTGAAACGGGCGAGCGAAACAGCGCCCCCCTGTTTTACTATGTAGCCCGTGACATGCCCATAGTCTCTCCTGCCAGACAGCATCAGATACACGGGGTACATATACATACTGTGTATGTCCTTTTGTCACGCCCTGATCTGTTTCACCTGTTCCTGTGATTGTCTCCACCCCCTCCAGGTGTCACTTATTTTCCCCAGTGTATTTGTCCCTGTGTTTCCTGTCTCTCTGTGCTAGTTCGTCTTGTATGTTTCCAAGTCAACCAGCGGTTTCCTGTTTTTTGCATGCTCCTTTTCTAATCCTCCCGGTTTTGACCCTTGCCTGTTTCTGGACTTTGTACCCACCTGCCTGACCATTCTGCCTGCCTTGACCACAAGCCTGTCTGCCACTCTGTACCACCTGGACTATGATCTGGTATTGACCTTTTTGCCTGTCCACGACCATTCTCTTGCCGACCCCTTTGGATTAATAAACATTGTAAGACTCCGACCATCTGCCTCCTGTGTCTGCATTTGGGTCTCGCCTTGTGTCATGATACCTTTGCCTCTGCCTCTTTTTAATAAAGAAATGTGTTAACTCATTGTTCTGTTAAAATTATATCTTCTTTCTTTGTTTTCCTTTTCTCTGACCCGCTCTGAACGTGCCTCATTGCTGCTGGCTCTGAACGTGCCTCAATGCTGCTGGCTCTGAACGTGCCTCATTGCTGCTGGCTCTGAAAGTGCCTCATTGCTGCTGGCTCTGAACGTGCCTCAATGCTGCTGGCTCTGAACGTGCCTCCATTGCTGCTGGCTCTGAACATGCCTCATTGCTGCTGGCTCTGAACGTGCCTCATTGCTGCTGGCTCTGAACGTGCCTCATTGCTGCTGGCTCTGAACGTGTCTCATTGCTGCTGGCTCTGAATGTGCCTCATTACTGCTGGCTCTGAACATGCCTCATTGCTGCTGGCTCTGAAAGTGCCTCATTGCTGCAGGTTAATTGAAATGAAAGTCACGTTTGCATTCATATCGCGTGAAAAAAAGCGAGCGGAGCAGACAAATTAACATTCTTTTATGCATTTGATTGGCAGTACAATTTTCTTTAGTTATGCCCTGCTCACGAGGCCACTTGATGATGTGAGGCCAGAGGCAATTGCCTCTTCTGCCTAATGGTAAGTCCGCCACTGTATGGGGTTACATCAAAACGCGGCTATTTGTATTCTGCAACACCTAGCACTATGAAGCATGTGGTTCATATTGATGAGCAGATAGACTTGGCCTTGGGACCATGACCCAGACGTATCGACCACATAAATCATTGAAATTCTCAGTCAGCCCTGCACACCGACCACTTCCAAATAGATAGATCACGGCATAACACACCAGGCCAGTCGAACGTGTGAGGACAATCCTCTCTGCCCAGATACGTAGATACTCTGAATTACTGGACAGGGTTTGAATTTGTCCGACTGAGACCATCCATCCAATAGGATCTTGTGGTGTTTGTATAGAAGGGCATGGAAAAAGTTTTGTCCCTGTGCTTAAGGTGGATAGATGGATTATAAATGAAAGGATAGAAGCAGAGGAAAGGAGTGATGAAGAGGGAGATGGAGATTGATGGAGAGAGGGAGATGGAGACGGGGAAAGAGAAGGAGGGGGGAGGCAAGTGAGGGAGAGACACAGTGATGAGATGGAGATGGAGAGGGAGAGCCAGATATAGACTGGCAACTCCTCTTCCTCTCCATCTGTCCATCTGTCCACCAGTGTGTCAGGCCAGCTCAGCTATACATGTATCACACTCAACCACACAGGCCAGAGGAGAGTGCCCCCCTTGGGGAGTTCTCTCTCTCTCTCTCTCTCTCTCTCTCTCTCTCTCTCTCGCTCTCTCTCGCTCTCTCTCTCTCTCTCTCTCTCTCTCTCTCTCGCTCACTCTCGCTCTCTCTCTCTCTCTCTCTCTGTCTCTCTCTGTCTCCGTGTCTCCCTGTCTCCCTGTCTCCCTGTCTCCCTGTCTCTTTCGGACACAGCCAGATGCGTCAACAAGAAGAGAGGTCAGAGAAAGGTCAGAGAGATGTGCTCTAGTCTGTGTATCTGTCTGAAGTCACTGGTGTCCTTGAGGCCCCCATCTGCGCTAGAGCTGACCCTAGAACAGCTGAGAGGTTTCTGTGTGTATGTGAGGCATACCCTAGATCTGTGTTACAGCTGATCCTAGACCTGATGCTGGTTAATCTCATTGCTTTCTCCGCTGGGGAGAGCTACCTGCTGCTCGACTCACAGGGAGAGGCTAATCCATTACACCAGGCACCAGCACACTTTGGCAGATGACTGTAGCAGCTTGGGTGGCAGGTAGGGAGGGACAGTTCATGGGGGGGGGTTCATGGCAACATCTTATATTTGCCCTTTGGTTATTTTGAACCTAGTGCACTGTTTTGAGTGTAGGAGGCTGCCATAGTGTAGTTAAGTGGGTTATTCATCAAAACAACAATATACATTGATTTGATTGTCTCGTGTATGTGACATAAAAAAATCCAACGCCATGGAAAAGATATTGTGTCATTTACACACCTATCCATGTGTGTTTATCTGAACTGCGGCAACGACTCTTCATTCTGGGTGGATCTTCCCTCAGCTCTCACCCCCCACCCCCTGTCTCTGCCAGCTGACACCAAAACCTACAAAACACAAGCAACAATACCAACAAGCTCTCCGGAAGCAAGCCAGGGAACTCTGTGAAAGAGAGCCTGGGTGACGTGAATAGAAACCTCTGCATCGGCCATATTCGTCCCTCTGTCCTGAATACGGCCGCTCACAAAGACCCGTTGGTTCACACCTCAGTGTGTTTCAAACTGACGATTCAGTCTACAGCCTCTCTCTGTAGCCCTCTCTCTTTGTCTCTCTCACTCTCTCCTCTCTCTGGCCCCCTCTCTCTCTCTCTCTCTCTCTGCCGGGGTGGTGACTCAAAAGTGTAGACTCAGCCTCTCTTGCCTGGAACACACAGCGGTATTGACCAACACATACACAACAAGCGGCAGAGAGAAAGAGTGAGCGAGAGATAGAGAGACAGAGTGTGTGAGAGAGAGAGAGAGAGAAAGACCGATAGGGGTAGAAAGAGGGGGGGTAGAGAGAGATAGGGGGTAGAGAGAGAGGGGGTAGAGAGAGAGAGGGGGGGTAGAGAGAGGGGGGAGGGTAGAGAGAGTGAGCGAGAGATAGAGAGACAGAGAGTGTGAGAGAGAGAGAGAGAGAGAGAGATAGAGATAGAGAGAGAGAGAGAGAGAGAGAGAGAGAGAGAGAGAGAGAGAGAGAGAGAGAGGGGTAGAGAGAGATAGGGGGTAGAAAGACAGAGAGAGTGAGTCAAGAGAGATTAACAAACAGAGAGAGGAAGAGACAGACAGAGAGGTAAAGAGTGAGAGGAGCGAGGGAATGTGTGTGACTGTGGGGCTAGTGTTTGTCATCCAAATGCGAGCTGTGAGTGGCTAGATGAGCTCAGAGATGTCAGTGTTCCTTTACATGTCAGTTTCCCTTTACATCTCTCTCCCATTCCATCTCCCTGGCTCTAACGCCCTCCTTCTCTACCCCCCCCCCCCCCCCCCTCCCATTTCATCTCCCTGGCTCCAATGCCCTCCTTCTCTACCCCCACCTCTCTCTCCCCTTCCATCTCCCTGGCTCTAACGCCCTCCTTCACTACCACCCCCCCTCTCCCCTCCATCTCCCTCCTTCTCTACCCCCACCTCTCTCTCCCCTTCCATCTCCCTGGCTCTAACACCCTCCTTCTCTACCCCCACCTCTCTCTCCCCTTCCATCTCCCTGGCTCTAACACCCTCCTTCTCTACCCCCGCCTCTCTCTCCCCGTCCATCTCCCTGGCTCTAACGCCCTCCTTCTCTACCCCCCCCCTCCTCTCTCCCCTTCCATCTCCCTCCTTCTCTACCAACACCTCTCTCTCACCCTCCTTCTCCCTGGCTCTAACTCCCTCCTTCTCTACCCACTCGTTCCCCCTCTCCCTCCCCCTCTCTCTCTCTCTCTCTCAGCTGTGCAGCATCTAATGGATCTCGCTGCAGTGTCCCCCTGCACTGCTGTTTGTGGGGCAGTAGGTGGAACGACCGAGGTGGGAGGTAGGATCCTTCACAGTCCACTGAACACACTGACTTCATGTCCCCTCCTCTTAAAGGCAATGTACTATCACTTCAACAGGACCTTATAACAGGAACGGCATTGTCATCATCACAGCGCTAGGTTCAGCACCGACTGCTTTCGTACACAGGGCAAAGGTTACTCCGGGTCGTGTTGTGGCCTGCTGCAGTAAGTGTTATAATGTGTTACGACACCTACAGTATGTTATAATGCATTATGACACCTTTTAGTCTCATGTCGCCACACTTCCAAATGGAATGTTCCCTCAGCATGAAATCCATGTGTTCTGACACCTTATGTTAATAGAAGAGACACCAGAACACTTTATTCTGAAGTGCCATTACAGTGCTATTGGGACACGTTATTATTTAAGCACAACTGGGACACTTTATTCTCAGAGTGGCATGTTTAAGACCAATGCTCCCTTAGCTCAATGGGGGGTGAAGAGGGACCAAAAAGAAAGCTTGTTACCTTGACAACTATCAGCTTTTCCATGCACTGAACAGACACATTTGGGCACTCTATATGACACTGCATGAAGCTAAAACCATGTGGCGCCTCCAAAAACGTGCCCCAATTTGAGGGTGGGACACATTGGCACACAGCGTTAGTGGACAAGAGCCAATCACAAACGCACGCACGCAATGACCTTTAGCCTGCAGCTAGGCGAACGGCTAGGCTACACTAGAGACGGATCTTGCAATAAAGGAGCAGATTCCATCCGAGCAAGGGAAAGTCATGACATTGCCATGGGAGGGCAGCCATTCAGTCGTTGATTCATTCCTAGGCTAGACCACTAAATTGTACAGCGCCACTTCACGCATTCCATTTAGCATGCTGGTAATATCAGTCTTTTTCAGAGCAGAAACCGCCCAGGCATCCCAAGTGATAGATGGAAACACGTGTTTTAAGTTTGAGGACAAGGCGTTGACATTCCATGTGTTGGAGGGAAATGAAACGGTTTGGGGAAGAGAGGACGTTGTGTATGAAATGTGACATGAAGGAATATCAGCACAAAGACCCAGTGAACACCAGTGACCTAAAGTACAGTAGCTATGTATCGTAGCGTGACTTACCAGAGAAGACCCGATCCACTCCAATCTCCTGTTCGAGGCTCAACACTCCTGTCTGTTCTTCTTCAATCTGAAAACCAGGGGAAATTAAGATACAGTATGTCTCAGCATTCATACAGTGCCTTGCGAAAGTATTCATCCCCCTTGAACTTTGCGACCTTTTGCCACATTTCAGGCTTCAAACATAAAGATATAAAACTGTATTTTTTTGTGAAGAATCAACAACAAGTGGGACACAATCATGAAGTGGAACGACATTTATTGGATATTTCAAACTTTTTTAACAAATCAAAAACTGAAAAATTGGGCGTGCAAAATTATTCAGCCCCTTTACTTTCAGTGCAGCAAACTCTTTCCAGAAGTTCAGTGAGGATCTCTGAATGATCCAATGTTGACCTAAATGACTAATGATGATAAATACAATCCATCTGTGTGTAATCAAGTCTCCGTATAAATGCACCTGCACTGTGATAGTCTCAGAGGTCCGTTAAAAGCGCAGAGAGCATCATGAAGAACAAGGAACACACCAGGCAGGTCCGAGATACTGTTGTGAAGAAGTTTAAAGCCGGATTTGGATACAAAAATATTTCCCAAGCTTTAAACATCCCAAGGAGCACTGTGCAAGCGATAATATTGAAATGGAAGGAGTATCAGACCACTGCAAATCTACCAAGACCTGGCCGTCCCTCTAAACTTTCAGCTCATACAAGGAAAAGACTGATCAGAGATGCAGCCAAGAGGCCCATGATCACTCTGGATGAACTGCAGAGATCTACAGATGAGGTGGGAGACTCTGTCCATAGGACAACAATCAGTCGTATATTGCACAAATCTGGCCTTTATGGAAGAGTGGCAAGAAGAAAGCCATTTCTTAAAGATATCCATAAAAAGTGTAGTTTAAAGTTTGCCACAAGCCACCTGGGAGACACACCAAACATGTGGAAGAGGGTGCTCTGGTCAGATGAAACCAAAATTGAACTTTTTGGCAACAATGTAAAATGTTATGTTTGGCGTAAAAGCAACACAGCTGAACACACCATCCCCACTGTCAAACATGGTGGTGGCAGCATCATGGTTTGGGCCTGCTTTTCTTCAGCAGGGACAGGGAAGATGGTTAAAATTGATGGGAAGATGGATGGAGCCAAATACAGGACCATTCTGGAAGAAAACCTGATGGAGTCTGCAAAAGACCTGAGACTGGGACGGAGATTTGTCTTCCAACAAGACAAATGCTCTCCATCCAACATTACTGAGCTCGAGCTGTTTTGCAAGGAGGAATGGGAAAAAAATTCAGTCTCTCGTTGTGCAAAACTGATAAAGACATACCCCAAGCGACTTACAGCTGTAATCGCAGCAAAAGGTGGCGCTACAAAGTATTAACTTAAGGGGGCTGAATAATTTTGCACGCCCAATTTTTCAGTTTTTGATTTGTTAAAAAAGTTTGAAATATCCAATAAATGTCGTTCCACTTCATGATTGTGTCCCACTTGTTGTTGATTCTTCACAAAAAAATACAGTTTTATATCTTTATGTTTGAAGCCTGAAATGTGGCAAAAGGTCGCAAAGTTCAAGGGGGCCGAATACTTTCGCAAGGCACTGTATGCCGCAGCATTTGACCGTTCTCCTTCCCATCAGAAAGAACATTGCTTTTACCAATTTCCTCCCAGAGCCGCTGAGAGCCCGGCTAGCAAGACTATAATCATCCTCGGGATGCTGTTTCACAGCGAGACAGTTTTTGCAGGAGTATGCATGTTTGTGACACAGTTCTGTAATTCCTTCACACAGTGGGGACACCTCTCTATGTCTCATGGGGGGGGTGGGGGGGGATGGGGGGGGGGGCTGCACTCTCTCTTTTCTATTTCCATAAGCCACTAAATCCCCTTTCACTGGATCTGTCCTGGAACCCATCCCGGTCACACCATAGATTACAGACCGGGATGTTGCTCGAGGAAACGTTGCTATGATCTCTGCCAGATCTGATGAAAATATAGTTATTTTTACACAGCGTAGCACAGCCTAATCTCCCACAAGCCATTGATACGGGCTTCCACTTCCATTGATATTCCCAGTGTGAAACGGAGTTGAAACACTCGGACTATGCTCGGGAGGGAGTGTAAACAGAGGATATATCTGAGGTACCTACTGTATGTGCACACGAGGTTTATTCATTCAGAAATATACAACTTATCCAAACGGACGAGTGGGACACTACAGCCCGTGGCAACGAGCTAGAGGGAGAGATGGGTAAGCAGTGTGTGTGTGTGTGTGTGTGTGTACATATACACTACCGTTCAAAAGTTGGGGGTCACTTAGAAATGTCCTTGTTTTTTTAAAGATAAGTACATTTTTTGTCCATTAAAATAACATAACATTGATCAGAAATACAGTGTAGACATTGTTAATGTTGTAAATGACTATTGTAGCTGGAAACGGCAAATTTTTTATGGAAAACTAGACACTAAAGTACTTGTCCTCTTGCTCAGTTGTGCACCAGGGCCTCCCACTCCTCTTTCTATTCTGGTTAAAGCCCGTTTGCACTGTTCTGTGAAGGGAGTAGTTAACAGCGCTGTACAAGACCCTCAGTGTCTTGGCAATTTCTCGCATGGAATAGCCTTCATTTCTCAAAACAAGAATAGGCTGACGGGTTTCAGAAGAAAGTTCTTTGTTTCTGGCCATTTTGAGCCTGTAATTGAACCCACAAATGCTGATGCTCCAGATACTCAACTAGTCTAAAGAAGGCCAGTTTTTATTGCTTCTTTAATCAAAACAACAGTTTTCAGCTGTGCTAACATAATTGCAAAATGTTTTTCTAATGATCAATTAGCCTTTTAAAATGATAAACTTGGATTAGTTAACACAACGTACCATTGGAACACAGGAGTGATGGTTGCTGATAATGGGCCTCTGTACGCCTATGTAGATATTCCATTTAAAAAATCTGTTGTTTCCAGCTACAATAGTCATGTATAACATTAACAATGTCTACACTGTATTTCTGATCAATTTGATGTTATTTTAATGGACAAAAAAACGTGTTTTTCTTTCAAAAACAAGGACATTCGAACGGTAGTGCTTGTGTGCCTGTGTCTCTTTCTCGCTGGCTGTCAGCCTAATGTGCTTTGCTACACGGCTGAATGTCATTCTCCGACTTGAGGGCCTTTCTCTAAATAACTGCGTCAGGTTGAACACCGAGACACCCACTTGTATCGATATCCCAAATGATCGACGAAGCTGACCGAATGTAGTTCCAGCAGAAGCGTATCGATTACCGGAGAGACTGTTCTAAATAAGAGCGGCAGGGGCCTCGTCGTCTCCACCTGGCGATACGGCCGCATACTATGTTCAACCACATTTCCATCAGATATCCGGTAATAGGAAAGTAAGCAGTACATCTTCAGCCAACCTCAAAACAATAATCTACAGTAGCTCCTACTGTGAGAGCATAACCTTCTATTCATGCTTTGAAAGATTCCTCGGCTGTATGAAATACCTTCACAGAGGTCTATTTGTGGTTAGGTACAATCTCACAAACCTGCCATTTATAAATCAAGACTACGAGTATCATGGATTCGTGTGAACCAAATGGCCTACCTTCGGTCATGTGACAACATCTGACTGAATCTCTGAGCTATATAAAACTCCTAATAAAAGTCAAAGGGTCACAATGAATGGGTGACTGTTATCATGTTTCTGATGGATCCTCATCAAGTGTCAGAAAGCCACGCTGCTTGCGACCCCCTACCGGCGAACAATGAACAAGGAACCCCAAAGAGTCTTGGTTCTACACGTCTCTAACCTTAGGGGGGGCTTACTGGAGCTGTCGTTTGTGACTGAGACTTGTAAAGGTGTGCTTTAAACCATGTACATTCATTGATTGCCAGGCATACAACTAGGATTATTTCTCGATAAGCCACATTTGAAGCAACCTGACCAGACGGTGGACGACTGCTGGCGAAGTACATTGCTTGACTGCCGTGAGGGTGATAAGCACAATGTCGTTAGCGAATTTCAGCCCCCCCCCTCCCCCCCCCAAACGATTTGTTCTCAAATTTGAGTTTTTCGAGCAGAGGCTGTGTGTATGTTTCGGTTCTAGAAATCTGTGTCCATCATTAACAGTCAATAATCAATTAACTGCAGCCATTCTTGCACCATGTGATCAATGATCAATTCCAAATATGTCTTTTTCTTCCCCTATGCTTATAATCCATTTTTTCTGCGTGCATGTAACAAACAGTTGGTTGTCAGAGTATGTCTCTGGAGCCACTGAGCTGGAGGAGCGTGCATTAATCCTGCTGTAGGACTTATTGTGGCCCGCACTAAACAAACAACTCAAATGAACGGTTTACTCAGAAAAACAAATTGACATTTAATTTTCTTTTTTTTGACTCTCGAGTCAATAAAAAGAGCCGTTCAAATACAATGAATCGTTGGCGAACTGCACATCACCACATGCCATCGATCACACTGCCCACTGCAGAGCAATAACTATGCCAACATATATGGAAAGCCACATGCCCAAAACCACTCAATAACACACCAAATACTGACTCTGTTCCAATTTTAAATCAAACCTCAAAAACTGCATGAGCATTCTGCCATTATCCTACCAGTATGCAATCACTGCAAATTAAAGAGCACTATACAACATCACTTTTCTATCATACACGTTATGTGCCTAAAGCACCCCCCCCCCCCCCCCCGCTCACTCTCAAGACTTCTGTTGTGATTTTGTATCACTCCTGAACCGCATTACCATATTCCCACCATCATGCGTTCACCTGCAGAAGTGCAATAACTATGACACCAGTGCTCCAGTCTCTCTCTCTCTCTCTCTCTCTCTCTCTCTCTCTCTCTCTCTCTCTCTCTCTCTCTCTCTCTCTCTCTCTCTCTCTCTCTCTCTCTCTCTCTCTCTCTCTCTCTCTCTCTCTCTCTCTCTCTCTCTCTCTCTCTCTCTCTCTCTCTCTCTCTCTCTCTCTCTCTCTCTCTCTCTCTCTCTCTCTCTCTCTCTCTCTCTCTCTCTCTCTCTCTCTCTCTCTCTCTCTCTCTCTCTCTCTCTCTCTCTCTCTCTCTCTCTCTCTCTCTCTCTCTCTCTCTCTCTCTCTCTCTCTCTCTCTCTCTCTCTCTCTCTCTCTCTCTCTCTCTCTCTCTCTCTCTCTCTCTCTCTCTCTCTCTCTCTCTCTCTCTCTCTCTCTCTCTCTCTCTCTCTCTCTCTCTCTCTCTCTCTCTCTCTCTCTCTCTCTCTCTCTCTCTCTCTCTCTCTCTCTCTCTCTCTCTCTCTCTCTCTCTCTCACTCACTCACTCACTCACTCACTCAGTACATGGGGTTGATTGGATAAGTGAGGTGAGAAAGCCACAGCTTGAGAATGCATGGTCCACTGCTGTTAGAGTAGTGCCATAAGCTGAGGCAGAGAGAGACAGAGCGAGAGACAGAGCGAGAGAGACAGACAGAGCTAGAGAGAGAGAGAGAGAGAGAGAGACAGAGAGAGACACAGAGAGAGACAAAGAGAGACAGAGAGAGACAAAGAGAGACAGAGAGAGAGACAGAGCATGAGAGACAGGCAGATAGAGACAGACATAGAGCGAGAGAGAGAGAGAGAGAGAGAGAGAGAGAGAGAGAGAGAGAGAGAGAGAGAGAGAGAGAGAGAGAGCTGCCACACATTTCTTAATGAGAGTGTTCTGTTAGTTTTTCCTCAAGGCTGTGTCTCATATCAGGGACAACAGAGAAGAGAGAGAGAGAGAGAGAAAGAGAGAGAGAGAGAGAGAGGGGGGGGGAGGAGAGCTTCTGTCTGCAGCACTGCAGTGTGTTGGAGCCTCAGCCTGTCGGTGGGTTTAATTCTAGACTCCAGGGTTTCCAACGAGAGAGAGAGGGAATAGCAGAGCGTGGAGCAGCAGACAAAAAAAGTATTAGATCCGCCACACTTCCATTAATGCATTTACATTAGGGGAACGTGACTCCATAAGCCAGGGCTCCGAGCGTTTCCCCTTCACAAACCTCCGTCATTATAATAATAATGAGTTGGCAGAAAAAGCATGACATTTCTATATGCTGCTTGTGGGAATGCAGCAGAATATTCATGACACCGACTGAGAAATGCCTTCAGAGAAAATAAACCATTAAGCCACAGATGGACTTTACTCATTGTGTACAGAATGTACTCAGGCAAACTCTAAATGAGTGTTCACAATGTGCAACAACGTTAGAGCATCGGGCCAGTACCCGAGACATAACCGAAAGGTTGCTAGATCGAATCCCCCGAGCTGAGAAGGTAAAAATATGTCGTTCTGCCCCAGAACAAGGCAGTTAACCCACTCTTCCTCCGGTAGGCCGTCATTGTAAATAAGAATTTGTTCTTAACTGACTTGCCTAGTTAAATAAAATACAATTTTAAAAAGAGTTTACATTACCTGTCTCTCTGGTTCTGTCTGCAAGAACAAATCTCCCCAGTGTGAGTGTGTGTGTGTGTGTGTCTGGTGTGTGTGTGTGTGAGAGAACAAAGTTAGGTCTTTATATTCCCAGTGGCTGTGTACACTACTGGAGTGACAGTGAGAGAGAGGGGGCCTGTATCACATACACAGCCACCTCCCCCCGGCCCTCCCCCCCGGCCCTCCCCTGACCTACCCTCCCTCCCTCTCTCCCCGCACAGTGGGATTAAGACAACCTTTTGTCTCTCTACAATAGGGGTTAAACATTTCCTGGTATCAAATGAACGCGGCCAGAATACACTCAGAGGCAGGGTTTTTTCAGTCCAAATATATTTTTTTCCGGGGGATGGAACAACACACATGCCCGTTACATAATTTGAAGGGGAAAAAAACAGGAATATATCGCGCAAAACAAATTCAATTCAATGAAAATGTTATGGTACACTGAATATCAAACATGTTCTAACTCACACCAACAGACAGCTCTGTCAACCGCCCTCCCGCTGTTCTGACTAGTTGTAAAAAGCACATGCAACAGTACATCCAACAAGATAAAAGAAAATAGCCCAGAGGCAAGAAAAACTAAACCATTCCTTCCCATTGTTGGGTTCTAACTTGAAATATACATATCCCCGTGTCTCTATTAGAACGTACTTTTTCTGCGTTTGATGTACAACACGTGTACAGTACATGTTGGGGGCTCAATGAAAGTGGAATAGGAGCTGTGTGAATGGAAAGCTACTGTGAGGGAAAGGGGGAACAGGGTCTGTTAAGTGAGCTGAACAGGAAGTCACGGATACACATCGCGGTGACGGGAATAAAGAGGAGCCGCTCCGAGGCGAATCGCCAGCGGAAAAACAACAGCGCAACAGCAACATTGGGAAACAGATAAGCAGTTCCAAGACGTCGTGCCCCTCCTTTCGTCCTGCCACACACAGGATTGTTAGATCGTGTGCAAAAAAAGTGCGAGGCAGATGAGGCACCCAGCGGGTTGGAAACATTTGGTTTGAACTTTGTCCCGTTGTCCGTTTGCGTTTTTACCCTGTTTGTTCAGAACCGAAAACACCATCCACTCGACCAACCTGAAGACAGTCTTCAGAGAGGGGGGGGGGGGGGGGGTCATCGGCTTCATCAAATACCCCCTGTTGCTGTAACACACTGTAAAAGCACCTCTGCGAATTCAACAACAGAAAAAGCGAAATGCCTCAAGGCACCTCAACTCAACAGTAGGCCCATCCGATGACATCTGATCTAGCTGGTTTAGATGAATGTCTGTTTATTGCCCACTCCTCCCTCCCGGTATTATTGCCGCCGTTTCAAAGAATAGGTTTGAAAAAGCCTTTTTGACGTCCGTTAGCTATGGTTGCAGTAGGCAACAATGGCAGGGAGTCCTCCCTTTGACAGAGTCACTATCCTATGTCCTCCCCAAACCAGAATAATAATCCTCCCTTCACAAAAGCAGCGAAAATGTAACGTAATCTCATAAGTCATTGTCTGTCAGCCAGGTACAAGGATTTTGGGGTCTGGGCTGAAGTGAACAAGCGGCACATTTAACTTTGTTTTTTCTCTCACAACTCTGTGATTATTCCCTCCATTTTCTGTCTCTCTCTCTCTCTCTCTCTCCCTCCCTCCGTTGTTGTTCCTGTAGCTCAGTGTTATACATTGGGCTGTGAGACAGCTATATTGCCTGGATAGTGGATCTCTCTCTCTCTCTCTCTCTCTCTCTCGCTTTCATCCTAGCTTAGTGCTCTAGGTTGTTTCTAAGACAGCTATATTGCCTGGATAGAAGAAAGTGGCTAGCCGGGGGGAATCCACGTCTCTATTGAGGGAGCATGGCCAATGGCTTCATTACCTGGTCACTGTTGCATGTTATTGCTAGCAGCATATCATTTCCACCATATTCCCATAGAACCATTAACCTACCGTCTTTTTCATCGCCTCAATGGCCGAAACCAATGCCCTGCATTGGAATGTAGAGCTATCTGCAGTATACCATGGACGCATGCCAAATGGTCAAAAGTAGGGCACTGGCCAAAAGTAGGGCACTAAATCAAATCCAATCCAATGTTATTGGTCACATACACATGGTTAGCAGATGTTAATGTGAGTGTAGCGAAATGCTTGTGCTTCTAGTTCCAACAGTGCAGTAATATCTAACAAGTAATCTAACAATTCCCCAACAACTACCTAATACACACAAATCTAACAAGTAATCTAACAATTCCCCAACAACTACACAAATCTAAAGGGGTGAATGAGAATATGTACATATAAATATATGGATGAGCGATGGCCGAGCGGCATAGGCAAGGTGCAGTAGATACAGTATATACATGTGATACGAGTAATGTAAGATATGTAGAAATGATTCAAGTGACATTGTTTAAAGTGACTAGTGATCCATTTATTAAAGTGTCCAGTGATTGGGTCTCAATGTAGACAGCAGCCTCTCTGAGTTAGTGATTGCTGTTTAGCAGTCTGATGGCCTTGAAATAGAAGCTGTTTCTTAATCTCTCGATCCCAGCTTTGATGCACCTGTACTGATCTCGCCTTCTGGATGATAGCGGTGTCAACAGGCAGTGGTTCGGGTGGTTGTTGTCCTTGATGATCTTTTTGGCCTTCCTGTGACATTGAGTGGTGTAGGTGTCCTGGAGGGCAGGTAGGTTGCCCCCGGTGATGTGTTGTGCATACCGCACCACCCTCTGGAGAGCCTTACGGTTATGGGCGCAGCAGTTGCCGTACCAGGCGGTGATACAGCCCGACAGGAAGCTCTCGATTGTGCATCTGTAAAAGTTTGTCAGGGTTTTGGGTGACAAGGCAAATTTCTTCAGCCTCCTGAGTGAGGCTTCTTCACCACACTGTCTGTGTGGGTGGACCATTTCAGTTTGTCTGTCATGTGTACGCCCAGGAACTTAAAACTTTCCACCTTCTCCACTGCTGTCCCTTCGATGTGGATAGGGGGGTGATCCCTCTGCTGTTTCCTGAAGTCCACGATCATCTCCTTTGTTTTGTTGACGTTGAGTGAGAGGTTGTTTTCCTGACACCACACTCCGAGTGCCTTCACCTCCTCCCTGTAGGCTGTCTCGTCGTTGTTGGTACTGCTGTTGTGTCGTCTGCAAACCTGATGATTGAGTTGGAGACGTGCATGGCCACGCAGTCGTGAGTGAACAGGGAGTACAGGATAGGGCTGAGCACACACCCTTGTGGGGCCCCAGTGTTTAGAGTCAGCGAAGTGGAGATGTTGTTTCCTACCTTCACCACCTGGGGGCGGCCCGACAGAAAGTCCAAGACCCATTATATATACAGTATATATGCCATTTGGGATGAGCCCCACATTTTCTGTCACATTTCAAGTAGCTTCCTACTGCAGTAGGTTTGCATATAGGATTCCATCGCTTCACTGACTGGCAAAAGATACGAAACCGATTAATTGTCTTGGAATGTAACAGTTTTAACATACTTGCATTGGCATAGGCCCTACAGTCCCCTGTATTTTCACAGCATGTAACTTCTCTGCATGGCATCCCATTATTAAGATTTTTTTATAAAGAAACACATTATTCATTCATTCCTGTGTCCGGAATCTCTGGACATCTTTCAGAAATACGATTGATAGGTATGTGTATGAATTACACTATGAAATGAATGAAAAGGGGCCCATATTTCATTGAGTATATGCGGCATGATCGAGCAGGTCTAATAGGCATTATGTCTGCACACTGACTCTGTTGAGGACAGACACTAGGAGATCCCTGATGGCCCATTGGCTCCCTGAGACTCACACTGTGTTGCCGTGGGCACCCTCCTTCGGCTTTGTCACAGAAGCAATGGAAGAACAATATTTCAGTGGCAACTGCAGCATATTTAAATGGCAACTTTTAACAGAACAAAGTTCAGTCATGCAATGGATGGCTGGAGTCGTAGTAACAGGAATGGTGTGTGTGGGGGGTAGAGTGTGTGCGCGTGCGTGTGCGTGTGCGTGTGTGTGTGTGCGTGTCTGTGTGTGTGTGTGTGCGTGTCTGTGTGTGTGTGTGTGCGTGTCTGTGTCTGTGTCTGTGTGTGTGTGTGTGTGTGTGTGTGTGTGTGTGTGTGTGTGTGTGCGCACGCGCGTGTGTGTGTGTGGTGGGGGGTCAGTGTGTGCGTGTCTGCGTGTGTGTATGTGGGATAGAGGAGAGGTCTCTTTTGGGGTTCTCTCTATATAGATGTCTGAATGGGAGTGAAATATTATTGGCTCAGTAGGATAATAGGGGGAGGGTCCTCTCGAAGCTATTAGGGCAGGATGGGGGGAGCTTGTTGAAATACTTCAAAGAGTGAAAAAGACGAGTATTGAGCGAATGATTTAAGGATCCCAAGTCAACGTTTTATATGGATCGTTGGTTCTTCAAACTGATTTTCGACGCTTGTTGCATTGTTTGTTCACGTTGTACAAACAACCAGTGTCGTAAAATATCCGTATAATGTAATTGCATTTCAAAAATAACTTTCCTCGTACAGCACTTGTTAGTTGGGTTTTTTGCCTTTGCTATCAATTATTGAATTAACATAAGTGATACAAAATGTAAGGTTGTAATCCTTTTGTCTTGTAAATCTAACGCATGTTAACTTTAACTGACCACCACCACAATAACTGCAGTGGTGGCTAACTTCAACTCTGTCGACAACATTCCCTCCCATGACAATAGTAACATTCATTTAGGGCTGGCACAGTTACCGTATCACCACATAACTGACTGTTATGGATGAAGACAGCCATGGAAATAAAAATGACAGTCATAACCGTTTACATAGTATCAATGATAATTATCGTTATTAATATGATTTGAACATGTTTGGGGAAAGAGCAGCTTGACTGAAGATGGGGCGGCCAGGCTTTGTGCAGTTGAGTCTGTTTCTGCTGTAATATGGACTCGACAGTCACATGAACTCTACCAAGTGACGGAACTTTGTTGCTCCTTGCTGAAACAGGTGTCGTCGTCTTCAGTCGCCTTGGCAACGCGGCACAGGCTCCATGCCCATAGGGGGCACAGCGGCAGATTTGTCCGGTTTCTTTTGTTGTTTCTCTGTAATACTACTAGCCAACGAGTCATTTTATGATGTTGTCTTGAGCTAGTCCAGATAGGTCCCCTCCCAGCCTCATAAATAGCTACCAAGAAGCAATTTCAGGCTATCAATCAAGTTAGAGTAGCTATCTTAGCTAACATGCCTGCTGGCAAGGTTGGTTGACTTTAGAAAAGCAAGCGAGAACGTCCTTTCAATCTTTTACCCAGATTTGATGTGGCCCTTACGAAAAAAAGATTGCAGTCGGAGTGCAGTATAACTGCAGTATGCTGCAAATACTGTGTCCAAAATAAGTTTTTTTTTTAACTGCAGTAATTTTTGCAGTGTAACTGCAGTTAGAGTGCATTGTAACTACAGTTCAACTGCAGTACAGTTATTCTACAATTACTGAGTCCAAAATACCACAGTCGACTGCAGTTACTGCACTTTTACTCCAGTTTCAAAACTGGAATGTTTTTTTGTAAGGAGAAGCATCTTTAGTAAAGAATAAATGAAGAACCGCCAGTCAGGAGGATACAGAGAGCTCAAGAGTTATGTTAGATGTGCAGAAATGTTTGACATAGATTTAAGCGTAATGATTATGGCTCTAGATTGCATCCATCCTCACATACTCTGTGACCCTTCCCTGCAGCACATGCTGCCAGGAGCGGAGGAGACGAGAATTATTATTACGATTCTATATACATCATTTCAATTTTAATTTTAATTTTTTATTTCGACCAGTTATATTATTGTGAATGCAGTCATTTGGCTGACCAATAACGTCATCCAAAATTCTGTCATTTTCTGTAACTGTCTTTGGGAACGTCAGCATTAGAGTGACAGAGTTACATGGTGGCATTAATGACACAGGGCTGTGGTTCAGAACATGGACAATTGGTTAGACAATGAGGCAGAGTTCTTAAGGGAATTTACATGAATTACAGAAAGAGACCCGTTGGGATGGCCACGACCTCCCTAAGAGCTTTTTAAATCTAAAGAAGACTTCTGTCCCTGCCTCCACACACACAGAGAGAAGCATACACGTGCACACACAAATTGTGAACACACATGCGCACGCACGCACAAAGAATGGTCTGATTGGTTTCCATGGTGCTATGAGGCTCACTGTCAGAGATGGAGCGTTAACATGCCTCAGTGGAGAGAGAGGGAGGGAGGGAGAGGAAGAGGGAGAGAGCGAGAGACAGACAGAGAGAAAGAAAGAGCGAGAGAGGGAGAGGGTGCAGGCAGTAAAACACAAACTAAGACGCAGATCCTTTTGAATAGGAAAGATTTACCACCCACAGCCAGCAGACTAACCACTAAGGTTAAGGGCCTGTATTGTCCTGTATCGTATTTCTCTGTTCCACTCAAACAGACTGGTTAACAAGGACTGGAGTCCTTCTAACTGGAAAGCAAACCAGTTACTGTTTGTTTGTTTTTTGTAGCATTTAGATATAGGCAAATTTGCTATACACTGTAAGAAAAAAAGTAACTGCCTAACTCATTAAAGAACTGGGGACGTGGCTCCTCAAACATCTCCAACGGTCAGCAGAACTCAAATAAAAAAAGTGGTACTAACTCATATGTAAATAAGATTAAGTTATTGAGTAGATGTCACTTGATTTGTGCTCCGCTAATCTGAAATTATTGCGTTTTTTTGCAAGTTATGACTTTTTAGCATTTTAAAATCAATCTAACGTTCATTAAATACGTAGGTTCTTACTTGATCGCGTTACTTTTGACTGCACTCGGCCTTCCTCTGGTGATGTCACAGCGTACTGTGAATTGGTCTGTAGCTTTTATGTTAACTCTGGCAACCCTCTCAATTGGACAAGATAATATTATTCAAAAAATATATATAATGAATCTGTAGCACAAGCAGTATCACTCCCAACTCACTCAGATTAGGGATCCCTGCCTTGACTAATCAACACAACAACATTATTGGCTTTCCAGTTCTGAATCGTGCGTGGGCACATATCTGTGCGTAAACCAGGCCTGGGATCATCTCCACGTTTGCCTGAGAGTGTGGGTAAATGTACGCACCGACGTGACCATGCGTACGCACAAGTGCCAAGTGGTGGAATAAAGGGACTGCTTGTCAAGCGTAGAATGGGGGAAAATATACGTGGAAAATAATTACAGAATTTTTCCGATTTCATTGTAATTTCCATTGTGAATTCGTGCAACATATCTAACTATATCATATCATTTGACCACATCAGTGCATTTGTCACAATAGTAATCCATAAGAAGTACAGTCATTTGTTCCATTAGAGGCAGGTGTGAAAGTGAAACCATTGTTGAAATACTATAATGGGAAATCGAATGAGAGATCTGCATTTTGCAGAGAGTGCATCTTTACAGACTGGCTGATCAGATATCGTTTCACAAAACCCGTTTCATCTGATTTTTGGGGAACACTTTACTTGAAACCCAGTGTCATAACATGGCACGACACAGTCATAACCATGTCGTAATGTAATGAAAGCTGACATAACTTGTCACAAGGTGTCAGTGTCACAACAGGTGTAAATATATGTGTCATGACAGTGTTATGACCATATTATAACAGGTTTTGACACGCTATGTCAGCTGTTATGGCACGGTTATGACCGTGTCAAGTGTTACCAGATTTGACCAGACCTGCCTTAAAAAGGCAAACACATGCCATTCCAGTGCACATCCAGGTGCCATCCACCGTCGGTCAGCATCTCACAGCCCTCAGAAGAGCCAACGTTTCGGATGCAAATCATCGGCAAAAACGAACAGTAGCACGTACCGTGTCCGTACACCATCGCACAACAGGTTGAAGTCAAGAGGGGTTCCTTTGCCATGACGCCCGCAATATGTTCCCCAAACTACGAACGGAGCCATAGACGGCACCCACATCGCCATACAAGAACCCCCCCCCCCCCAAAAAAAACAATCTCAACTATGTGAACAGAAAAGGTTGCCACTCAATGTGCAGGTGACGGGTGATGTGACGCGCAAAAGACGCTGCTGAATGTGGTGGCGAGGTGGCCAGGCGGGAGGCACGACTCGTTCATTCTGCCGAACGGCAACGTTGGCTTATGCCGCCGACAGGAGGGGGCCGGTGAGGATGGATGGCTTATTGGTGAGTGTTGCCTACTCATTTGGAGTAGATTTGTCATTGCTAAAGGCACTTGAGTTATCCTAATGGTCCTCTCTTTGTAGCTATGTTTCTTTTCTTTTTTTTACGGGTCAAGCCACAACTGAGCCAAATAAAACCTTTTGGTTGTACAGCATTTTTGACTCTAGCACCTTCTATTTCAGTCTCGGGAAAGTCTTTTTTTGGTAGCTTTTTGGGTTGAGCGGTTGTATTTCATGGTACGGCGTTGGAAATTCCCCACAGGCTTTAAAGGGATGATTTTGACCATATATGGTAAATTAGGGGTGTTTCAAAAAATGCAAATGGCCAAGGTCGTGCACGAGCACTGAAGCTGAGAACAATTGGTATTCATCAATGGTTATTTTTCTACCTATAAATCACACTTTTACATGCATACGAACATTCTAAATTCAGTTTGTAAGTACTATTTTAGACTAGCTTCTACGCAATATTGATACATGAGGCCACAGGCTTTATTGAGTGACTTGCCAAAAATATGGGCATACAGTATGTGTCAATATCTGACATTCATATGGTAATGGAATGAACCTGGCAGTTACAATATCGACAGCTTCACAGAACAGTAAGAGAAACAGTCAAAGAATGGCCTAGTCCCAGATCTGTTGGTGCCATGATGCCTGGCGTAACAATTACCATACCACTCCAATTACCATAGGAGTTAGCAAGACAGCACAAACAGATCTGTTGACCAGACTATTAAAAGAACCGTTCACACAGAAATGTAAGTGTACATAGGCCATGGGTGAGATATTCAGTTTGGTATTTTGCATTATGTTGTCTTTGTTCTGAAGAAGTGGTTATCCTCGGATCTGAGAGGCCACAGCTGAAGACACACAGGGGATATGGAAGAGTTCCAAGTGGTTTCTGCAGTAACATACAGCATAGGGGAGAGGGAACACACACACACACACACACACACACACTTCTGCGGTAGCACACAGTGCAGGGGGAAATAGCCTGCTGGGTGAGAGGCCTGCTCTATATGCTGCATACTGTCACCAATAAAATCATCTCTGGTCCAGTGAGCACAGCTGTGTGTGTGTGTGTGTGTGTGTGTGTGTGTGTGTGTGTGTGTGTGTGTTTGCATTACTTTCCACTAGAGTGCCTTTTTTCATTTACTGGGCTTCGTGCGATCAATGCTGTGTAGAGAAAATCAGCCAACCTGTTCATTATCCAGTGTCAGAGACAAACACTGGTCTACAACTGCTTACACTAAAGAGGATGCTGACCCTAACACACACATACACACCGGGGAGCCCCAGTAGCAGCCGTTTTGCCCTCACACAATACACAACACAATACACAACACAACACATATCACTTAATTTACATAAGAGTGACTGGCTAACTGGGTTGGCTGGCTGTAGTATTTGGTTGCGGTAGTTGGGTGGCTATCTTTAACAGCAGCTGAAGGAAAACAAGGCTGCATGGTTGTGATTTATCTAGAAACAGGAGGCGATGTTGAAGTAAGTGTGTGTTTGTGACAGCAGGAGGGAAATGGGTTTTCTCCTTTCCTCCTCCTCCTTTTCATCTTTCTCTCCGTCCTCACCGGGAGGCCAGCTCTCTCACCACCTTCCCCCTCTCCTTACGACGCTCCCTGAGACATGAGGGAACATACAGTGCATTCGTAAAGTATTCAGACCCCTTGACTTCTTTCACATTAAGGTTACGTTAAGGTTACGGGTCATTGTCTTGTTGGAAGGTGAACCTTCTCCCCAGTCTGAGGTCCTGAACGCTCTGGAGCAGGTTTCCTTCAAGGATCTCTCTGTACATCCCCACAGCATGATGCTGCCACCACCATGCTTCACCGTAGGCATGGTGCCAGGTTTCCTACAAGGATCTCTCTGTACATCCCCACAGCATGATGCTGCCACCACCATGCTTCACCGTAGGCATGGTGCCAGGTTTCCTACAAGGATCTCTCTGTACATCCCCACAGCATGATGCTGCCACCACCATGCTTCACCGTAGGCATGGTGCCAGGTTTCCTACAAGGATCTCTCTGTACATCCCCACAGCATGATGCTGCCACCACCATGCTTCACCGTAGGGATGGTGCCAGGTTTCCTCCAGATGTGACGCTTGGCATTCAAGAGTTCAATCTTGGTTTCATCAGACCAGAGAATTTTGTTTCTCATGGTCTGAGTCTTTAGGTGCCTTTTGGCAAACTCCAAGCGGGCTGTCATGTGCCTTTTACTGAGGAGTGGCTTCCGTCTGGCCACTCTACTATAAAGGCCTAATTGGTGGAGACCTGCAGAGATGGTTATCCTCTTGGAAGGTTCTCCCATCTCCACAGAGGAACTCTAGAGCTCTGTCAGAGTGACCATTAGGTACTTGGTCACCTCCCTGACCAAGGCCCTTCTCCCCCGGTTACTCAGTTTGGCCCGGTGGCCAGCTCTAGGAAGAGTCCTGGTGGTTCCAAACTTCTTCCATTTAAGAATGATGGAGGCCACTCTGTTCTTGGGGACTTTCGATGCTGCAGATATGTTTTGGTACCCTTCCCCAGATCTGTGCCCTGAAACAATCCTGTCTCTGAGCTGTAAAATAAGGTATTTCTGTTTTTTAATTTTAATACATTTGCAAAAATGTCTCAAAACCTGTTTTGGCTTTGTCGTTATGGGGTAGTGTGTGTAGAGCTGAGGATTGTATTTGTATTATTATTCATTTTAGAATAAGGCTGTAACAAAATGTGGGAAAAGTCAAGGGGTCTGAATACGGAATATTTCCCGAAGGCACTGAAAAACATGATCGCACGCACACACACACACACACACACACACACACACACACGTCATTGTACATATGAAAGGCGACGCGCTAACACTCCTCTCTAAATGGCACGCTTTCAATGAAACGGCACTACCCGTGTAACCTTGGAAACCGCGCACGACTAGTCAGGCTGCATAGCTGAAGTTTTGAGGTATTTGGAAATTGAACCTTTCTGACCCCCAAACTGGTAAAGGAATAGCAATCAGCACAGCAGTCAGTGAACCTTCGCCTAAAAGCTTTTAATCCTGGAGTCTTGAGAGTCAGAGAATAAGTGAACTAAGTATACACACCTCCGTAAAAAAAAACAGATGTCAAACAACTGCCCGGATAGTAAATAAGTAGTCTAACCATCTATCTCTCTGTTCCCCACAAAAACGCCAGTGCACATAGGCTCTTACACCGCACCATAAAAATAATGTGGTGGTAAGAGATAACCAATACAAAGAAGATGAAACAGATAGATGTGAGTAAAAAGGAGCGAGAAGGAAATTGCGCACAGGGTGAAAGATGGCTGGGGCAAATGAGAGGGAGAGAGGGAGAGATAAGAGTGCCAAGGAGGATGAGGGAGAGAGAGAGAGAGGGGCAAGAGTCAGGGAGAGGGCGAGGGAGAGATGAGAGGTGGTGAGGGAGAGGAGAAAGAGGGAGAGAGAGAGAGAGAATAAGGGGTGAAGAACGGGTGAGAGGGGATGAGCGAGGGAGACCTGAGATACAGGGTGAGCGGGGCGAAGTGGAGGCAGTGCGGAAGAGGGGGCAAGGGATGGTGGGAAGGAAAGGGGGCAAGGGATGGAGGGAAGGAGAGGGGGCAAGGGATGGAGGGAAGGAGTGAGTGAGAGGGGGAAAGGGATGGAGGGAAGGAGAGGGTGCAAGGGATGGAGGGAAGGAGAGGGGGGCAAGGGATGGAGGGAAGGAGAGGGGGCAAGGGATGGAGGGAAGGAGAGGGGGGCAAGGGATGGAGGGAAGGAGTGGGGGCAAGGGATGGAGGGAAGGAGAGGGGGCAAGGGATGGAGGGAAGGAGAGGGGGGCAAGGGAAGGAGTGAGTGAGAAGGGGCAAGGGATGGAGGGAAGGAGAGGGGGGCAAGGGAAGGAGTGAGTGAGAAGGGGCAAGGGATGGAGGGAAGGAGGGAGGGGGAGCTGGCTTGTGTTGTGAGTGGTGAGCCTGGGGAGATGAGAGACGAGAGGTATGGCCTGTTCTGCCCTGTTCTCAGCCTGTCTCTGTCTCTGTTTCTGGCCCAGGTGAGGGAGACCAGAGCAGGCAGGCCCAGACCAGCCCCAGGCCAGGCAATGGGGGCAATGCCAACTGTTTCAGGAGGAGGAGGAAAGCCCACCTCCACCCTCTCATCTCTCCCCTGTCCTCTCACCATGCTCTCAGTGGGCCCAGTGGAGGGAGACCAGACCAGACCATGCCAGGCAGACAGACTGGTGGCCACCCCTCGACTCCAGCCCCCTCTTCCCTGTCCTTTTTCCTCTATCCACTCTCCATGCTTCCTGATCCAAAACAGAACACACACACACATCACACCAGGCAGACTGACTGGCGGCACTGCCTGCCAGCCCCCCAGACCCTTCTCTCTCCCCTTTCCCTTTCCTCTCTCCTCTAACCAGGCCATGCTCCATGCTCCCTGGTCCAGGTTACAGCCCAGGGACAAGGGGGTGATAACATCCACCCAGCAGCCTGGTTTCTTATCCAAGTGAACAGACAGTAAAGCAGGAGGTGGGTGTGTGACTGAGTGAGTGTTGTACCTGTATACATTATTATTATTACTACTGAAATGAACTGTATTTCATTATCCTCATTGCATTGTATTGTATTTACTGAAATGCTCTACCACCATACTGCTTTGGTCCTCTGTAGATCAGTTGGTAGAGCATGGCACTTGCAACACCAGGATAGTGGGTTCAATTCCCGGGACCACTACAATGTATACACGCATGACGCATGACCGCATGTCGCTTAGGATAAAATCTGAATTTGAATTTCAGAGAGAAAGAGCGAGTGAAAGAGAGAATAGTCACCCCCACCCCCCAGCACTGATCACACCCAGGTCCCACAACTGCACTGCTCCTCCATCATTGAGAGGGATAAATTCCCAGAGCTGGAGAGAGACATGGTGGAGCTCAGAGAGCTAGTCCACACAATCCAGAGAGAACAAACACACAAAACAGACCAGAACAACAACCCCCCCCAACAAGACCCGGGGGGCAGAAGGTGGAGATGGACAGCTGCCTGAGAGAGCTGGCTGCTCTTCGGACTGAGGTGAGAGAACTTAAAGAGGCACACGTGTCACTGAAGGACGAGGTCAGAAAGCTGAGGTGTGACAGAGAGCAGGACACTCCCCCAGAGAAGCCAGCCGACCAGCCCACCTCAGACCCGGACCACAACACCACAATGTGACAGACAACACAGGACCCACCAACCCAACAGACCCCACCCCTCCTAACAGCCCCCGTGTCAGCTCCCCCGATAGCCCCTCCTGACGACCCCCCACATCCACTGAGAACACACAAAATCCAGAGATTGTGCTTCTCATTGACCCAAATGGCAAATACATTCAAGAGGATAAACTTTTTCCCAAACACAAAGTGGCTAAACTCTGGTGCACAAACACTATGCATGCCCTGGAGCTGTTGTCAGAGGACAGACTAGGGTCCCCCAGCCACATCATAATTCACATGGGCACAAATGACCTGAGGGCCCAGCAGGAGAGGGTGGCAACAGCACTCAAGCGAGTGACTGAAAAAAAGCTTCTTCCACTTTCCCCAACGCACAAGTGGTTATCTCTACCCTGCTACCACAAAAATACTTTCACCCTGCCACCATACAGCGGGTGAATGCACGCATTCCGCGAGTCTGTGCCTCAAAACCTAATGTATACCTGGCCCACCACTCCACCCTGGACTTGAACAGCCTTTACAACCAGGTCCACCTCTATCAGGCAGCAATCCCAACTTTTTCCAGGACCCTGAAGGACGTGACCCTCAACCATAGCCCGAGCCCCTCACACAAGAGCAACAGAGCAACGGACACCCCGCCCAGACCAGCAAGACACCCTCCCAGACCTGCAAGACCCCCTCTCGAAGGACCTGCACCGAGAGAACCCAAGCCAAGAGGACCTACACCCAGACCACAGCATGACACCCCAACCAGCTAAGACCACCACAAGCAAACCCTGGCCACACTCTATATAGGCCACCCATATCAGACCTATACCACTTCTGCCCACCCCATGCTACCCCGCTCCTGGAGCAAGGACCTCAACATGACAGCTGGACATATGCCAAGGCTGTGAGCAGAGCAACAGAGAAGAGATTCAGTGGGTATATTAATTAGGAATAGAGCAGACCTAACCCACTCATTTAAATTAGACAAAACAGGAACATTTTACATCTGGCTAGAAATTAATAAGGAAATGATCTCAACAGAGAAAAGATCTCCTCCTGTGTCCCCCCAATAGAATCCCCATACTTTAACGATGACAGCTTTTACATCCTAGAGGGGGAGATCAACAATTTCCAGACTCAGGGACATGTACTAGTCTGTGACGACCTAAATGCCAGAACTGGACAAGAACCAGACAGTTCAGCACACAGGGGGACAAACACCTACCTGGAGGTGACAGCATTCCCTCCCCCATATGCCCCTCTAAACACAACTACGACAACATAACCAACAAAAACAGGTCCCAACTCCTGCAGCTCTGTCGGACACTGGGTATATACAGTACATAGTCAATGGTAGGCTTCGAGGGGACTCCTATGGTAGGTACACCTATAGCTCAACTCTTGGCAGTAGTACTGTAGACTATTTAATCAGTGATCTCAACCCAGAGTTTCTAGGTAGCCTAGTGGTTAAAATGTTGGGCCAGTAACCAAAAGGTTGTTGGATCAAATCCCTGAGATGACTAGGTAAAAATCAGTTGTTCTGTTCCCTGGGCGCTGAAGATGTGGATGTCAATTTTGGGAGCCCCCCACCTCTCTGATTCAGATGGGTTGGGTTAAATATTGAAGACATATTTCAGTTGAATACATTCAGTTGTACAACTGAGTAGGTATCCCCTTTCTCTTAGTGTTCACAGTCAGTCCACTAACACCCCTCAGATCACAGCAAAATCACACTCTACTTGAACAGAGCTATGCTCAATAATGAGGCATCAAAGCCAAAGGAACTGAATAATATTAAGAAATGCTATATAGATGGAAGGAAAGTAGTGTGAAAATCTACCACACAACAATTAGGCAGCAACAAATACAATCCCTTCTAGACAATTTCCTGTCCGAAAGGTTTCACTGTAATAGTGAAAATGTAAACTTGGCAGTAGAAAATTTAAACAGTATATATGAACTCTCAGCTTCCCTATCGAATCTAAAAATGTCAAGCAAACAACTAAGAAAATTAACAACAATGACAAATGGTATGATGAAGGAAGACCAAACCAAAAACACAGAGACCCAGAAAACCTGAGCCTACGCCTTCACTATGGTGAATCACTAAAACAATACAGAAATACACTACGGAAAAAGAAGGAACAGCAGGTCAGAAATCAGCTCAATGTAAATGAAGAATCCATAGAATCGAACAACTTCTGGGAAAATTGGAAAACTCTAAACAAGAGTTATCTATCCAAAACGGATAAACCACTTCTCCAATATTTTTGGCTCTATAACAAATAAAAAACAGCAAAAGCATACACATGATCAAATACAAATCTTAGAATTAACTATTAAAGACTACCAGAACCCAGTGGATTCTCCAATTACATTGAATGAACTACAGGACAAAATACAACCCCTCTAACCCAAAAAAGCCTGTGGGGTTGATGGTATGATGAATGAAATGATAACATATACAGACCACATATTCCAATTGACATACTTAAACTGTTAAACATCATCCTGAGTTCTGGACTGATCACCCCAATCCATAAAAGTGGAGACAAATATGACCCCAATAACTACTGTGGGATCTGCATCAACAGCAACCTTAGGAAAATCCTCTGCATTATCATTAACAGCAGACTCATATGTTTCCTCAGTGAAAACAATGGACTGAAAAAATGTCAAATTGGCTGTTTACCAAATTACTGTACGACAGACCACGTATTCACCCTGCACACCCTAACTGACAAACAAACAAACCAAAACAAAGGCAAAGTCTTCTCATGCTTTGTTGATTTCAAAAAAGCTTTTGATTCAATTTGGCATGAGGGCCTGCTATACAAATTGAAGGAACGTGGTGTTGGGGGAAAAAGATACAACATAATAAAATCCATGTACACAAACAACAAGTGTGAGGTTAAAATTGGCAAAACAACACAAACATTTCTTTCCCAAGGGCTGGGGGTTAGACAGTGATGCAGCTTAAGCCTCACCCTCTTCAACATATATATCAAGAATTTGCGAGGGCACTAGAACAGTCTGCAGCACACGGCCTCACCTTACTACAATCTGAAGTCAAATGTCAACTGTTTGCTGATAATCTGGTGTTTCTATCCCCAACCAAGGAAGGCCTACAGCAGCACCTACTGTAGATCTTCTGCACAGATTCTGTCAGACCGGGGCCATGACAATAAAACTCCGCAAAACAAAATATAATGGTGTTCCAAAAAAGGTCCAGTTGCCAGGACCACGAATACAAATTCCATCTAGACACCATTGCCCTAGAGCACACAAAAAACTATGCATAACTCGGCCTAAACATCAGCGCCACAGGTAACTTCCACAAAGCTGTGAACGATCTGAGAGACAAGGCAAGAAGGGCCTTCTATGCCATCAAAAGGAACATAAAATTCAACATACCAATTAGGTTCTGGCAAAAAATACTTGAATCAGTTATAGAACCCATTGCACTTTATGCATGTGAGGTCTTGGGTCCGCTCACCAACCAAGCATTCTCAAAATGTGACAAACACCAAATTGAGACTCTGCATGCAGAATTCTACAAAAAAATCCTCTGTGTACAATGTAAAACACCAAATAAGGCATGCATAGAAGAATTAGGCCGATACCCGCTAATTATCAAAATCCAGATAAGAGCCGGTAAATTCTACAACCACCTAAAAGGAAGCGATTCCAAAACCTTCCTTAACAAAGTCATCACCTATAGAGAAATTAACCTGGAAAAGAGCCCTCTAAGCAAGCTGGTCCTGGGGCTCTTGTTCACAAACACAAACACAACCCACAGAGCCCGAGGACAGCAACACAATTAGACCCTAACAAATCATGAGAAAACAAAAAGATAATTACTTGACACATTGGAAAGAATTAACAAAAAAGCAGAGCAAACTAAAATGCTATTTGGCCCTAAATAGAGAGTACACAGTGGCAGAATACCTGACCACTGTGACTGACCCAAACTTAAGGAAATCTTTGACTATGTACAGACTCAGTGACCATAGCCTTGCTATTAAGAAAGGCCACCAAAGGCAGACCTGGCTCTCAAGAGAAGACAGGCTATGTGCACACTGCCCACAAAATTAGCTAGAAACTGAAATGCACTTCCTAACCTCCTGCCAAATGTATCACCATATTAGAGACACGTATTTCACTCAGATTACACAGACCCACAAAGAATTAGAAAACAAATCAAATGTTGATAAACTCCCATATCTATTGGGTGAAACACTGTCACGTCCTGACCTTAGTTCCTTTATTATGGCTCTATTTTTGTTTGGTCAGGGGGTGAGTTGGGGTGGGCATTCTATGTTTTGTTCTATGTTTTGTACTTATATGTGTTTGGCCTGGTATGGTTCCCAATCAGAGGCAGCTGTCAATCGTTGACTCTGATTGAGAACCATACTTAGGTAGCCTGTTCCCACCTGTATTTGTGGGTAGTTGTTTCCTGCTTTGTGTTGTTTCACCTGACAGGACTGTTTCGTTTCTTACAGTGCCTTGCGAAAGTATTCGGCCCCCTGAACTTTGCGACCTTTTGCCACATTTCAGGCTTCAAACGTAAAGATATAAAACTGTATTTTTTTGTGAAGAATCAACAACAAGTGGGACACAATCATGAAGTGGAACGACATTTATTGGATATTTCAAACTTTTTTAACAAATCAAAAACTGAAAAATTGGGCGTGCAAAATTATTCAGCCCCCTTAAGTTAATACTTTGTAGCGCCACCTTTTGCTGCGATTACAGCTGTAAGTCGCTTGGGGTATGTCTCTATCAGTTTTGCACATCGAGAGACTGAAATTTTTTCCCATTCCTCCTTGCAAAACAGCTCGAGCTCAGTGAGGTTGGATGGAGAGCATTTGTGAACAGCAGTTTTCAGTTCATTCCACATATTCTCGATTGGATTCAGGTCTGGACTTTGACTTGGCCATTCTAACATTCTAACCCAATATGTTTATTTTTGAACCATTCCATTGTAGATTCTTGACTACTCTTCCTCAGATGAAGAGGAGAATCGTTACAAATACCACAGTGTGCAATCGCAGCAGCAAGATTTGTTACCTGTTGCCACAAGAAAAGGGCAACCAGTGAAGAACAAATACAACCTATTTTTTATTGTTTATTTAACTTTTGTTTATTATCTAGTTCATTTGCTTTGGCAATGTAAACATATGTTTCCCATGCCAATAAATCTTCTTAAATTGAATTGAAATTGAATGAAAGAGAGAGTGTGAGAGAGTGTAAGAGAGAGAGATTGAGAGAGAGAGAGCGAGAGCAAGGGCCTGTAGAGAGGTGTCACCTGTGATAGAGAAATGGAGTATTTACCTGATTTATTCGATATTAACGGTTAAACAATTATAATTAACTAATAGTAAGACATTTCTGTTCTCCTCATGCTGTGTCTTTATGGTCTCCACTCCCTGCAGCGAACCTGGGCATATGGGTCACTAGAGAAGGCTTGAGCTGACAAACAAGTTAAAGACTGCATTCCATAGACAAGATGTGGTCGGTGTAACCTAGATAGCCTGGAAGAGTTTAGAACAATCCCTTATTGTTCTAATCATCCTGGCATCTGGGAAACTAAGAAGGGGTCAGATTAAAACAGCACCGGGTTTGGATGACCAAAAGGATGAACGCAGGATGGCTTATGGTGCCACCCAATCTGCATGGGAGGGGTGGAACCAGCCATGACTAAGCATTCTTAGTGTCAGCTATAAAAATAACTTTGTCTGTAAAGGTTAGGCTACTCTGCCCAACAGTCAAGAGTGCTGTGTTAACTAGACTCATTATTGCAATAATTAATCGATTTTAAATAAAGATGAGTATTTGAAGAAATGACAACGTCTCTCTCAGTATGAATTTCCACGACACACCACATCCTACCCTGATGTCGGTAAACGACCAGACCGGAACGAAACTCTACTAGAAGATTCACTCTGTGTGTGTGTGTGTGTGTGTGTGTGTGTGTATGCATGTGTGTGTTTCCTCATCATCAATCATCATCCCCAGCCCTCTGTACCTACATGTATCCATTTACCCAGCCAGTCCACTGTGTGTGTGGGGGTGGTAATGCAAGGACGTGCTGCAATGATGTTACCATGGGGAAGCATGCCGTGTGTCGTTTAATTACAGCACTAGGCCTGGTGCGGTCTCCTGGGACACAAACACACACCTGTCACTGGGTAGATTGTATGCACACATTATCAATTATTCACTCTCAGATAGGGACAGCAGGTTCCCTTTGAGTAACCGATAGTGTTTAACCAGGACCTGTGGTCACACACACACACACACACACACACACACACACACACACACACACACACTGTAGAAATACATGTATCTGGGAACCCAGCCAGTACATAGGGAAATCCATTGGTTAGACTGGATAAAAGGGTGTCAAACAGTGGAGGCTGGTGAGGGGAGGGAGGATTGCTCATAATAATGGCTGAGATGGCATCAAACACATAGAAACCACTTATTCTGCTCCAGCCATTACCATGAGCCCGTCCTCCCCAATTAAAGCGCCACCAACCTCCTGTGGTGTCAAAATCATTTTGCCCCGCGGGCTGCAATTGGTCTTCACCGACCAAAAATGGATTGTACTTCCTTGCCATCAAAATTAGCAAAATATTGTCCTCTGTCCTTCACTTTTGGAACAGAGAGAAGGTGGAAGGCGAGAAGAGACTATAGGTCCATTATAATTTCTACACCGTTTCGATTTAGTTTTAGCCATTTCAATGTCCACTGAGAATTTTCTTTGTTTATATATTATAATTTCTCTACTCAAACCCCCGCTGGCCTTAAGTTTGACAGATGCAGACTAGAGGGTAATGTGTTCTTGTTCCATAATGATTGATCCTCTATGATTACCACACAAATGGAATGGCTATGAAAACAGATTCCTTACCAACCACAGGTCATATGTACACAATGCTATTATACTATACTGTGTAAATCTAATCTACCCTGTGGTGTGTGTGTGTGTGTGTGTGTGTGTGTGTGTGTGTGTGTGTGTGTGTGTGTGTGTGTGTGTGTGTGTGTGTGTGTGTGTGTGTGTGTGTGTGTGTGTGTGTGTGTGTGTGTGCGCGCGCGCGTCTGACCACAGGCTTAACACGACACAATGACAATAGCATCGAGTTAGAGAACAGAGGAAGCAACGTCAAGCTGCAGCTATTAATAGACAACACCTTGAATAAAACAATGTCCCTCACTGGGATTTCAATTCTGGCCATCACATGGATCCATCGAGGCTGTTCTAAGACAGGTTCACAAGGTTCACACACACACACACACGCACACACAAACACACACACATACACATACACTCAACCTGTTTCCATTGAGCTTTCATCTCTCTCTCTGGCCGTCTTCTCTTTTTGTGGATGAGATAGCTTTTCAGCTGTCCTAATTTCAACAGCAGCAGGAGAATAGAACAGAAGAATGCAAATGTGTTCCATTGTTATTTACACAGTCAACCAGTTTCATTATCATATCACAACCGGCAGACATGCCAAAAACTGTCTTATGGTAGAAAGAAAAGCAGCATTGTTGTATTTCATTTCATTTAGACTGATGAAATAAATATGATGTATTTCTATCTGGATAGTGTCTATGGATTGGCCTATGCGGAATCACTGTTTGACTGAATGGGGCTTGGTGGTACAATCCAGAACAAAACCATACTAATACCTATCGGCTATGCTCAATGACTGTATAAATGAATGGACAAAGCCAACGATCACGTGACACCATTCATTCCTATGTGAAGACTCAATAGCACATTGAAGCCAAATGAAGTCGGTTAAAATGGCGTCTCATAGAGACATAACATGCGCAGTTTGAGCTACTCCAGGAAGTGACATTGCAGGCTATATTTCACAAAGATTTAGATGGTACAATGATTCTGCGCACTATACTACCCCATTTTGTCACAAACTGAAATTAGGCATACTATTTTAGCAACCAGGAAATGGCAAGAGCAATTTCTGCATAATGCAACTTTAAAATAATTGATTCACTTTAGCAATAACAGCCAGAAGATGGTGTGTTTGGGGTGAAGGGGCTTGGACTTTGGGGAGCTTGTAAGTAACAATTGAGCTTTTCTTTACAAATCTGCATAATTATTTAGGTTAATTCAATGGGTAATAGATGGACCATTGAGAGGGCCATTGTCTTGTGAATAATATGCCTGCCACCGCTTAAGAGAATAAATTAACGTTACTTATCATTGTTATTACAAAGCCAGTCGACAGATGCAGAAAGGCAGAGAACTGAATGCAAGACGTCATCTCATCTCCGAGAGAAAGACTAGTTCCAGGAACAGAAGAGAAGCAGGAGCTCTACACGTGGGTAGTTTCGAGCAGATCTATAGTTTGTGTTGAATGCAAGATGTCATCTTTGAAACAGACAGACTGGTCCCTGGAAGAGAGAAGAGAAGAGAAGGACTGCCTACACATGGGTAGTTTTGAGAGACAACAGCATTTCTGTTTGAATGCAGTCAAGCCTGGGCTTCTATGTTCTCTCAGTGATACTATTTCTGTGGCAGCTGTGCTAGATGCTTGCTGAGCCACAGCCTAGTCTAGAGGGAAGGGAAGGGAAAACCATCCTCTATCCTTCTCTCTGAAGTCCCTTCAGAGTCAGTTCATTCGCAGCAACCTGCCGTCACTGCAGTCTTGAAGAATAGGCTCCACATCACGCTGAGCTACTGGAAGAAAAGCAATCCACCGGAAAATGACATCTTCGACGACAGTGAGCCAAGCAGTCCTCTGTGTTAATCCACTGTCTGTGGTGGTAATGACACATAATGGCCAATGCAACATCTTGCAACAAAAGTAAATGCACACCTAGGGTCAGTTTCCCAGACCGGAAATCTCCATTGAAAGTACATTTTAGGCCTAATCAGCATGTGGGAAAACCAGCCCCTAAAATGTACATTATTGTTTACATTTTCCATCCAAGAGGTTTATAGATATAGGGCTTACATGTATAAGAACATGTGTCCCCTCAATCATTTAGAGCCACAGTGGCCCACTCATCTCTAGGCTCTCAATATGACTGATGTACAGTGCCTTGCGAAAGTATTCGGCCCCCTTGAACTTTGCGACCTTTTGCCACATTTCAGGCTTCAAACGTAAAGATATAAAACTGTATTTTTTTGTGAAGAATCAAAAACAAGTGGGACACAATCATGAAGTGGAACGACATTTATTGGATATTTCAAACTTTTTTAACAAATCAAAAACTGAAAAATTGGGCGTGCAAGATTATTCAGCCCCTTTACTTTCAGTGCAGCAAACTCTCTCCAGAAGTTCAGTGAAGATCTCTGAATGATCCAATGTTGACCTAAATGACTACTGATGATAAATACAATCCACCTGTGTGTAATCAAGTCTCCGTATAAATGCACCTGCACTGTGATAGTCTCAGAGGTCCGTTAAAAGCGCAGAGAGCATCATGAAGAACAAGGAACACACCAGGCAGGTCCGAGATACTGTTGTGAAGAAGTTTAAAGCCGGATTTGGATACACATTGGGCGCCTGTTGTGGAGGGTTAACTGTCTTGCTCAAGGGCATAACAACATAGTTTTCACCTTGTCAGCTCGGGGATTCAGACTAGCTATTTTTCAGTTACTGGCCCAACACTAAACGCTAGGATAAGTTGTCTGAGAGGTTAAGAGGGCCAGGGCATTACAGCTCCCTGACTGACAGCAGTAAAATGACCCTTTCAAGACCCCTCTCTCCTTCTCCCTCCTTAAGTGGTCAATTAGGCAATAAGAGCACCCGCCAGGAGATGACCCAAGGCTTTTGGATTGCCGATAAGTAAGTCCACTACAGGAGTTCTGAGTAAATATGGGTTTCACTTGGCTTGGTCTGAGGAGTAGCAATCACATCACAAGACAACAAGGCCTTTAGGAAGAGAACCCAAATAACCCTAAATCCATACAAGGGAGTATTTTTATTGCTCATTGTGTATTCAGTTATTCTGTTACTATATATTCTTCTATAATTATTAGCATTTTATTTTTGTATTTTCCATTGTTGGGATGGGCCCGTAATTTCTATTTAAATCTACATCTGTTGTTTACGAAGCATGTGACAATTCAAATGCAATTTGATTTGAAAGAGGAGCATAAACGCAGCAAGGCAAACGATAGCTGATGGCATCTCACAACTGTATCTCACAAAATGTCATATGATATTAACTTGGGCCATTGAAATATTAGAGCTTCCTTCTTTTAAGAGAGAATTTTAAGTGGACAAAAGCTGAAATGCAAAGTTTCCTACACACTTATCTGGCTTCCTATAACTCCTTAAATGCTGACGGGCTCATTCTCTGCCATGGTCACCTCTGTATTCTCTGAGCACCAAAAAAATGCCCTTATAAGAATATCCTGAATAGCCTGGATCAGCACTTTAACACTGTATATCCTGGCAACCACAGAGTGATCACAATACATGACTGGGAGTTGCCGGTCTCCTTTGGGGCTGTGCTCCCATCCCAAATGGGACCCTATTCCCTATTTAGTGCACTACGTTTGACCGGACCCGAAGGTCTCTGGTCAAAAGTACTGCAATAAATAAGAAATAGGGTCCCATTTGGGGTGCAACCCTGGTCTCCTTTGGGACTCGTTATTAGAGTGGGAGTCAAAAAGGCCCACACAGTGATAGGCATCCTGACTCGGTGTGCCTTTCTCATGGTAAACAGGTTGAGATTGGCCCAGCTTTGTGCTGCTATAATAAAGCATCTGCTTTATAGCATGGAAAAAATGCATTGTCCCCCGGGGGAAGAGAAAGGGACCATTGATGGTGACCGTGGTTGCAGGGGCTTTGACTGTGACTAGGGTTGCAAAGGGGCTATATTACTGGAAACTTTTGAAGTTTACCATTAAACTACCAGAATTTTGGTCACTTTCAAGTATGTAATTTATCACAAGACATTTAGATGCCCTTTTGGGTACTTCAGATTATCACAGATGTCTGTAATTATCTCTGGACCTCCGTGTGGCCTCACATGTTAAATATATAACATAATCCAACACAATTATTTTAAAATGAAATGTAAAATGAAATTACAAACCTGTAAAACCTTATTCTAAATATGGTGTTTAATATGAGGGTTTTAGCATGAAACGTTATATATTTCTTACGCCCTTTAATTTAATTGACTATGTCAATATGTCTTAAATGTTATGACCGCAAACTGGCGGCAGCTATGAAAAAAAGTAAATAGTTGGAAGAGTTGCAGAGCTCATTTAAAATAACGCTGTTGTTGATTAGATGTTTTCATCATTAATTAGGCTATTTTCTCTTGAACCATATGGTCTATCTACTAGAAACTCATAGACAATATGGACAAAGATATAAAGATAAATACTATATACAGTGCCTTCAGAAAGTATTCACACCCCTTGGTTTTTTCAATTGTTTGGGGTTACAGCCTGAATTTAAAATGGATAAAAAATCAAATAAAATGTCACTGGCCTACACACAATATCCCATAACATCAAAGTGGAAAGATATATTTTGAAACGTTTACAAATTAATTAAAAATGAAAAGCTCAAATGTCTTGAGTCAATTAGTGTTGCACCCCTTTGTTATGGCAGGCATACATAAGTTCAGGAGTAAAAATGTGCTTAACAAGTCGCATAATAAGTTGCATGGACTTACTGTGTGCAATAATAGTGCTTAAAACCTCTCTAGGGTACGTGGGACGGTAGCGTCCCAACTGGCCAACATGCAGTGAAATTGCAGAGCGCCAAATTCAAATACAGAAATACTGATTATAAAAATTCAGAAAACATTCAAGTGTTACACATAGGTTTAAAAATTAACTTCTTGTGAATCCAACCACGGTGTCAGATTTCAAAACGGCTTTACGGCGAAAGAATACCATGCAATTATTTGAGAACATTGCCCAGCAGACAAATCATTACAAACAGTAACCAGCCAAGTAGAAGAGTTACACAAGTCAGAAATAGAGCTAAAATTAATCACTTACCTTTGATGATCTTCATATGGTTGCACTCAGAAGACATTCATTTACTCAATAAATGTTTGTTTTGTTTGATAAAGCCTCTCTTTATATCCAAAAACCTCAGTTTTGTTTGCTCGTTTTCTTCAGTAATCCACAGGCTCAAACGCAGTCACAACAGGCAGACAAAAAATCCAAATTGTATCCGTAAAGTTCATAGAAACATGTCAAACGATGTTTATATTCAATCCTCAGGTTGTTTTTAGCCTAAATAATTGATAATATTTCAACCAGACAATAACGTTGTCAATATAAAAGGTAAACAAGAAAGGCACTCTCTCGGGATTGTGCATGAAAAAGCTCTGTGACACGGCAGGGCCCACTCATTCAGTCTGCTCTTACTCCCTCATTTTTCAGAATACAAGCCTGAAACCATTTCTAAAGACTGTTGACATCTAGTGGAAGGCATAGGAACTGCAATTTGAGTCCTAAGTCAATGGATAATGTAATGGCATTGAATAGAAAACAAACAAAAAAATATATATCCTACTTCCTGGTTGGATTTTTCTCAGGATATCGCCTGCCAAATTAGTACTCACAGACATTATTTTAACAGTTCTGGAAACGTTAGCTTCTCCTAGCTTCTGGGCCTGAGTAGCAGGCAGTTTACTTTGGGCACGCTTTTCATCCAGAGGTGAAAATAGTGCCCCCTACCCTAGAGATTAACATGATTTTTGAATGACTACTGTACCTCATCTCTGTACCCTATAGATACAATTATTTGTAAGGTCCCCCAGTCGAGCAGTGCATTTTAAACACAGATTTAACCACAAAGACCAGGGAGGTTTTCCAAGTCCTCGCAAAGAAGTGCCCCTATTTGTAGTGTGGTAAAAATATAAATAGCAGACATTGAATACCCCTTTGAGGATAGTGAAGTTATTAAATACACTTGCCCCCCCCCCCCCCCCCCCCCCCCCTACTCGGCCTTGTCTCAGGATGGTAAGTTGGTGGTTGAAGATATCCCTCTAGTGGTGGGGGGGCTGTGCTTTGGCAAAGTGGGTGGGGTTATATCCTTCCTGTTTGGCCCTGTCCGGGGTTGTCATCGGATGGGGCCACAGTGTCTCCTGACCCCTCCTGTCTCAGCCTCCAGTATTTATGCTGCAGTAGTTTATGTGTCGGGGGGCTAGGGTCAGTTTGTTATATCTGGAGTACTTTTCCTGTCCTATCCGGTGTCCTGTGTGAATTTAAGTATGCTCTCTCTAATTCTCTCTTTCTCTCTTTCTTTCTCTCTCTCGGAGGACCTGAGCCCTAGGACCATGCCTCAGGACTACCTGGCATGATGACTCCTTGCTGTCCCCAGTCCACCTGGCCGTGCTGCTGCTCCAGTTTCAACTGTTCTGCCTGTGATTATTATTATTTGACCATGCTGGTCATTTATGAACATTTGAACATCTTGGCCATGTTCTGTTATAATCTCCACCTGGCACAGCCAGAAGAGGACTGGCCACCCCACATAGCCTGGTTCCTCTCTAGGTTTCTTCCTAGGTTTTGGCCTTTCTAGGGAGTTTTTCCTAGCCACCATGCTTCTACACCTGCATTGCTTGCTGTTTGGGGGTTTTAGGCTGGGTTTCTGTACAGCACTTTGAGATATCAGCTGATGTAAGAAGGGCTATATAAATACATTTGATTTGATTTGACTTGGGATTGTGTATCACCCAGTCACCACAAAGATACAAACATCCTTTCTAACTCAGTTGCCGGAGAGGAAGGAAACCGCTCAGGGATTTCACCATGAGGACAATTGTGACTTTAAAACAGTTGATGGTTTAATGGGTTTAATGGTTTCACTTGGCTTGATCTGAGGAATAGCAATCACATCACAAAACAACAAGGACTTTAGGAAGAGAACCCAAATAACCCCAAATCCATACAAAGGAGTATTTTTATCTCACAATCAAAACAGGTACTTGTGACACTAAGGCTGCTAATCATTTAACTACAGGGTTTTTTGTTGCTCCTGCTAAGCTGTCTGTCACATGTTGTTTGAGGGCTTTCAGCTCCTTGATTTGTTGACTCATTGAGCGAGACAATCCCAAAGGATCAGAGTCTCTCTGGATTCATGTTCCAGGAGCGCCTGTCATGGTTAGAATAAACTGAACTGAAGTAAAGCCTTAGTATTCCAAAAAGGAAAAGTAATAGCATCTCCAATGAAAGATTGCAACAACTGAACCGAAGAAAAGTTAAGGTCTTTAAAACGACTTTTTCAGTGGAGACCTACAGAATTTGGAGAAGAGGGGGGGGGGGGTGTATCTGTACTAGCTGGTTTTGAATTGACTAAGAAACCCTTTGGGAGAACGTGATGGTTTTAAATTTATATATCAAACTGAAGCCTCAGGATCCTTAGGAGCTGTAATCGTAGAAAACTGAGGATGGATCAACAACATTGTAGTTACTCCACAGTTGTAGTGACTACTCCAGAATTGTTAGATTACTTGTTAGATATTACTGCAGTTGGAACACAAGCACTTCGCTACACTCGCAATAACATCTCCTAACCATGTGTATGTGACCAATAACATTTGATTTGACTTGGTTTCGACAATACTAACCTAATTGACAGAGTGAAAAGAAGGAAACCTGTACAGAATACAAATATTCCAAAACATGCATCCTGTTTGCAACAAGGAACTAAAGTGATACTGCAAAAACTGTGGCAAAGCAAATCCCTTTGGGTAATGAATACAAAGTGTTATGTTTGCGGCAAATCCAACACAACACATTACTGAGTACCACTCTTCATATTTTCAACCATATTGGTGGCTGCATTATGTTATGGGAGTGCTTTTTCCGAGCTAAGCACAGGCAAAACGAGGTTCAGACTGCTTTCCACCAGACACAGGGAGGTGAATTCACCTTTCAGCAGGACAATAACCTAAGACGCAAGGCCAAATCTACACTGGAGTTGCTTACCAAGAAGACAGTGAATGTTCCCGAGTGGCCGAGTTAAAGTTTTGACTTAAATCTACTTGAAAATCTATGGCAAGACCTGAAAATGGTTGTTTAGCAATGATCATCAACCAAGAATCTTGAAAAGAATAAAGGGCAAATGTTGCCCAATTCAGGTGTGGAAATGTCTTAGAGACATACCCAGAAAGATTCACAGCTGTAATTACTGTCAAAAGTGCTTCTGCAAAGTATTGACTCAGGGGTGTGAACAGCGGCAATTTTAGCATGTAAATCCTGGTGGGGCAAACCCTTTTTGGGGGGGATGCATGCCAGCAAAGCCACAATATAACAAAACAAAACAAAACAAAACACAACACTAAACAATACATTAATTGCACTATACAGTGCCCACAAACTGTGCCCACAAACTGTTAGGGCCTACATAAAGCTGTCCATACTGCAGTCCCAACAACTTGATGTACAAACTATGGCATAAGAGGACGACAAGCAGATAAGAGGCGATCCATGATTTCTAATAAGACATTAATGAGCGAGCTAGGACAGACATAGTCAATATAACTATTTATTAAGCACTTTTGAAATGTACAGCGACAGAATTCAGAACATGGGCTGTTCTTACAAGTCAGAACCGTAGGATAAATAAAGGGGGCATATTAGCAGACAATTAACTTCTTACAATATTCAATGGTTACATTTCTCTAAAACAGTTTATACTGTAGGCTACATGTGCACCCCCAAGTCAGAACAGTAGGCGAAATTAAGAGGCAAAAATAGACCAAATTATTAGGTTTAGGCATGTGGGCTACTAACAGCTTACTACACAACATACATTTAGTATTACTTTCTTAGCTACAGCATACATATCTCCCTCGCATATAACATAATTTATGCAGTAGCATACAATACATTTTTGGACTCACCTTGTTGTGCTGTGCTCACTTGAACAGGAAGGTGGCGTGGCGGTCCAAATATTGTCATCAAACTTTAACATCAAAGTCTGGCATTCTCTGGATTTCTGGTGCTTTCAAGACAACTGGGAACTCAGAAAAAAACTAATTTGAATCATGATAACGTCAGTGATCTTCAGGTCGTAGCTCTAGAAAGAGGCCCGAGTTCCCGACTTACAATTCCGAGTTGGATGACCATTCAAAACTAATTTTCCCAGTCAAAGCTAGTTCCCAGTTGCTAGTTCCCAGTTGTCTTGAACTCACTGAAGTCAGATTTCCCAGTTTCAATTTAACAGTTGTTTTGAGCATGAAAAAAATGGAAAAGAGATCCTTAAACCCAGAATTGGGACCACGCACCCACTCCACTGAATAGCAGGCTAGTGATTGCTTTCTGTTAGCCACTGATTCCTTCCAAATCACTCATTGTTGAATTTGCAATTTCCAGCTTGTTGGGTAATGTTTATGTCCAATGGCCGAAGAGCACCGATATGTTTCATCTATTCATCTACCCTTCATTATTTCTCTTCATATGACAAGGATTAAAAATAATTTGCCAGTAGATTGTCGACTTGATTCATGATGATGACTGCTAGCTAAGATTTTGAGCTAAGATCTCCGACTTTCCGAAGTTTACATACAACTTAGCCAAATACATTTAAACTCAGTTTCACAATTCCTGACATTTAATCATGGTAAAAATTCCCTGTCTTAGGTCAGTTAGGATCACCACTTTATTTTAAGAATTGTGAAATGTCAGAATAATAGTAGAGAGAATTATTTATTTCAGCTTTTATTTCTTTCTTCACATTCCCAGTGGGTCAGAAGTTTACATACACTCAAATAGTATTTGGTAGCATTGCCTTTAAATTGTTTAACTCGGGTAGCCTTCCACAAGCTTCCCACAATAAGTTGGGTGAATTCTGTCTCATTCCTCGTGACAGAGCTGGTGTAACTGAGTCAGGTTTATAGGCCCCCTTGCTCGCACATGCTTTTTCAGTTCTGCCCACAAATTTTCTATAGGATTAGGGTCAGGGCTTTCTGGTGGCCACTCTAATACCATGACTTTGTTGTCCTTAAGCCATTTTGCCACAACATTATGCTTGGGGTCATTGTCCATGTGGAAGACCCATTTGCGACCAAGCTTTAACTTCCTGACGGATGTCTTGAGATGTTGCTTCAATATATCCACATAATTTCCCTACCTCATGATGCCATCTATTTTGTGAAGTGCACCAGTCCCTCCTGCAGCAAAGCACCCCCAAAACATGCTGCCCCCATGCTTCATGGTTGGGATGATATTCTTTGGCTTGCAAGCCTCCCCCTTTTTCCTCCAGCATCTCCACAAGGTCCTTTACTGTTGTTCTGGGTTTGATTTGCACTTTTCGCACCAAAGTACGTTCATCTCTAGGAGACAGAATGCTGATATGATATGATGTCTGCGTGGTCCCATGGTGTTTATACTTGCGTACTATTGTTTGTACAGATGAACGTGGTACCTTCAGGCGTTTGGAAATTGCTCCCAAGGATGAACCAAACTTGTGGAGGTCTACAATTTTTTTTCTGAGGTCTTGGCTGATTTCTTTTGATTTTCCCATGATGTCAAGCAAAGAGGCACCGAGTTTGAAGGTAGGCCTTGAAATACATCCACAGGTACACCTCCAATTGACTCAAATGAAGTCAATTAGCCTATCAGAAGATTCTAAAGCCATGACATCATTTTCTGGAATTTTCCAATCTGTTTAAAGGCACAGTCAACTTAGTGTATGTAAACTTCTGACACACTGGAATTGTGATACAGTGAAATAATCTGTCTGTAAACAATTGTTGGGGAAATGACTTGAATGACACAAGTCATTTCCCCAACAATTGTATACAGACAGATTATGACGCACACAGTAGATGTCCTAACCGACTTGCCAAAACTATAGTTAACAAGAAGTTTGTGGAGTGGTTGAAACACTTAGGTTGGAGTCATTAAAACTTGTTTATGTAAACTTCCGACTTCAACTGTATTTAATCCATTTTGAAATCAGGTTGTAACATAACAAAATGAGGAATAATTACAACGGTATGAATACTTTCTGAAGGCACTGTATTAATCTTTTATTTTTTTATTTTTAAAGTTAGTCAAGTATAAATGACCAACGTTACCATAGATTGCCATAGATTCTGGTAAATGTTGCAAATTACCGGTAGCTTTGCAACCCTAACCGTGACACAGGCTGGTCAGTGCTGGTGGGTGGTGGTGGACCGACCGCCCTGCACACAGCCTCCAAAGTAGATTCAGTGTTTAGGAATGAGACCCTGCCAGATAATTGGGATTCAAATGGCAAGAGGCCAAGAGAAAAAACGTCAATGAAAAGTGTTCAATAAAAAATTGTTCTCATGGCTATGATGGCCCCATCTTACAACAGCTCAACGTCAGTGAGAAGACTGACTCAGAGTCGAAACAATTCTCATAGGACCACAGGTGGACAGGGAAACATCATGTCCAACACTATATTTTATATACTACAGGTCCTCAAAACAGGCTATGTAACACCGACCTCTAACAGGTCTCAGTACAGCGTTACCAAGAGTGCTCTGCTCTAGTCTGACTAAAACTGCTGCAGAGAGCTCTGTCTGGAGGAAGGTTAGATGGGAAAGAGAGACTACGCAGAGAGTGTGTGTGACAGAGAGGGAGAGAGAGAGAGAGAGACAGAGAGACAGAGAGAGAGAGAGAGCGAGCCTTGGTTGGCCTTCAACATTTAGAGCATGGCAGGCTTGCACTCTGTGACACTAAAGGCGTCCACATGCTTCCCAGCCGAAACAATTCAGTAGATTTGTGCATATATTGTGACAACATTTTGTAACATGGACAGTTGAGTGCTGGATGCAGGGATGGATGGAGGGACGGATGGATAGAGATAATGGATAGAGGAGGGATGAATGGTATCATGGTGCCGGCACAACAAGCCACTTAACGCTGTTCTGTTTACCGGATCGGATTAGTCTTCCTCTGGGTGATCACACTAATTATAGTGATCCACATATACCTAGCTAAACAGATGTGTTCAACAGCACGGACTCAACATAAGGGTTGGGGTTGATTCCGTTTCAATTCAGTTAGTTCCGGGAGTAAATTGGACTTTCAGTTTACTTCCTGAATCTCGAGGGCGACTGACTCACCGTTCATCTACTAAGATCAATAACAGTAAGGGGGATATAATGAAGTCCATAGACCGTACACCAAGACAACACTGTATTTTCCTATCTGAGATTGCTCTACGTTATTTTCCTTTTCTAGGACAATTTTAGGCAAATTTCTTTTCACTCTTTCAAATATAGCATATTCACACAAAACATGTTACATGTGGAAAAGTAGGTGTCCCGGGTGGACTCAGTATGCCTCAGTCCTAAACAATAGGAGTCAAATGTATAGAAAGTCTTTGCTATTAGATATTATGCGTAACAAATGGACCTCCGTCACAGTGGTGCGTTTCACCAATGCATGGCTTTATCATTATCTATCTTTCATATCTTTCTCTCTTATGCCGTTCTTTAGTCAGCCATTTGGAATGAAGTGATTCAGCAAAGCTTTATCAGGCCTGCGCTGGTCGCTGCTGCCAATACTCTGTTACTTTCCAATAGAAATTCACAGTTTAAGCCTAAAATCCAAACTATATAGTAAACAGAATAACAACTTTAGATATATATTTTTTATTTCACCTTTATTTAACTAGGCAAGTCAGTTAAGAACAAATGTATTATTATTATTTTACAATGGCGGCCTACACCGGCCAAACCCTCCTTTAACTCGGACGACGCTGTGCCAAATGTGCGCCTCCCTGTGGGACTCCTGATCACGGCCGGTTGTGATACAGCCCAGGATCGAACCAGGGTCTGTAGTGACGCCTCTAGCACTGAGATGCAGTGCCTTAGACCGCTTCGCCACTTGGGAGCCCTCCAAATAGAATGATAGGTGAGAATGAAAACAAACTCAAATGGTCTAGGATTGGGAAATACTGTAAAAGCAGACAAATAGCACATTGTACTTTGGCTATGTTTCAATCTGTTCAGGCCAAGGACAAACAACTCACAAACAATCACTGGTCTCATGAGACAACTGGAACATAAAAAGTCTCGCAAACTTTTGCTATGCTTCTGCAATAGCTCCATACTTCGAGTAAATATCTTTTTTAAAAGTAATAGTATATTGGAACAGCATTGTACGTGACTTGAAAAAGGCATACTACAGCTCTATTACACACAGCAAACGCAGAAGACAGTGAGTGACAGTGAGTGTCTAGCATGGACACTTGGAGGAGTGGTAGGGAGGGGTACATGGGGAGAGAAAAAAATGACCCTAAGCCTCTCCAACAGGTCTATTGTTCCTATCATCAAAGAAAAAGCCAGAGAAAGCCATATTTACGGCAGACAGTCTAGATTAGAATGGTGCGCCCCGGTGAGACAGAGAGCAAGCTCCGGTCACTGCCTCTTCCATTTCTCACCCCAGCCTGGCCTTCTCGTTTGCCATATTACCCTTCTCACCCTTCTCACCGCCACCACCTAACATCCGTTAGAATAACCTTTAAAGACCCAATCTGTGACATATACAGCTGTCTTTATCATTTAAATCCCTTTTTGAGAGTGGTTACACTTCAGCAGCAGCTCCATCCCTCAGCTTTATAGCAAAACAAGTGGTGGAGCTGCCATTTTGTTGTTTTTCCAAATTAAGGAGTGAGCCTTTAACCTGAGTCAATGGGGCATCCTGTTTGTTTATTAGCCTCTTAAAAAAATAGACAGTTACACAGTAATGGTGGACCAAAAGGAAAAGTCAATGAAATGCACAGGCAATAATGAAGACACTGACATCCTAAAGGCGTTAACAAATGAAAGGGACCACAATGTTTGCTTCTATTTACACCAAGAACTACAGATCAGGGGGGTGGATGATTTAAGTTTGTGAAGTAGTAAACCAATGAAACCACAGATCCTGGGAATCCCAAATGGCACCCTGTTCAATGCCTAGAGCACTTTTGACCAGGTCCCATAGTGCTCTGGTCAAAGTAGTGCACTATGTAGGGAATAGGATGCCATTTGGGACACACTCTGGGGGGGGGGGGGGGGGGGGGGGGGGGGGGTCTCCTTCCCTGCTACACTTCCAAGTCTACATCAAAGTACAGCATGTGGATGTTTGAGATATGGTGAGGGAAAACTTGGTCAATTCATGCAATCACTTGTATCTTCAGAAAAAAAACACTAATGCAAGTGTCATGCATTGTGCCCTACTGGATTGCTTGGTTGTTTCAGCCGTTGACTGAAACTGTGATCGTAGTTTGGTTTGGATGATCTAAAACACCCGAATGCTTCCAGGGTGATGTTGACACAAAGGTCGATGGAACCATAGAACCCACCAGTTCCATTACCCAAGAGGCAATGGGGACCAGGCCAGGGGTTGGTGGAGTAGTTTGCATGGTCCTGTGTGCCTGTGGCCCTAAGGCTCATTTGGTAAGACGCCATAAACACCAACTGGTTGTGGGTTCAGTTCCCGCAGGGATCCCATTGGCCTACACATACTAAAAATGACCGTCTTCAGAATAAAGTCGCTTTGGAGGAGGAAAGGTGGGAGGTGTTGTTATTTATCTGTCAGTAAACGATGGTGGAGGCATTCTATCTGTAAACCAGTGGTACCTGGGAAGCAGTCAGATTAGGAAAGCGCAGTGCTGCTATCACTCTCTCCCAGGGTTGGGTTTGGGTATATATAATGGGTTCATCCCGTGGTAGTTGGACTCGGGCTCCAAATGCTTAATGGGATTTTAACATTGAAGACGAGCATGGTGAATCCAACCAACCCTCATGTTGTGGACCTATTCTAGTCTGTTTAGTAATTAGCTATCAGGGAACGAGTGCCTGTGTTTAAGCATATTGGAAATCGAAATCACAGGAAATCTTGACATAAATTGAAACATACTGTATACACACGTAAATAAATGTACACATTTATGCATTAAATATCTCTGTACTTCTCAGCTCGAGAAGATTTGGTCTCGATACAGAATAAGCAGAAGTAACAACTATAATCCATGGATCAGAATAGTGCACTCTACTCGGGAAGAAAGTAATATATCCATGTACCACAAATTAAACTGGAGAGCACCGTGTCTCTAAAACATCTGATGAGTGGTGCTCGGACAAAACAGCGCATCTCCAGTTACTACAGAAAGGCGTGTACTGGGTACCAACATCCTTTTAACAACCAGAAAGAAAAGAGATCCGACAACTTGGTAAGGAAATACAGTGTCTCCTTTCCCTGGGACCTATCTCATCTTAACCTTGTGGAGCTCGGGGGACATGAGCGGGACAAAGGATAGCAAATACTAGCAACACCGAGGCAGATTCAAAGTCAGGATTTGACCTTACAACAGCGTAGGGGAGAGTAGGGTGAGATCGGCTTGCATTCCAAATGGCACCCTGTTCCCAATATAGTGCACTACTTTTGATCAGGGCCCATAGTCAAAAGTAGCAAAACCACATAGGAAAAGGGGTGCCATTTGGGACACACCTGCTGAGTAATGAATATTCCACTAAGAGGACTCCAGAGTGAGTGAGTGAGTGAGTGAGTGAGAGAGAGAGAGAGAGAGAGTGAGAAAAAGTGAGGAAAGGGAGCGAGAGCGAGAGAGAGAGATAGAGAGATAGAGAGAGAGAGAGAGAGAGAGAGAGAGAGAGAGCGAGTGGTGGATGGAGATCAGAACGTAATCTGCTCTCAGGGAGGTGATTGGTCCTTTATCTGAGAAGCTCAGCTATAAACTCTGGATATCATCCACTAAAAATATTGCATGTATGGGAAATGGAACCAATTTAAATATCCTAGGCTTAGATATCTTTCAATCCCCACCATTCAATCATGTAAATTAGAATTTTTCATGAAAAAAATACCTATTCTCTGTTGCATAAAATCAATGGATTAAGCATCAGATTTTTTTAACTGAGACCAGCCATAGAAGAGACAGGACAAAAGCTACAGTAGCACCTTGAGCTCTCCTTGTCCGCAATTCAATCTATTATTCTACAGGAAATTTGATGAAAGCTCTGGTGAATATATGAGGATTTTTTTTATTTAACAACTCTGCTCTGTTCTTCTCGACACACCGTTAAATATCAAATCAAACCACTGAAGAGCAGACTTCGAAAACCAGCTACATGAAGTCTCACTTTTCCCACTCAAAGAGCTATCACAACTATATAAACTCCCCTTCAAATGACGCACCATCACAAATGGACAAAAAAAAACGAAAATCCTGAGTGTTGCATTTGTCCTCCCGAGGTGGTGGGTAGGCAGGTGCACTCTGTCACCCAGCTAGCCCTTTGAGTCTGCTACGGTAGCTTCTTTCAAAGAGAACTATGGGCCCATATTAACAAAGTGTCTCAATTGCTGATATAGGATCAGTTTTGCCTTTTAGATTTGAATGAATACACTTATATAGACACGGGTAACAGATCCTAGATCAGCAATCTTATTTTGAGATGCTTTTCGAATACGGTCATGTGTCATTTGTCCTGTGGGGCCAGGGAGCTAGGCCGGAGGCTCCAAACAAGCCAACCTCGAACGGTACGATGTTCATTAGATCTGGACTCCTTTCAACCTCGGCCAACACTCAAATACCAACGGAGAGTTGGTCCACTAACGGGACCAAAAACCATGGCCTATTTAATAACTGACTCGTGTTGACTATGAGAGCCTTCTAATCTCATTGTCCTTTTCAGCACAGTTCCAGCAACTATGGTGGATTCGAAACCAGGCCAGCTCAGTACAGCTTGGCTTGGCTCAGTAGTCTGAAAAGTCTTCAAGGCACCCTCCACCTCTATCTCCAGTCCATCTCTTACCCAGGAATGGCCGGTTCTCAGAACTCTCAAAATACAGATCAGATCACCAGGACACCATTCAAAGACCTGCAAGCACACATTCAAGACAGACAGACCAGACAGACCAGACCAGACAGACAAGCGCTCTGGTGCCCCAGACAGACCTCTCAGCCACACTGGCCGTTTGATTGGGTTATCAAGCCCAGCCAGCCTCTGAGGTGGCTGATAAATGAAGTCACCATTCATCCCTCCATCCTCTTCACTGCTGGGGCTAGGGGCGGGAATTGCCTTAGTGACAATGACATTCTTTCAGAGCGACCAAAGAGCAAGTCGAGCTCTGAGTCAGAGAAGCAGGGAAGGAGGGGGACTACAGACAGAGGAACGAGATTACACTGATTTCTATTCCACTGTAGTGTGTTTGATCTTAAATTGCTCTGGCATCGGAACGTATTCTAGTCAACTCGCTGTGTCGCTGTGGCTGTTGTCCTCTCGGTGCCGATTCTCTTTTAGTCTTTTTATTCATGCAGTGGTTTTCTCACGCAAAAGTGGCCCGTTTTGTGGGAGACAAAGAGAAGACGAAGGATATAGAAGAAGAATATGGAACAGAGAGAAACGTTTGAACCTCTATCATAAACTTAATTGCTAGGCTAAAGGTTACTTGTAATACAGCCTTAGTACTTCGGGGGAAACATCCAACCTTCCCAAAAAAACAAATAATCTAAATGACGTCCCAATCCTGAGGTGCAGATTACAAGTAATCGAAAAACAGTATGAATCACGTAAGTGTAATATAATGAGTACATCCCAATTACTGTACGCGTCGTGGCACTATTGAGATTACACGTAGGGTTATTAATACATCAAGCAGTAAACAATTCTCTCAAGGAAAATTCAAAACAACACCTCTGACGCCAGCTCTGCGCCACTCTCTCTCCCCTTTCATTGTCTTCTTACCCATTCCCTTCTTCCTAGTCACTAACTGCTATACAGGCTTGGAGTTGGTCGGATTGGTTTGGTAAATGTCCCGTATATTTTAAATTAGAAAAACAAATCAAAATGGGAATCATAGGGATGTAAATAACGAAGGAACAGTCCTCTCAGAGTCATAACAACATTCCTGGTGCCAGCTCTGCCCCCAACTCCTTCCCTTACCAGGACTTACTGTGGCAGCACCCTCGCCTGAGAGAGAAAAAAATCTCCATAGCTGACAGAGTGCATTAGACTCTCAGCAAACATGGCTAATACTCATTGTTCTGACGCTGGAGCTGATTAATCCGTTTGAATGTCCCTCAACATGTGACCTGGGGATCAGGGCGCCCGATTGGGTGTTACCAAGAAAGGGGGAGTGGGTTTACCGGGGGACCACTTTTGGGACTCTACTTCGTTTTTTGACCTCAATCTTCTCTAATCATTTTGAAGCCATAGACACAGAAGGATTATGGTGGTATATAGATTATGCTTTTAAACAACGCGTCACAGAGGCAGGGAGGAGAACAACAGAAAAACACCAACCAGAGGCAGCACTGTTTTTTGTTGTAAAGAAATCTCAAAAGGGACATGGATTGGAACATTTATCTGGGGCTGAATGGAGATGGAGGAAGAGAAAATCTCTGATAGATTCGCAGTAGGATTTGTTTACCATACCATTTCTTTGTCTCGTCCCCCAAGGGGAGAATTTTCCCAGGATTCCCGTGGCTGTGTTTGGGGTTTTAAGGGATGAAAAAAGGCGGAAGGAAGAAAAGCTCATTGGTCTCAGCATCTATCTAGTGCCACAGAAACAGGGAAAGAGAGCCAAGCTGTCATCCCAGTTGGATTAAGAGTCCTTCAGTAGTGGAGGCTGAGCTGGTGACATGGTCCCTAACCATGGAGCGGAGACTGGGGGGGGGGGGGGGGGGGGGGGGGGGGGGGGGGGGGGGGGGGGGGGGGGGGGGGGGGGGGTATTACCGGCAGCGGTATTAGGGAACAGGGACCTAAATGAGTCACAAGGTTCAGTCGGCCTCCTGAACCATAGAAAAACCCCTTTGTCACCTTTTATTCATGTGCTGGCAGCCAAGTGTCTACCTTCATCCGGTTAAATCAATCACCGTTGCATGTGATGGGCCTGGAAGAATGAAACTAACCTCCTATTTAACCTTAATTTCACCAGGTTATCCTGATGAGGTCAGCTTTTGGAAAAGACCGATTTTTCAAGGGATGAAGCTGCACTAAACTCTCACTCTGCTGCATATGACACACACTGTAACTCCACGCGTGTGCCACTAACATAACATAACATCCATTTAATGCTGCAATATGTAACTTTTTTGGGGAGTGCTGACCAAATTGATGTAGAAATGTGAATTATAGATCTGCCATTCTCATTGAGAAAACCTCTAAGAAGTGGTAGATACAGTGCCTTGCGAAAGTATTCGGCCCCCTTGAACTTTATTGGATATTTCAAACTTTTTTAACAAATCAAAAACTGAAAAATTGGGCGTGCAAAATTATTCAGCCCCTTTACTTTCAGTGCAGCAAACTCTCTCCAGAATTTCAGTGAGGATCTCTGAATGATCCAATGTTGACCTAAATGACTAATGAGGATAAATACAATCCACCTGTGTGTAATCAAGTCTCCGTATAAATGCACCTGCACTGTGATAGTAGTATCAGACCACTGCAAATCTACCAAGACCTGGCCGTCCCTCTAAACTTTCAGCTCATACAAGGAGAAGACTGATCAGAGATGCAGCCAAGAGGCCCATGATCACTCTGGATGAACTGCAGAGATCTACAGATGAGGTGGGAGACTCTGTCCATAGGACAACAATCAGTCGTATATTGCACAAATCTGGCCTTTATGGAAGAGTGGCAAGAAGAAAGCCATTTCTTAAAGATATCCATAAAAAGTGTAGTTTAAAGTTTGCCACAAGCCACCTGGGAGACACACCAAACATGTGGAAGAAGGTGCTCTGGTCAGATGAAACCAAAATTGAACTTTTTGGCAACAATGCAAAACGTTATGTTTGGCGTAAAAGCAACACAGCTGAACACACCATCCCCACTGTCAAACATGGTGGTGGCAGCATCATGGTTTGGGCCTGCTTTTCTTCAGCAGGGACAGGGAAGATGGTTAAAATTGATGGGAAGATGGATGGAGCCAAATACAGGACCATTCTGGAAGAAAACCTGATGTAGTCTGCAAAAGACCTGACACCGGGACGGAGATTTATCTTCCAACAAGACAATGATCCAAAACATAAAGCAAAATCTACAATGGAATGGTTCAAAAATAAACATATCCAGGTGTTAGAATGGCCAAGTCAAAGTCCAGACCTGAATCCAATCGAAAATCTGTGGAAAGAACTGAAAACTGCTGTTCACAAATGCTCTCCATCCAACCTCACTGAGCTCGAGCTGTTTTGCAAGGAGGAATGGGAAAAAATGTCAGTCTCTCGATGTGCAAAACTGATAGAGACATACCCCAAGCGACTTACAGCTGTAATCGCAGCAAAAGGTGGCGCTACAAAGTATTAACTTAAGGGGGCTGAATAATTTTGCACGCCCAATTTTTCAGTTTTTGATTTGTTAAAAAAGTTTGAAATATCCAATAAATGTCGTTCCACTTCATGATTGTGTCCCACTTGTTGTTAATTCTTCACAAAAAAATTAAGTTTTATAACTTTATGTTTGAAGCCTGAAATGTGGCAAAAGGTCGCAAAGTTTAAGGGGGCCGAATACTTTCGCAAGGCACTGTATGTTCTATGTGCGCTATTGCTATGCTTCCTGTGCAGAGAGTTTCATTTTTGAATCTTTTACTTTCCGGTTTTGCACACCAGCTTCAGAAACTGAAAATATATTTCACAGCGGTTTAGATGATATGATGAGTCTTTACACCATACTTACACACATAAACAGAAATCAAATCAAATAAAATTGTATTTGTCACATGCGCTGAATACAACAAGTGTAGACCTTACCGTGAAATGCTTACTCACAAGCCCTTAACCAACCGTGTAGTTCAAGAAGAGTTAAGAAAATATTTACCAAACAAAATAAAGTTACAAATAATGAAAAGTTACACAATAACATAACAATAACGAGGCAATATACAGGGGGTACTGCTGTTTAGAAGCCTCTTGGACCTAGACTTGGCGCTCCAGTACCGCTTGCCGTGCGGTAGCAGAGAAAACATGACTATGACTTGGGTGACTGGAGTCTCTGACAATTTTATGGGCTTTCCTCTGACACCGCCTATTATATAGGTCCTGGATTGCAGGAAGCTTGGCCTCAGTGATGTACTGGGCCGTACGCACTACCCTCTGTAGCGCCTTACGGTCAGATGCCGAGCAGTTGCCATACCAGGCGGTGATGCAACCGGTCAGGATGCTCTCGATGGTGCAGCTGTAGAATTTATTGAGGATCTGGGGGCCCATGCCAAATTTTTTCAGACTCCTGAGGGGGAAAAGGCTTTGTCGTTCCCTCTTCACGACTGTCTTGGTGTGTTTGGACCATGATAGATATTTGTTGATGTGGACATAAAGGAACTTGAAACTCTCGACCTGCTCCACAACAGCCCCGTTGATGTTAATGGGGGCCTGTTCGGCCCGCAATTTCCTGTAGTCCACATTCAGCTCCTTAATCTTGCTCACAATGAGGGAGAGGTTGTTGTCCTGGCACCACACTGCCAGTTCTCTGACCTCTTCCATATAGGCTGTCTCATCGTTGTCGGTGATCAGGCCTACCACTGTTGTGTCCTCAGCAAACTTAATGATGGTGTTGGAGTCGTGTTTGGCCACGCAGTCGTGGGTGAACAGGGAGTACAGGAGGGGACTAAGTACACACCCCTGAGGGGCCCCAGTGTTGAGGATCAGTGTGGCAGACTTGTTGTTGCCTACCCTTACCACCTGGGGGCGGCCCGTCAGGAAGTCCAGGATCCACTTGCAGAGGGAGGTGTTTAGTCCCAGGGTCGTTAGCTTAGTGATGAGCTTCTTGGGCACTATGGTGTTGAACGCTGAGCTGTACTCAATTAACAGCATTCTCACATACTTTTGTCTGGGTGGGAAAGGGCAGTATGGAGTGTGATTGAGATTGCATCATCTGTGGATCTGTTGGGGCGGTATGCGAATTGGAGTGGGTCCAGGGTATCCGGGAGGATGCTGTTGATGTGAGCCATGACCAGCCTCTCAAAGAACTTCATGGTTACTGAGTGCTTACGGGGCGGAAATCATTTAGGCAGGTTATCTTCGCTTCCTTAGGCACAGGGACTATGGTGGTCTGCTTGAAACATGTAGGTATTACAGACTCAGTCAGGGAGAGGTTGAAAATGTCAGTGAAGACACTTGCCAGTTGGTCCACGCATGCTTTGAGTACACGTCCTGGTAATCCATCTGGCCCCGCGGCTTTGTGAATGTTGACCTGTGTAAAGGTCTTGCTCACATCGGCTGCCTAGAGCGTTATCACACAGTCATCCAGAACAGCTGGTGCTCTCGTGCATGCTTCAGTGTTGCTTGCCTCAAAGCGAGCATAAAAGGCATTTAACTCATCTGGTTGGCTCGCGTCACTGGGCAGCTCGCGTCTGGGTTTCCCTTTGTAGTCCGTAATAGTTTTCAAGCCCTGCCACATCCGACGAGCATCAGAGCCGGTGTAATAGGATTCAATCTTAATCCTGTATTGGATTAAGAGAATTTAGGAGAACTATTAGAATTTTAGCCGCCATTAAATGGCGGAGCGATTTCTGCGTAGTGCATGTTTTTTCTAAGAGATAACTACATCAAACACAGAGCATGGGAGTGTTGAAGGAAGCAGGTGGTAGGTTTAATGTCATTCTTTCTTGGCAGGCCCAGGCCTGGCTCTTTAAATCTTAGACTTGAAAAGCGGGATATGGGCTGTCGTGGCATATTTGCTGAGCAATTAGACAACACAAGTGGGCCAAACCATTATGTCAACAGAGAGGGGGGAGGAACGGGGGCCGAAGGGGGAGGAAGGAGGGTGATGGGCTCTTCTTAAGCCTATGCGAATGAGAGGAAGAAAGCATGAGAATGTTCTCGGGAGCATTCAAGTGCACGCTCCCTTCCCTAAAGAACATACTTCCACAGCATCCTGCTGCTAGGGTAGCACTCCTGTCCTGCTATCTGTCTCAATGGACAGACTAGAGGACAGTGTCATGCAGCTGCTGTGGCATTCTTCCACTGTAACCCTCTTCAGAGCAGGTGTCCATTTCTCGCACATATCCGCCGCCCATGCAGTACTTGGCAAGAGCCTGGGGCAGGGGCTGGGTTTGGGGATGGAGCATTGGCCGAGGCTGAGGTTGGGGTTGGGGCTGGGGATGGAGCTGTGGCTGAGGTCAGGGCTGGGGCTGGCTATAGGCTGAGATTGTTTTCCTCCACTATAAAATCTCTGGTCTTCAAACAAATTTCCAGATCTTCTCTTCAAAACAGAGATCCAGGCTTGTAGCCCAGACTCCCGAGTCCCCAGCCCCCTGATCCGGTAGCCCCCCCCCCCCCCCCCCCCCCCCCACTTCACAAGAAATGCTCCAAGAACAACGGCCCAGCCAGTGGGGACGGGGCAAAAACAGACCCTCTTTTGTTCCCCTTGCTCCTTCTCTGCGTTCCATTAGGTACATGATCCCCCCCCCCCCCCAAATGCTTCCACACACCCCTCGCGTCCACTCTTCTCCCCTCCACTTCTTTCCAATGGGTGGTAAAAAAGCTTTTAAAAAAAAGAGTGACTTGTGAGGAGGACACAGAGAAGCAGACTAGCAAACACATCCTTCATTCCTTCAACCCCCATCCCTCTCAACTCAGTCTTGTTCGTATCACAGAGAATAAATTCAGGTAAGTCCGGTGGTGAAGAATGAATCCCTGTGTTAGCTAACCGCCTGGAAGCTCAAGTGGTTTTACGTTGCATTGTTTCAAATCAACGATGGCGGGTTAGCCTGTTCATTTGGTTTCTATTGGGTAGGGGGAGCATAGAACATTAAACCCACAACATCACGTTCTATTATCTTCCGATTCCTCACCACCCACTTTGAAAGGAGGCTTTCTGCTAGTTGATCCCTCACAGTCCGTTTGAACAGAAAAGAGCATCGCTTCACCTTTGTTCTCACCGAGGGGTGTAATAATCCTTACATGGGAGGGTGATAATACCGTATCCCGGGGTAACCTTGAGCGATTGGGTCGGGGCGGCTATAATGGCATAATAACCTGACATGGGTAATAATTCAGTCACCGTGGGGCTACTGCTGCTGCCAAATGGGGGAGACTGACCGCTGACGGACTAACCACTCCTTCTATGCCATCTGTCCTAGCAACCAAACAAATGACCACAAGCTAATAAAACAGTTAGCTATTAAAGAGCACATTGATAACAATAGTTGATTCACTTTGGACTGCTACTTCAGCTAGGAGCTAGGAAGGGACCAGGGCTGACCAGACCATTGACTGACCACTCCTGTAAATCTGACATCTACCCTAGCAACCAAACACTGTCCTGGCCTGAGATTCTTGACCACAAAGTCACATAGCTAGCTAGGTAATAAGGAGCACACATATAGCCTAACACTACTATAACCCTTTGTGTAGCTCCAGGTTTCTTGTGTGTTTTGTGTATAGTACAACAAGCCAAACAATATCCTATTACTTGATGTTGGTGTAATGAAACGCTACACAAGGAATCTCAAGAAGAAAGCGCTATTGTTTACAGCAACAGTGAAAATCAACCAAAATAGATTGTTTCTAGTCGAGACAATCGTGTCTGAGTCAGTCCAGAATCAGTCTGTTGTCACAATATACGGGTCACCTAACCTCGCCACTTTTTCTAAGATATTATAAATCTAGGTCTATGATGTAAACAACTACAGTGTGCAGCTGTGAGGAGAGGAGAGCAGAGGACAGGACAGGAACCTGTCAATCCCCATTAGCACCAGTGGCTAACCAAGTGTGAAACTCTAATTGCGCTTCACCAGCTTGTCACTACTCAGGCATGTGTGTGTGTGTGTGTGTGTGTGTGTGTGTGTGTGTGTGTGTGTGTGTGTGCGTGTGTGCGTGCTTGCCTCTAAGCAGATTTGAATACATGCATACGTTTATTAAAGGCCCATTTCAGTCAGAAATGGGATTTCCTGTGTTTTATATATATTTCTACACTACGAGTTTGGAATAATACTGAAAATTATGATAATGCCCTTTTAGCGTAAGAGCTGTTTGAAAAGGCTGCTGGAAATGTCGTCTTTTTTGGTGGGATAGTTTTGGCCTGCCTGGTGTGATCACCTAGAGGTAAATTAGTTAATAGACCAATAAGAAAGAGAGTTCCAAACCTCTCTGCCAATAACAGCTAATTTTCAGTCTTCCCCTCCCCACTCCCAGACAGTCCTAGCAAAATTCTTGCTTGAGAATTTGCTCTTTGCTAAGAAGCCATTTTTGTTTCTTTTTGACCATTTTCATTTAAAACAATCCATGTAAGGTACTTCATTGTTACTCAGAAATGATTTAATATTGAGATACAAATGGCTGCAATGAACCTTTAAAAACCGTGACACATCCAGCCCCATGTCATGTCTGTTGAGCAGGCAGAGACAGCCAAGCAGCAGCGAGACCGAGGGAGGGATATCCTTCACAGTCACCCGGTGGTCCTCACAGAATTAGACAGAACAGTATTATATGGCTGCGCGTCCCAAAGGGCATCCTATTCTCTACATAGTGCCCTACTTTTGACCAGAGCCCTGGGAATAGGGTGGGTATCATGAGAGTAGGGCATCACTTTGGGATGCACACTTTGTGTTTCTATGGTGGTCCCCCTAATGAGACATTCATCTGCCGGCAGTGTGGAGGACAGGGTTGTGACAGAGAAGCTAGACTAAAGCATTTTCACTGTGACGCCTGCCTGGTCCTATGGGAACACACATACACACACGAAACACACACACACACACAGAGACAGGCCCAGACCCTGGTGACACTAATGGATGTACATGGGCCTCTCTTACTCGCCTGGGATCACTTACATCAGAGCAGGTCAGCCGGCAGTAGCAGACATTCATATAATTGAGTGGCAGACCGGCTACATTCAGACCATGGCTAAATAATATTCTCCATTCAAAGCAAGAGTGCACTTTCACTACCTGTCCGACTGACTGACCCGTGAGGACATACTGTATAACTAAAAATGGTAACCCCCAGGGTACAAACATGTGTCTTACAAGTAACAACCACTGAGACACAAAGAATAATAATATACTGTAGGTCTGTGTTGTTTTTGTTTAAAAAAAAAACTCCAAAGAAAGCATCAAGAACTGCATGATCAAAAGTAAACTATTCAGACTAGTGACATCTGCCTTAATTAAACGGACACAACTCCACAAGTGTGATGCCATTCCGTGATTCAATAGCTCCAAATGAACCGTCTTGGCTCGAACGTCCTTCAACACTTCCGTTCTGGACAAATAACGGTTGATTTGACGCACGCAGTCTTCCCAAAAAGAACATTCAAATATGAACGTGTCATAAAAGTTGATATTCAATTCTTCCAGAGGAACCGCTATGACATCAGCATGACTAGACCAGGCTGAGTGCGTTGGTTGGATGACTGAGACACATTGTCCTGCTGTCTTGGGGGGGGGGTTAAAACACAAGCTAACAACTGCCTGGCAGACGACCGGAGATAGAGAACAAGTCCCTTCTCACAGAATAGTCTGCATGCTTCACCAGCCCACAGTGTTGAATAAGTGGCATTTTCCTCTTCTCCACCCCAGCCTTTCCCATCGCTCTAAGGACTGGCCACTTCTAGGTTTATCATCTACTGGGAAACTGGGACTCTCATAATGCCACATACAAATAAGTGCATGCATGAAAACAAAACACACACACACACACACAGAGACACACAGACGTTCAACAGACACACAGACACACACACACACACGCACACAGAGACACACACATGTTCAACAGACACACACACAGACACACACACACACGCACAATACCACAGATACCACAACCAGTAAATGGTAATTATGGTGATCCCATTACAGTTATGCAAATCTCCATGTGGCACTGGAGCTGGGTGAAAGCAGTGAAGAGTAAAGGGCCAGATATCTAGGTCACCAGCCTGGTAAGGTCACTGTGTATTATCTCGTCCCATTTTCAGCAATGGCCGGACGGGTGCGCAACAACGGTCTGCCAGACGACAGCTGTCAACTAAACCGCAAAAGTCACTGAGGTGACAGCAGGAAGTACAGAAAGGTTGAAAAAATGACCAGAACATCAAAGGACAACATTATAACCGGTTGTTTTTCCTCCGTTTTCACCGTAGTGTCCCTTTAAGACAGCTGCCCAGAGGGGGTCACAAATCTGTAAAGCAATGGTAACAAACTGATCTTACAATTAGATCAGATATAATCCATGGGTCAATAAAAAACAACAAGGAACACCAGGGCAGGGTACACAAGCAACAATCAACAATAGGAGACACAAACACATTTTGGATGAATGCAGATGCCATAGGGTAGGTCAGGGACTCGTTATCTACTTGAGGAGATTAACAATAGTCTGCTCAGACTGAACAAACACACCTAGAACGTCTGTCACAGCCAGAAGACAGATAAAAGCATTAGTCATTCATCGTTAGTCGTTAGCATTGTATTCATTGGACTGAGAAGTAAAAGTGGCGTGTGTTTTTGTGTGTGTTTGGGTGAGTGTGTGTGTGTGTGTGTGTGTGTTTTTCTGTCTGTGTGCGTGTGTGTGTGTTTGGGTGTGTGTGTTTGTGTGTGTCTGGAAAGTGAAAGTGGAGAGTGTTTGGTTGTGTGAGTTTGTTTGTGTTGAAGGGGGGGGGCACTGGGTACACTATGAATGAGTTAAGCTTGCCTGACAAGGGGACAGAGTGTGTGTGGGGGGGGGGGGGAGTAGGGTAAGACATGGGTGGGAATGTTTTTGCAGTAATGCAATTGTTTGGCTTGATTATTAACGTCTCGAATACGTGACAGATGGAACAAGGACATCTCCAGGGGGATTATTCTAATTAGAATAATGAGAATTTCGAGAAAATGGAGTAAGCTAGATATTGGTGTCAACACATTAAACGAAACACAACATTTGATTTGCACCCGTACATTTTGAGAAATCGAATCAAGCGTGACATTTCGCATGTGAAATAACAGCAAACGCATTATTTGATTTCGATCAACTGACCAAATCTACTCAATACCAAATACCAAACTTGAGTTATGTGCGTAGGCCCGTTACACAAATGCATTACATATTGTCTAACGCTCTGCTCTGCTCTCTCTCTCTCTCTCTCTCTCTCTCTCTCTCTCTCTCTCTCTCTCTCTCTCTCTCTCTCTCTCTCTCTCTCCCTCTCCCTCTCCCTCTCTCCCTCTCTCCCTCTCTCCCTCCCTCGTTACAACGAATACCTCCATCGTTACAACGAATACAAGAATTTGTGGAAAACCCTCAGTGAAGTTTAAAAAAAAAAAAGGATTGCCACGCGCATAGCTGCACACACATTTGGGGTGCTGTGGAGTGCGCCTTGGGTTGACTATCATTTGTTCAACAGCCATAACCTACAAATGAACAATTGATGCCATCGCAAGTCTAACATTGTTGACAACTTGCCACCTGACCAACCACACTGATGCACAGACTGATGTACAGGGCTGTAGGACCAATACACAGACTCCCGATGTTGTGTCCCAACGCTAGCTGTAGGCTACACCTGTTCTGAGTAATATACCACATTTCTGTATCACATAAGAAGTCATCTAAATACTGTTACTGGTTCCATATGTAGGGTATAATACAACATGCAGTTTAATTGGCTCCGGCAATTTAACGAACACGATGATTCGTTTCTTGATAGCCTCAAGACAACATCTATCCTACGTTCGCACGCATAAACTACTGAATGAACGACAGCGTCATACGATTCTCATTCTGCCTTTGGGATGTTATGGCATAAAAACATGATTTACTTAACTAACCTGCAGTCTGAGGTGCGCTCTTTCTTCCAGGTCCTTGCAGTAGAGTGCTATTTTTCCCCGGTGTGTATTTTTAGTTGGAACCGCGTCCGTCCGTTGAGCTTCCACTTGCCTCTGCTGCTTGACTGGTCCTCTCCTCCTCTCGCTCTCTCTATCTCATCCGTTCACAAGATAGCGCGCTCTTCAAGCGCGCACACTGCAGCGCCGCTGCGGACGGATGGGGGTGGCCTCGAGCGCTGGACCAATTTGACAAAATAGGTTTCCAAATTCCAAATCGGTCCCCAGTTTCTTTCAACATAACAGATGGAGAACAGCTGTAAGGGGTAAAGGATCACGCAGGCTAAAATAATTGTACATGCTGTATTGTATAAATGATTCCCTGTTGCTATTGTATTAATCATCTTCTTGAAATGAGAGGGGTGAGTGAAAGGTTATTTACAAATTTAACCGTTTATAAACAATTTATAATCCGATTTATAATTTTGGATGTATGTGTAATCACGAATTATAATGGAGGTGCATAAACAAAAACAACATGTTTACAGTATACAATGTTTGCCTATTATCTGTCACCCTTCAGGCAGAAACAGCACATTAGTGCCTCTATTTGCAGGATTTCTCAATTTAAAAAAAGCACAACATGTTGTCTTAAGTCAACAAAGTCGGGAACTGCTGGGCAAGTCTGTCTCACTGTCTATGCTATTGGATAGAGAGCAATCACTGCTGCTGTTCACCCCATGTTACTGGGGATATACCAGAGACAGAGGGTTGTTCATATTGCAACCATACACCGGGCTCCCGAGTGGTGCAGCAGTCTAAGGTACTGCATCTCAGTGCTAGAGGTGTCCCTACAGACACCCTGGTTCGATTCCAGGCTGTATCACAACCGGCCGTGATTGGGAGTCCAACAGGGCGGACAATTGGCCCAGAGTCGTCTGGGTTTGACCGGAGTAGGCTGTCATTGTAAATAAGAATTTGTTCTTAACGGACTTGCCTAGTTAAAATAATAATCATCTCGAATGCCGGTTCACCGGTATGACCAAAATCACGAACCACTTTTTTTGTTGTTCAAGCACTCAAGAACTGTTGTCCGCTAAATATGAAAATAATCTGTTTGCATCTGCCATATTGTCTGTCCAATATCCAGACGACCTCTCCCTAGAGATTTCTATACAGTTCATCTGTTTCCGTAACGTGTTGAGGCCGGCAATTAAGGAGAATGAGAGGCTTAATTAAAGATATTGCAGAACAGCGGTATTTCAAGCACCACTGCCTTCTGCTACCAGTTTCCCTGATTTTTCGACAGCGATCAAGCTGTTTTTACCATCCCTGTAACTGTCGCTTCTGCGGAGAGGTCGTTTTCTAAACTAAAACTCATAAAGAACTACCTAATGAAGCATTAGGCTCTCGGTCTGATATGTGCTGAGTAAAATCTACTCATTGCACTGGCGCCGTCATTGCCTTGACCACGGCATTTGTTCACTGATATCCCCTTATACTTTCAATCAGTTGCATTTTTTATTTTTCAAGGTCTTTCAGTCCGATTCATGAAGCCCGAGAAACAAACACTTAGCTTCCTAGTACATGGACCGTTTTTTTATGAATGACTTTTTGGAGGGTTACTGCGGGGGGCTGCCCGACACTCCAGTTTTCAGAACTCGGGATAAGACCCAGATGCAGACAGCTAGAGTCACAGATGTTTATTGACCCAAACAGGGGGCAGGCAAAAGATAGGTCAAAGGCAGGCAGAGGTCTGTAATCCAGGGCAGAGTCAAAAAGGTACAGAACAGCGGGCCGGCTTGGGGTCAGGACAGGCAGAGGTTCGTAAACGGGTCAGAGTCAGGCAGGTACAGAACGGCAGGCAGGCTCGGGGTCAGGGCAGGCAGAATGGTCAGAACCAGGGAAACTAGGGTACTGTCATGACTTCCACCGAAGTCGGTCCCTCTCCTTGTTCGGGCGGTCACCAACCTTCTAGCCATCATTGATCAATTTTTCATTTTCCATTGGTTTTGTCTTGTCTTCCTTCACACCTGGTTCCAATCCCATCACTTACATGTTGTGTATTTAACCCTCTGTTTCCCCTCATGTTTTGTCGGAGATTGTTTTATTGTATGTTTGTGCAAGTCATGTGTCGGTGTGCGACGGGTTTTGTACCCACTTATGTTATTTTTTGTATATTTTGGTTTTTGGAGTTTTATGAGCATTTATTTAATGACTCTGTTTTTCCAAGTTCGTTTTCCTGCGCCTGACTTCCCTGCCACCGACACTTACCCATTACAGGAACAGAACTTGAGCAAGCAGGGAGACAGGAAAACACGCTGGTAAGATCTGACAAGACAAGACGAACTGGCAACAGAAAAACAGAGAACACAGGTATAAATACACTAGGGATAATGAGGAAGATGGCTGACACCTGTAGGGGGGTGGAGACGAGCACAAAGACAGGTGAAACAGATCAGGGTGTGACACCAGTGATTGCACCAATAATCATGATGAAGCAGTATCCTATGGGATGATCCTATTCACATCTAAGGCGGCTCTGATGATCTGGTCATGTGACTCTTGAAAGAAGGACATTTCGTCTCAATTCAACCCTGAGCGAGTCAGTGAATCACTCAGGCACAGCCTCTCAGTGCATGTTGATGTTCCAACACATGCATTATCTCTGGTTTAGCACAAGAAGCCATCGGCAGCCTGCCATGGCGGAACCAAAGAATTAGAAGGATTCATTCTAATTCTTTGGATGGAACCAACCACATCATGCTAGACAGTCACTCTACTGGAAATGGTCACTGTCTGCACGCAAGTTACTATGGTTTAACGTTACTCTGTTTGGGAGGGATTCAATATTTCACTTCTGTGTTTGGAGACATTGGATCAGCATTCTTGTCGGGTCTTCTGTTAGTACCTTTCATGTAGGGAAGCTAATGGTCCATCATGTATGACATTCCTGGGAGTGTGTAAACTTGCATTTTTATTAGCATTTTTGTATGTTCTCTATAGTTACGTTCTTGAAAATGTACCAATTTACCAATTTGGCCACTTGGAGGCCACTTGGGTATTTTTGGGCAACTCGTGAGGGACATCTGGGTGACTTTGTGCTAAATGTCATGTACCTCGCTCATTCTTGAAGTTATCAGTCTGAAACTTTGCACATACGCTGTTTCCCTCAAGTGGAAACAATCTAAATTACCTCCAGCTTCCTATCTGAATGTATGGCTTTTATTTTTCATGTCAAAGATAATGCAATAAAAATAGAAAATGTGTTTTTTTGGTTTGTGTTATCATATACCAGATCTATTGTGTTGTGTTTTCCTACATTCATTTCACATTTAGACAACTTCAAAGTGTTTCCTTTCAAATAATATCAAGAATATGCATATCCTTGCTTCAGGTCCTGAGCTACAGGCAGTTAGATTTGGGTATGTCATTTTAGGTGGAAATTGAAAAGAAGGGTCTGATCCTTAAGAGGCTTAAATAAGCCTGATTTGGCAAAAAAAAAACAACACCCTTAATTTTGCTTCTAACTACCACACACTGGGCAAACCCACAGGCTGCCTTACTGTGTGTTAGCCAAATTTAGATTTTTGGTTATGTTGAGAACTGGAGCATGTAATAATAAAGAAATTATTTCAATTGGACAGTTATTATAATTTGGAAAAGGAACAGAAGTAACTGATCCAACATTTGAGAAAATAAGGCCGGGTTAATGTCAGAATACATGGGAAATGATCTCTCTTGTTTTCGAACCATCTCACTGCTGTTCAGATTTGGATACAGAAAAGGTTGGTCCAACATAGGGCAATCTGATTTGCTATTTTATGAAAAACAATACAAAAACACAGATAATCAATAAAAAGCACAATAACAGGATTTTCAGAATGAATACATACCATATACTACTCATAAAGTGTAGCAGTCAGTGTATCCCGTCCTCCTCTCCTGTACCCTGCAGTCCTGTTCAGTTGTAAGGGACCAGGGAAATTAATAGCCTATAATTAAGGCCTATTGTTATTACCGAATTAAGTCATATTCTTTCTATGGACTAGAATGGGATGGTCGATCTAGTAATTATATTTCTATGTCTTCAGTCCTGTCCTCCTATATCATACTATACACTGCAGCCCTTATGCTCTTTATGAGTAGTAAGGGACCTGGGGACTCCTGCTACTGTATGCGTCTCATAAAAATACAATTTCTATTGACTTGAATGGGGATGCCCATTGTAGTAATTATTTTTATATTTCTTCAGTCCTCCACCTGCAGCCCTACGTATTATCAGTTGTAATGGACCATGGTATCCATGCTATGTCTTCCATAGAAATGTAAATACTACAATTACTATCATTGTATTTCTATTGACTTAAATGGGGATGCCCATTCTAGTAATTCTATTTCTGTCTTCAGTACTGCTCCTATACCCTGCAGCCCCGCTCATTATTAGTTGTAAGGGACTCCGCCCAGTACCACGTTAGAAAATACTGTAATTATGCTCCCCTTCTCTCCTCTCAGACTGCCTGTAGATACATCTGTGGATCATCTCAGTCTGAGTAAAATATTCACTTAATTTCCTCCTGGATGCAAATGATCTGGAAAAATACTAAAAGGACTATTACTGTAGGAGTTCATGTATAGAGTATGGGTAGCTATAGGGGTGAATGGCCCTCTAGCATGAGCCTACCTGACCTCATTGTTGAGCTATAAAGACAGGTGTAACAATGTTGGTCCTGTTAATGTCAGAGGTCCCTCTGGAGAACAACACTTCATATTCAAGCACCATCTATAACACAGACTCAGAAGAGCTCCGAAAACAGACATGTACCTTACTCATCATTTGTTTGATGGCGCTAAATTGAACAGGTCTCATGAATCTGGTGCGTGCAAGCTGAGCGAGTGCAGGCTTCATCACCAGCCAGGAGCCAGGTCTGTTTTCTGAATGAGTCAGTGTTTACCTGCCTTATCACAACAACAAGCTAGGGAGGGATGAGCATAGAGAAGCGAGACGCACACACACACACACACAGAACCATCGTTGCCAAGGAAGCCGACCCTGAAATAACCTAGCTGGGATTCTAATGAATGTGATCCCATCTGAATGATGATTATATAACTAAATCAAAACCGCAGATCACAAGGGCTGAACTGAAGCCCAAACACACATCCAAACACACGTATAATGTCAGCATCTAATGTCGGTGCGCTGACATTATACTGCATACTCACCGAAGTTAGTTTTGACATTAACCTCAACAGGAAGGCTGGTGGATACATCACCCTACAGCTTAATGTTGAAACTGTAGACAGACATCTCCCTTCTTTAGCCTTCTGACAAGGTATAGAAGGGCCTATAGTCCCATATACTTAGTGTTGCCATTTGTTCCACCATTGTCAAGCCGTGCAATATACAGTATACAGATTCCTGTGGGACCAATGAGGGTGTATATAAATATCAATATCTATGTATGGGACTAGGCTGAGAGAGGCTGAAATAGCCTACTGTATAAGCAACATCCTCTATCTAAAACAACTCCTCCCCCCCGATCCACTATTCACTTCAAAACCAATTAAGAGCTAATGAGCAAGGATATTCACTGCGGCTGAATCCCAGGGATAACTGAGTGCCAGTGACACCCCAAGCGTAAAAACAACATTACGTAACATGACACAAGTGTTCAGATGGAAGGGAGTGAGAACACCGCGTCTGTCAAAATCCCAATCTAAATACACATCAAGATGTGTTCTCAAAACCAATAGAAAAATGCAGAGTACCACTGATATGCTACTGTAATTCCATTTCAATGAAAGCACCACCTGCCATTACTGTCTGGCATGTCTGTGGCTGTTATCTTCGTGACTCATTATTTCTAAACCCAATTATTGTACGTTCCTAGAGGAAAGGTAATGACTACAGCAACATTAGCAGAGCTGTTGGTGCATAGAGCAATCGAGTTGTATCTTATAGGAGCCTAGATATGATATTTCTCATCATATGTAATGATTTATGTTAATACATTATGGGGGTGGGAGTGTGTGTTCTGACACAAGTACGGACTTTGCTGTGCCTCCATGCGTGTAAGCAGGTGCTGGAGAGGAGAGCTGTGGCCGCCCAGTGTTTATGCTCTAGGGAGGGTGTCTGAGTGTCTGAACAGAGACTTGCACAGTCATCTCATCTCACCTTCTCCTTTTGGTTGCATGTTTGACACAGCTGGCTCAGGAAAACACCTTCACGCACACGCACACGCACACGCACACGCACACACACACACACACACACACAGGCAACAGCTGGCGGCTTCTCATGTGTGTCGATGGTTATATAAGTATGAATATATAAATATGAATCCTCCATAAGCTCAGTAGGATCCCAGTGAATTGAACACCCAGGGTGAAAGCTTAGGCGTCTGCATTTACATTGCAGTGGAATTTAGAAGTGGGTTGTAAATGTGCTCGTGTGCACGTGCCGTGTCACCCATGAAAGCATGGTTAAACAAAACACTAACAAAAACACAACCAGGACATACTCTTCCTTCCTGATGAACAAGTTGTCTGTGAATTGAAAAAACAGCAGCACTCAAAATATAACATTCATAACAACGAGGCAAGAAGAGACAGTGTTTCAGTGACACACTTTAATTACACAACACACACACACACACACACTCCAGACCTGAAATCATTCAAATACTTTGAGCGTTTGCTTGAGCTTGCCTGGAGTGCCAGTTGGGCGGGGTTTGTCGAACTATTCTATTGGTTCCATTGCATCAGGCAAGCTCAATCGAGCACAGTTGAGTGTGCGATAGTGTTTGAACCCAGGTCTGTTGGAAAACGGCACATTGGAGATGGGAAAGTGCTCATGATAACCTGTTATTAGTGGCTCTATAACATCTATAACATTGCTCATGCAGATAAATGATGAAAGAATCTAAATGACTTTGAGCATAAGAAAATCTCAAAATCTAAGCAAAAACAGCATGGATTAAAATCTCCTCTAAAGCTAAAATAATACAGAATTGCAAGACTTCATTTTTGTTCATTCGGGAGCATTTTCAATCTTAATGCATTTTCAAACTATACCCAACACAAATATAAACGCAACATGTAAAGTGTTGGTCACATGTTTAATGAGCAATACAAGTTTATTTTACACACCACAGATTTCTCAAGTTCTGAGGGAGCATGCAATCAGTATGCTGACTGCAGGAATGTCAACTAGAGCTATTGCCAGAGAAGTGAATGTTAATTTCTCTACCTTAAGCCGCCTCTAACATTGTTTTAGAGTATTCATTAGTACGTCCTCACAACCGCAAACCACACCAAACTTGGACTTCCACATCCGGGCATCTTCATCTGCGGGATCGTCTGAGACCAGCCACCCGGACTGGACTAATGAAACTGTCGGTTTGCAGAAGAATTTCTGCACAAACTGTCTGTTATTTAATTAGGCAAGTCAGTTAAGAAGAAAATCTTATGTACAATTACAGCCCACCACGGCCAAACCCGGACAATTGTCTGCCGCCCTATGGGACTCCCAATCACGGGCAGATACAGCCTGGATTGAAACTAGGGACTGTGGTGACAACTCTTGCACTGAGATGCAGTGCCTACGACCGCTGTGCCACTCGGGAGGCAGGCATAAGCTAAGGACAACAAGCACAATTGCATTTTAGCAGATGTTATTGCGGGTGTAGCGAAATGCTTGTATAAGCGCCATCCTCTATCTAAACCACTCATCCCCCCCCCCCCCCCCCCCCCGATCCACTATTCACTTCAAAACCAATTAAGAGCTAATGAGCAAGGGTATTCACTTCGGCTGAATCCCAGGGATAATTGAGTGCCAGTGACACCCCAAGCGTAAAAACAACATTACGTAACATTACATAAGTGTTCAGATGGAAGGGAGTGAGAACACCGCATCTGTCAAAATCCAAATCTAAATACACATCAAAATGTGTTCTCAAAACCAATAGAAATATGGCGAGTACCATTGATATGGTACTGTAATTCCGTTTCAATGAAAGCACCACCTGCCATTACTGTCTGGCATGGCTGTGGCTGTTATCTTCGCGAGTCATTACTTCCAAACCCAATTACCATCCTGGAGGAAAAGTAATGACTACAGCAAATGTAGCAGAGCTGTTGGTGTGTGGAGCAATCTAGTTTGAATGCACAGAGATAATGTGATGAGATACTGAGGCCCATTGTCGTGCCATTCATCCGGCGCCATCACCTAATGTTTCAGCATGACAATGAATGGCACCACGCCACAAGTGTCTGTACTGTAATTCCTGGATCTGTAAGCTGAAAATGTCCCAGTCGTCCTGCATACTCACCAGACATGTCATCCATTGAGCATGTTTGGGATGCTCTGGATTGATGTGTATGACATCAACTACGCACAGCCATTTAAGAGGAATGGGACAACATTCATTTTTTTCAGTGTATAATTACAATTTTAAAATAGTAATACGCATAGTCAAGTCATTATTCTAATGATGCATTCTGAAAATCACACAGAGTGAACATTTTGAAGCTTATACATCCATATACAATACAGAACCTATCCATCCCGATTAGACCTCGGGGCTTTAAAGCAGCTGTATGTACAAGCTAGCCAGGTCTGTGACTAAAATGTTTCTCAAAATAAAATTATTTCTACAGAATATGTCCAAAATTACACCCTGATGCACAGTTGAAGTCGGACGTTTACATACACTTAGTCATTCAAACTTGTTTTTCAACCACTCCACAAATGTCTTGTTAACAAACTATAGTTTTGGAAAGTCGGTTAGGACATCTACTTTGTGCATGACACAAGTCATTTTTCCAACAATTGTTTCCAAACAGATTATTTCACTTCTAATTCACTGTATCACAATTCCAGTGGGTCAGACGTTTACAGACACTAAGTTGACTGTGCCTTTTAACAGCTCGGAAAATTCAAGAAAACGATGTCATGGCTTTAGAAGCTTCTGATAGGCTCATTGACATCATTTGAGTGAATATATTTCAAGGCCAACCTTCAAACTCAGTGCCTCTTTGCTTGACATCATGGGAAAATCAAAAGAAATCAGCCAAGATCTCAGAAAAAAAATTGTAGACCTCCACAAGTCTGGTTCATCCTTGGGAGCAATTTCCAAACGCCTGAAGGTATCACGTTCATCTGTACAAACAATAGTTTGCCAGTTTAAACACCATGGGACCACGCAGCCGTCATACCGCTCAGGAAGGAGATGCGTTCTGTCGTCTAGAGATGAACGTACTTTGTAGCGAGAAGTGCAAATCAATCCCAGAACAACAGCAAAGGACCTTGTGAAGATGCTGGAGGAAACAGGTACAAAAGTATCTATATCCACAGCAAAACAAGTCCTATATCGACATAACCTGAAAGGCCGCTCAGCAAGGAAGAAGCCAAAACTGCCATAAAAAAGCCAGACTAGGGTTTGCAACTGCACATGGAGACAAAGATCGTACTTTTTTGAGAAATGTCCTCTGGTCTGATAAAACAAAAATAGAACTGTTTGGTCATAATGACCATCATTGTTTTTGGAGGAAAAAGGGGAAGGCTTGCAAGCCGAAAAACTCCATCCCAACCGTGAAGCACTGGGGTGGCAGCATCATGTTGTGGGGGTGCTTTGCTCAGGAGGGACTGGTGCACTTCACAAAATAGATGGCATCATGAGGTAGGAAAATTATGTGGATATATTGAAGCAACATCTCAAGACATCAGTCAGGAAGTTTGGTCGCAAATGGACAATGACCCCAAGCATACTTCCAAAGTTGTGGCAAAATGGCTTAAGGACAACAAAGTCAAGGTATTGGAGTGGCCATCACAAAACCCTGACCTCAATCCTAGAGAAAATGTGTGGGGAGACCTGAAAAAACGTGTGCGATCAAGGAGGCCTACAAACCTGGCTCATTTACACCAGCTCTGTGTCACGCCCTGACCATAGAGAGACATTGTTTCTCTATGGTGTAGTTGGTCAGGGCGTGACTAGGGGGTATTCTAGTTTATTATTTCTATGTTGTGTTCTAGTTAATTTTTTCTATGTTGGTGTTTTGTATGATTCCCAATTAGAGGCAGCTGGTAATCGTTGTCTCTAATTGGGGATCATATTTAAGTAGCTATTTTTTCATACTGTGTTATTTTGTGTTTGTGCATGTGCACCACGTAGTCACGTTTCGTTGTTCGTTTATTGTTTTGTTTTGCTTAAGTTCCCATTGTTAATAAAGATGTGGAACTCTACTTACGCTGCGCCTTGGTCCAGTTCTTACGACAACCGTGACACTCTGTCAAGAGGAATGAGCCAAAATTCACCCAACTTATTGTGGGAAGCCTGTGGAAGGCTACCCGAAACGTTTGACCCAAGTTAAGCATTTTAAAGGCAATGCTACCAAATACTAATTGAGTGTATGTAAACTTCTGAACCACTGGGAATGTGACGAAATAAATAAAAGCTGAACTAAATCATTCTCTCTACTATTATTTTGACATTTCACATTCTTAAAATAAAGTGGTGATACTAACTGACCTAAGACAGGGAATCTTTACTAGGATTAAATGTCAGGAATTGTGAAAAACTGAGTTTAAATGTATTTGGCTAAGGTGTATGTATACTTCCGACTTCAACTGTATGTACCAATATCACCGCCAGTAATGAAACGATCAAATCAAGGATCACTAGCTGCATTGGTGTTAAAACGTGCACGATACAGAAATGTCAAGTGACCCGCCATTATAATAACGCAAGTGACTTTCCAGTCAATTGCATTCTTTCTCTGAGCCGTTCGTTCAAGTAAAACCTTGATACCAACCATTGCACGTGACAAGCTAGTGATTGTCAACGTTTGTTTGCATTACATTCTTGTTGTTTACAATGTTTGTTTTACGTGCCTGTTGAAATTGAGTTATTGATTGGTGGTAGATTGGGTTCAAGTAAAAAAAGTGAAACCAATTTCAATCAAAAAAACATCCCAGTTATTTTATGAAAATAGAAATAATTACAGCGTGAGGATATACTGCCTGTCGTAGCCTTATAGGAGTGCGTGCTTCAGTGTATAGTTGAGTCCAGTTTTAGGCGAAGGTGGGGTTATGTTGTTTGGTGGTCAAGCATCAGCCCAGACCCACCTACAGCTTACAGTTGAAGATGGGCATACCATCGTACATGCCATGTTTGAGCTTAGCTCAGGTTTCCAGCTTTTGGACAGGGCTCTTTTCCCTGGTGAGTATCCTGGCAGGTTTCTGCAGCTTCTCCAGTTTCCTGTCCAGGTAGTGGAGGCCCTTGGCCTGCAGCATTTCAGTTTCTCACCACGGCTCTCGTCCAGGGTGATGTTCTTGTTCATATAGGGGTTGAAGCGCAAGCACGAGTCGGGGAGAAAGGAGGGCGTCCAGCATAACGTGGACCTCTGGGAGGGAGCGAAGGAGTGAGGCGAAGTATAATCAAGTTATCGATGCATCTAGTTAAGTATTAGTTATTGTAAGTGGAAAAATTAGCCGTGGGAGAGGACGGCATGGTGAACCACTGGAGACATAGAAGGGGAGGAGAAGGGGGGGTGAGAGTGAGGGCACACGTATGTATGTAGATGTGTATTTACAGGCACACAAACACACACATGGACTCACATTCAAACACACCACATTGGACATTGGTTGACATACAGTATAAATATTCAACCCCACATGACAAATAAACCTAATAGTCACAACATGCGTAAACAGTCTGAAGTCAAAAGAGCTTGAGGGAGTCAAGAGATCAAGCTAGTCAAACCCATTCTGTCAGCAACATTGACAGGATCGCGTGATTTCAGATGGGCTAACATTTAGTGGCGAGGATCTGTGAGCTCTGACAGTGTCAGAAGCAGGGTTATTCAGGGTGCAGACGTCTGAGCGAGTGTTGTTTCTCAATGGTGTGTGTGTGTGTGTGTGTGTGTGTGTGTGTGTGTGTGTGTGTGTGTGTGTGTGTGTGTGTGTGTGTGTGTGTGTGTGTGTGTGTGTGTGTACATGCATGTGTGTGTGTTAGGGGAGGGTTGTTTCTCAGAGTATATTCAGTCATGGATGTGTTAAAATGGCGTGTCTGTAGTGGTAGAAACAGCAACACACACACATACACATAGAAATAATAGGCTAGATGTGCCTGAAGGAGCTGGTAACAGCAGCTGTTTGTGTCAATGTTCCCAGAGAAATGTGAGAGAGGTTGCTAAGACACGGGTTCCATTATAGCTACAACACGATTCTCAAACTACACGTCTGGGGGCTGTTATTATCACTATATCTAACGGTCACATCAGTTCTCACTACTTTTCTCACTAAGATATGAACAGATTAAGTGAGTGGTTGCAGTTTATACAAGCCTGACGGAGGGCCACAGCCCTGTAAATACTTCAACAGCTGTTTGTGTCACCTTTAAGTTCCCACAGAGGAGTGAATGAGTGAGTCTTAGATCAGGAGCTGAAACATGTTCCATTATAGTATGTAATAAATGCATGATTGAGTTTGACTCTGTTCAACACACTTTTAAGAGAACATATCTGGATGCTGTGTATTCAGGGTTCAACCAATGGGAAAGGGTGATAGCTAGTAAGTTGTACAACTGAATGCCTTCAAACAAAATGTGTCTTCTCCAGAAAGGTGCAGGGGGCTGCCTTAATCAACATCCACAGCGCCAGGGAACCAGTGAGTTAAGTGCCTTGCTCAGGGGTAGAACAACAGATTCTTAACGTGTCAGCTCAGGGATTCAAACCAGCAACCTTTTAGTTACTAGTCTACCTACCTAGCGGTTAGCTGCTCGGTACGATATAGTTATGACCACAAGCTCTCTAAGATGATGGAAGAGGGAGCGTTTTTAGTGGTGAATTTTCTAAGTGACCTCATTCCAATACACACTCCCCCCTAGCGATATGTGATCAATTCCGGCATGCACATTATGGCGTGCTCCTACTGCACTGCAAACGACATGTATTGTTTTACATTTACATTTTAGATTAGGTCTACTGTGCGTCTGCTGTGCCGCTGCTGCTGCTCTCTGCAGGGTGCTCCTGTAGTTCAGACAGGACAGGTTATTTATACCCACCAGATGAACATGCTTAAAACCCAGATTTCCTATTTTCCTTCTCAAAAACTCTGCTTCCACCACAGCTGCGACCTCCTCGTCCGCTTCTCAGCGTGTCCCGGGGTGTAGCGTTCGGCCTGTGTTGATGTGCGCGCAGACAAGGAAGGTTTTGAGTGTTTGTCTTTCTGTGTCGTGCAGCCGGTTGGTTTACAGCGACTGCCAAGTAGATCCGAAGACATCCGGGGGCTGTGTGTGTGTGTGCACGTTTCACTCTAAATCGCCGACTTCATTCCATCCCGGAGCAAATGTGAAGAGAATCAAAGTGATCATTTGACCATAGTTACACTGGGGGTGTATTACTGAGGCGATGTCGAAATGTCAGTATTCGACGTCCATCCATGTCTGAGGGCGTCGGGAGATGACGTGGGAAACGGCCACTAGAGGCAACAGTGAGCGTTTTTGGGGGTTTGCGGTTTTGCTATGGCGTTGTGGACGGGGATGGCGGATGGACATAAGCATCTGGTTGGAAAGGTTGCATGTTTGTTTTAAGCTTATCCTTAACCCTTGCCTCATCTATTCCGAGTTAATGCCTAACCTGAAGAATTCGTAGTTAATGCCTAAACCTAACCCCTAACCTTAAAATGCCAAGTTAATGCCTAAACTTGACCTTAAACACTTTGAAATGTGTCATTTGGAACAACTTCGAAATTTGACGTTTGAGAAACAGTCTAATTTTGACATGATGTGTCCAAACATAGGCTGCTTTTAGAAATCTAACATGCTTTTTAGTTCAGGACTAGGCTTAATCTGTGTCTAGGAAACTGGATCAAAAAGTACAACGGCCCAGACAGATGTCAAGTTACCCTCTGTGTCTGTGGCAGAGGTGATGACATTGGGGAGCTTGGTCTTGAGGCTGGTGTAGGTGGTGTTGTTCTTGCCGGCCATCTCCACGCGACCCGTACCCAGGGATACCACACACTGCACAGACGTGTTGGGCCACAGGCACTTACATTCATGGATAGCTAACGTTGTGGGGTTGTTGATGAGGAGGAAGAAACAAGGGGAGGGTCATTTGTGAACATTTGAACATCTTGGCCATGTTCTGTTATAATCTCCACCCGGCACAGCCAGAAGCGGACTGGCCACCCCTCATAGCCTGGTTCCTCTCTAGGTTTCCTCCTAGGTTTTGGCCTTTCTAGGGAGTTTTTCCTAGCCACCGTGCTTCTACACCTGCATTGCTTGCTGTTTCGGGTTTTAGGCTGGGTTTCTGTACAGCACTTTGAGATTTCAGCTGATGTAAGAAGGGCTATATAAATACATTTGATTTGATTTGAGGGACGAGAGAATGAGAGAGCGAGAGAACATCAATTGACATACCAATTAGGATCTGGCTAAAAATACTTGAAATAGTTATAGAACCCATTGCCCTTTATGGTTGTGAGGTCTGTGGTCTGCTCACCAACCAAGAATTCACAAAATGTGATAAATACCCAATTGAGACCGCATGCAGAATTCTGCAAAAAATATCCTCTGTGTACAACGTAAAACACGAAATAATGCAAGCAAAGCAGAATTAGGGCGATTCCCACTAATTATCCAAATCCAGAAAAGAGCGGTTAGATTCTACAACCATCTAAAACAAAACGATTCCCAAACTTTCCATAACAAAGCCATCACCTACAGAGAGATGAACCTGGAGAAGAGTCCCCTAAGCAAGCTGGTCCTGGGGCTCTGTTCACAAACACAAACAGACCCCACAGAGCCCAATGACGGCAACACAATTAGACCCAACCAAATCATGAGAAAACAAAAAGATAATTAACAAAAAAAACAGAGCAAACTAGAATGCTACTTGGCCCTAAACAGAGAGTACACAGTGGCAGAATACCTGACCCAAACTTAAAGAAAACTTTGCCTATGTACAGACTCAGCATTGCCTTACTATTGAGAAAGGCCACCATAGTCTCCTGAGAGCCAGGTCTGCCTATGTGAACATTGCCCACAAAAACTGAGCTGCACTTCCTAACCTCCTGCCAAATGAATGACAATATTAGAGACACATATTTCCCTCAGATTACACAGATCCACAAAGAATTAGAAAACAAACCCAATTTTGATAAACTCCCATATCTACTGGGTGGAATACCACAGTGTGCCATCACAGCAGCAAGATTTGTGACCTGTTGCCACAAGAAAAGGGCAACCAGTGAAGAACAAACACCATTGCAGATACAACCCATATGTATGTTTATTTATTTTCCCTTCTGTACATTCACTATTTGCACATCGTTACAACACTGTAAATATACATAATATGACATTTGAAATGTCTATATTCTTTTGGAACTTCTGTGAGTGTAATGTGTACTGTTAATTGTTATTGTTTATTTCACTTTTGCTTATTATCTACTTCACTTGCTTTGGCAGTATAAACATATGTTTGCTCCATGCCAATAAAGCCCTTGAATTGAATTGAGAGAGAGAGTGGTAGAGGCAGAGAGATGTTATGGCTACAGTAATGTTGCAGTGACCAGCGAGCATTTAGCATTTATTCGAAATTGATGTAATTAAATGTCCATTTGTTTTGTTTGTTTGGAAAGCAAGAAAGGCAAAAGATCAAAACTTAAAATGATACAAGAACGTCTGCCAAAATGAACAAAATGGAACAGATCGCTACTGTAGTTGTGGTACAGCTTCTAGGATTCAGCTCCACCTCCAGCTACGCTGTAGTTGCTTTTCCCCCTTGCCTATTCATTGTGTCTGACTGGCTTTGATAATCAAGAAGCCACCCAGGAGCAATTTGGTGAAGATCCATAGACTACCCAGGGCAATGGGGGAGTAAGTAGGGTAGAAGGCTGAAGGAGGGGAGGTGGGTGTTGAATAGGCATGAGGCTGGGGGACCCGAGGGGGGCTGGAGGGGTTGCTGGCTACAGGATCAAACACTGAGGGACAGTCCTCATTAGGGCAGCCAGGCTGGGGGGTGGGAGCTCTAGGACCCGGGGTGTCTAGGGACTCTCGGAGGAGTGGGTGGTGTGTATGTGTGTGTCTCTTTGCGTGTCTGTAAATGTATATGTTTTGCTGTGTGTGTGTGTGTGTGTGTGAGAGATAGACACCTGTGGGTGTGAATGCATTTCTCTGTGTATATGTGTGATACACCTGGGTGTGCAGTGTGCGTGTATGTATGCAATTATGTGTGTGAGTGCGGAAGGGAAAGTCAGGGGTAGGGGGGCCTTCTCCCGCTCTGTCCCCATTGCCAATCCCTAGACCTATATCTCTCCATACCACTCAAGTACCCATATAGGATAACAATGTCAGAGAGCATGCCATGATGGAGAATATCAGGGAGGGCTGCATCCTAGCCTACCAACCACCAAGCCAGGTCTGTTAATCATCCAGGGAGCTGGACTGAGGAATTATATCATTGCCTCAAGGTTTCCCCCCCAAAAAAGAAAGAAGAAAATAAAAAAGGGGGAATTGGATGTGGGAGTATGATTGGGACCCTGGCGGCTGTGCGAAAGAGAGAGAGAAGAGCCCTGTGGACGGAATTATTAGAGGCACATTGACAGTGCGGACACCAAGCGCGATTTTTGGCTCTTAATATCACAGCCCTCTCAAATGGAAAGTAAAGTATAAATGACATTGAGGGATTGGAGGACTTGCAAGACAGGTGAAAAAAGCTCAACTACCAAGGGACAAATATGTAGCATAAGCTAACATGGTTGCTACGGTTAGTGGTTCAAAATGGAAAACAATAGAACTTTTAATAAAAACCTTGTCTTCGATTTTGACAAAGGTGAAGTTTCGGGGTCATGTTAGTTCATGTCGTCTCATAAAGAGCTATTCTCGAGTTTGGAGAGAAAACAATCTCTCATGGGTTGGCACGTAGCCTAGCGGTTAGAGAGGCGACCCAGCAACCGTAGGGTTTCCAGTTTGAATCTAGCCCGAACCATGAAAAACAGCCCCAGACCATAATTCCTCCTCCACCGAACTTTACAATTGGCACTATGCTTTGGTCTTCTGGCATCCGCCAAACCCAGATTCATCCGTCAGACTGCCAGATGGTGAAGCGTGATTCATCACTCCACAGAACGCATTTCCACTGCTCCAGAGTCCAATGGCGGCGAGCTTTATACCACTCCAGCCAATGCTTGGCATTGCGCATGGTGATCTTTGGCTTGTGTGCAGCTGCTCGGCCATGGAAAGCCATTTCATAAAGCTCCCGCTGAACAGTTCTTGTGCTGACGTTGCTTCCAGAGGCAGTTTGGAACTCGGTAGTGAGTGTTGCAACCGAGGACATACAATGTTTACGCACTTCAGCACTCACCAGTCCCGTTCTGTGAGCTTGTGTGTCCTACCACTTCGCAGCTGAGCCATTGTTGCTCCTAGATGTTTCTATGTCACAATAAAAACGCGTACAGTTGACCGGGGCAGATCTAGCAGGGCAGAAATTCGATGAACTGACTTGTTGGAAAGGTGGCATCCTATGATGGTGCCACGTTGAAAGTCACTGAGCTCTTCAGTAAGGCAATTCTACTGCCACTGTTTGACTATTGATATTGAATGGCTGTGTGCTCGATTTTATACACCTGTCAGCAATGGGTGTGGCTGAAATAGACTAATCCACTAATTTGAAGGGGTGTTCACATGCAGTACCAGTCAAAAGTTTGGACGCACCTACTTATTCAAGGGTTTTTCTTTATTTTTACTATTTTCTACATTGTAGAATAATAGTGAAGACTTCAAAACTATGAAATAACACACATGGAATCATGTACTCCCGAGTGGCGCAGCAGTCTAAGGCACTGCATCTCAATTCTAGAGGTGTCACTACAGACACTGGTTTGATTCCAAGCTGTATCACAACTGGCTGTGATTGGGAGTCCCATAGGGGTTGGCTGGGGAGGTCAGTCATTGTAAATTAGAATTTGTGCTTAACTGTCTTGCCTAGTTAAATAAAGGTCAAATAAAAACTTGGTAGACCCAGACCTGGTATAAAAAATGTCACGTGGCCTACAGCCAACTTTGAGCAATTTTTTTTCCCAGGCTAGAGTGCCAGGTCGACAGGGTTGGCTGTTTTGGGACATTTCTATTGGTTCATTGCGTCATGCAAGCTCAATACAGCAAATGTAAAGTATTTAAAATGATTTCAAACAGTATTTGAACCCAGGTCTGCCATACAAATGGCGAGCTCTCATCTCATCTTGGTGACTTACATGCTGACTTAAACCACTTGCGTTGCGTGACGCGCTGCATGTTCCACCTCTCCCATTTCCTCATTGGTTTTTAGGAGCATATACGCACGCACGTGGGTGATTGAAAGATGAACTGAGGTCCACACTCCAGTCCAGTTGGTGGTGGTAAAGCACCTTAAAGTTGGTTGCTAACCGCCATATAAAGTCCAAAGAAGAAGACTGAAGGAGGAGCGATTACTAGATACTAACTAGGTTTATCCTTTTATTTGTGGATTAATTGTCAGAGTAGAGGACCTTGTTTATATCCCAGGACAAATTAGCTAGCAACAGCAAGCTAGCTAAATTTCCATGAATGTTTAATGCATTTGGACCTATCCTCAAATGAATATTGTTGGTTCAGAATTCGTTTTGATATTTCAACCTGCGTGTTCTGATCGCGTCTGGTGCGGGTGGACAAAATCAACATGCACGCGAAGGCGCACGCGGACGCACGCTTGCGCCCGGTCTAGTCGGCATTCAAGACCAAAAAAAGAACACAGAGAGAACAAAAAGCCATCGCCATCTCACCGTCCCCTTCCACAAAAAAAACCCAGAGGAAGTGCTGTGTTGGCAAGGCCACGTCATTCAGCGCCAGAGGGGCCGTTGTCTGGTCTGGCAGTTCCTGAAATTAATCACAGAAGAAGTGTGTGTGTGTGCGTGTTTGATGTGTGTGTGTGTGTGTGTGCGCTGGATTTCCTGCAAACGGATAATTAGTGGGAGGAGATAATGCTGCAGCCAACAGCAATAGATAACGTTTGGCCGACCCCAGCTGGAACAAAACAGCTCTGTACCTTCTTACCACTTACACCACTGGGAGTGACTCCATTTTACGGTCCAGGACCTAGTAGCTGTGGCGGCTTCTTTTCCTTGATAGCCAGGGGCCATTTGTCAGTTCTCAATGAGCACAATGCCTTCCACTCATAACCAGTGTGGCAAGCAAGCACACACATTCTCCCACCAAACCCGGGAGTAGAATGATACGACTTGTCTCAACGACTCTGCACCTGTTAGGGGCATTTAATAGCCAATGGAGAAGAGAGGCGACGCCTTGAAGCGCATTCTGTGACAAGGGACACCCTATTCCATACATAGTGCACTACTTTTGACCAGAGCTCTATGAGTAGTTCACTATGAAAGGAACTGTCCATGCCTCCTGTGAAGATCAGTTGGTCGAGCATGGCGCTTACAATGCCATCGATGTTGGTTTGATTCCCACTGCAGACCGGTAAGAAAATGTATGCGCTCACGATGTCGATCTGGATAAAAACATATGGTAAAACGTTTGAAAAATGGATAGGGTGCCATTTGGGATGCGTCCACAGTCTGACGACTATGAAGAGGCTCCATGGTGCTATTGGATTTGGACGGAAGACTGGGTTCCAAAGACTGGTTTTGTCCACTGTGGAACTTTTGGCATAATACATCATTCAGAGTCTCATTTGCATAGATCCGTCATCTCTCTCTATCTCTCTACAGCTGTCAGAGACAAATAAGCCTCCATGAGGGAGATGGAGCCGGGCCCCACACTAATAGAAACCAGTTGGCAGACTTCTTCTGACACCAACTGCGATCGTAGGCTCTGCAGCGCTGCTTGCTGTCTTTTGGGGGCATACACACAGACACACACACACACACACACACATGCACACACAAACACTCTCAGTCCACTTTTCTTTCCCAGCTGATGCCATTGCCACACCGAAGCGCTGCTTAAGGTCTTTGGGGGCACTCTTCATCTGAGATCCATACTTGGAAAGCTTACAGTATATACTTGGACCGTTGCCATGCTCTCACATTCTCTTCAGGCCACAAGAGTCATTTGGATAGCGGGGTTAAAGTTAGAAACAATGATCTACTTAGGGGCCAAACTGCGGCAAATGAGCTGGGCACACAGAAACCTGCCACACAAGCTGCCTGTCAAACTCAGCATGACACAGGTCAGGGTTCGCTTCTCTTCAGAGGGATTTAGAGCTAATGCTACTCTCACTCTAATGCCTCTATGCCATGGCCAATGCCTGTATAGAAAGTGCTCTTACCACAAGTTAAAATGTCCTCCTTTGAATGAAAAGGTACAAACCCTCTTCATTGAGGTGATTTGACAGAATTTAAACCCAGAGCCAAAGGCAAAACTGTCATTGAAATATTGAAGAAAGATTCAGGACGGCAACTTAGCACCCCTACAAATTATAACCCCCAGAGCCAAAGGCAATGAATGTCTACATTAGCCTCAACAACATTCTGTAGGTTAGCACCATGGTGTAGCCAGAGGACAGAAAGCGTCGGTCCTCCTCTGTGTCTCAATCAATCAATCCTGTGAACACAGACATTTACATTCAGAGGGTGAATGGTGTCATGACGTGATCATGGATTCTCTCTCTCTCTCTCTCTCTCTCTCTCTCTCTCTCTCTCTCTCTCTCTCTCTCTCTCTCTCTCTCTCTCTCTCTCTCTCTCTCTCTCTCTCTCTCTCTCTCTCTCTCTCTCTCTCTCTCTCTCTCTCTCTCTCTCTCTCTCTCTCTCTCTCTCTCTCTCTCTCTCATCAATCAATCAATCAATCAATCAATCAATCAATCAATCCCGTGAACACAGACATTTACATCGGTGTCATGGAACGGGGTGTTCTTTTCTACTCCAGTATAAAAAACACTTCTGACGAAGCTTACATTAGAGAACTTGGAGATCATTCCCAGGTTGAAATGGTTAAGAAATCTACAAACTAAAGAACAATAATTCAGTCTGCAGCTGTTTAAGTACTTTAGTCTGGTAAACACAACCGGACAAACGACCGAATGTTATTCTGACGTATGCTACAACTGCGAAAGACTTTGATCTCTGGTGGAAAAACCAGAGACTTTCCATCGGCGATGTATCCAGCAGGCGGACCGGCGAGGGACAACAAAGCCATACAGGGACAACAAAGCCATACACTCGTAAATATGTAAATTGGGTTTATTTTGTTCAAAGTATAAGCATATTTATGAGTGTAGTGTATGTACGGGGCTCCACTCTCAGATTCCCGCTCTTGAGCTGGCCCCACCCCTTTCCTTTGTCTACAAAGCCGTCATATTGGCTTAGCCCACTAGAGACTTTTCAGTGTATCATGTCTGTAACCAATGTATAACTATTGTGTGTGTATTTATGTAATTCTGTGATTGATTAGTTAGTTAGTAAATATATAATTAAGACAATTTGTATATAGCTGATTCATGATTTATGATGCTAGGGTTCATACAGATATCCAAGGGTTTGCAACATTCAGGAATGAGATTGATGAGGTAATTATACATTAATAGAAGATCGATAAGATATGAAAATATCTTAAGTTAATCTTAAGTTAATTTGGGAAATAGAGACTCTATGAACATTTTCCCTTGGTGCCCCGACTTCCTAGTTAATTAAAGTTACATGATTAGTTTAATCACGACAATGGGCAAGACAAAATATTTAAGTGCCTTTGAACAGGGTATGCTACTAGGTGCCAGGGGCACCGGTTTGAGTGTGTGAAGAACTGCTGTTTTTTTTACACTCAACAGTTTCCCATGTGCTTCCGTTCAAGAAACATTTTTAACAGAATTGGTGGAATGAACACACCCCTGATCACACGTAAACATGGTTCACTGTTATAGCAGCCATGTTGTACTATTTCTGGCACTTTCTGCACTATCCTCCTCTCACCTTTTCCCTTTGCTTGTGGACTTCAATGCACAACACATCAGCTGTATGTGACCAGGCAAAAAAAACTTTCCAAGCTAAACCATATCATAACCACTATACACAGCCTACATCGTTGTCACCATAGCTAAAGTAACATCATAGTCAACATAGCTAATAGAACTAACATGTTAGTAAACCTGCTACAATCATGCAGTCAGTAAGCAGTTTAGCACTTACACCGGCGGGCCCGGGTGGCAATACAGTAGTAGAACCAATAGCTTACCTTGACTTGGAAGAGTTCCAGTGTGGTGTTGGATAATCCTAGCCAGCTTGCTAACATAGCATCCCTCTGTTTAAGCAGATTGTTTGAGTAGGCTAAACTAGCTAGCTGCATTTGCTAGCTAAGTAAGTGAAACTGAAAGTTTCATTTCTTGCTTCTCCATTTTGAAAGAAATGAATTTAGTTCAAAACTGGTTATGTCACGTTCTGACCATATTTATTTTGTGTTTTCCTTGTTTTAGTGTTGGTCAGGACGTGAGCTGGGTGGGCATTCTATGTTGTGTGTCTAGTTTGTCCATTTCTATGTATGGCCTGATATGGTTCTCAATCAGAGGCAGGTGTTAGTCATTGTCTCTGATTGGGAACCATATATAGGTAGCTTGTTTTGTGTTGGGGTTTGTGGGTGGTTGTCTTCTGTTTTTGTAGCAGATAGGACTGTTTCGGTTTTCACTTTTGTTGTTTTGTATTTTGTAGTGTTCTCATGTATGGTCTTGATTAAACATGTTGAACTCTAACCACGCTGCATTTTGGTCCTCCTCTCCTTCAAGGGAAGAAAGCGGTTACAGGTTAACTATTGTCTTTCTCCCTCTGAGTCAACTACTCACCACATTTTATGTACTGCAGTGCTATCTAGCTGTAGCTTTCAGTTCTAGATTAATTATCTGATACTTTGATTGGGTGGACAACATATCAGTTCATGCTGCAACTCTGATAGGTTGGAGGATGTCCTCTGGGAGTTGTCATAATTACACTGTATGTCAATGGAAGGGGGTGAGAACTATGAGCCTACTAGTTTTTTTTATTGAAGTCAATGTATACAGAGGAGGGCGGAAGATAGCTGTCCTCCGGCTGCTCCATGGTGCTACTCTGCAGAGTGCTGTTGAGGGTACTGTAGACCTTCACTGCAAAACAGTGTGTTTTAATCAGTTATTTGGTAAAATTATACTAAATATACTTATCTAAAATAACCTTTTTTAATGTTTTACCATTTTTATTTGTATGAAATTCACTGAGAAAGATGGTCCTCCCCTTCCTCCTCTAAAGAGCCTCCTGACAGTGTATACTGTCTGCTGCTAAAAGAGTGCCTTCGTACTCATACACCTCCCAGGGCTAATCCCTCCTTGGGTGATGTGCTCTCTCCTTCAGGCCTTAATGGCTGATTCACAAATCTGCTTCTTTCCTTTTGCTATGGCCTGACTAAAATGAGATTCCTACAAGCTAATTGGGCTCTACACTGCACCTGGGGGAGCATGTTTCACTGCTAAAACCCCAGGAATTTAAACTGAATGATTTATGTATGTGTAAACAAGTTGCGGAATACAAGTTCCAGTATCAGTAAGATGACGAAAGGATAGAATTAAAACAAGGAAGCTACAATTTAAAGGATGTTTAGTTCCTACTTACAGTACAATTCATTCTGCTACCGTTACTGCCAAATGTTATTGGCTTATCTTCCTTTTTCCACTAAGCCATTTTCATATGGGGCTTTAAATTGGAAAGGGGTGTGATTCAAATGGGAAAGGGGTGTTGTGCCACCTATCGTTGTGATCAGCAAAAGTCATTTCACGCATCAGTGTTTGTCAGCTCCCATTAGCAACTTCCTCCTCCATCTAAATGTGTGCCTCTGAGTTATCCCCTTCTCTCCCTCTTCATCTCCCTTTCCCTTTCTCTCGGCTATGCTCCAATGGTAGCCTTGTGTGAGGGCCAAGTTGAGCGGTCCCAACAGAGGGGGACACAGGGGACACTCTGGTCCAAAGAGCCTGGTCCAGTACTTGTGTTCAACAGGGCATTCACTCTCCTCTCAGCTTCAGCTCCAGGTCAGCTGCTCATGTCTATATCCCAAAGGGCACCCTATTCCTGATATAGTGCACTACTTTTGACTCGAGCACTATGGGCCCAGGTCAAAGTAGTGCTACATAGGTAATCGGTTGCCATTTGGGAGGCAGCTCTGGTCATTAGAAGTTCCTATCAGAGCGTCCATCTCAGACAAGGCTTGGCTAGCCAAGGGGCTAAAGGGGTTTTTGGCTGAGCTGGAGCTCAGCGCTGCTGCCTTGATTTACCCACAAGGATTATTTCCCTCTGAATAAGGTTTAATTGGGGAAAGGTTACATAAGTCACGGACCATCTGATGGATGCTACCCAGTATGTCACAATAGCAGCTCTGTTTTAATGAGCTGATCATTCGGCCTTCATTGTCATATTCAGCGATGCTGTCACGTGTATATTGAATGAGGTTTAGCGTGAGTCTTCCTCTTCAACCCAGGTTGTTATGCTCAAACAGATATAAATCACATTTACCATGCAATCAAGTTCATTCATCTGTCCGCTCAACTCATCAATTGTCCAGATAAAATTATCTTAGCTATGTAATCACGTGTATATCGAACAAGGTTTGCCAGTCAAGGGTGTTTGTTCAAGAAGATATACAACCTTCCTTAGTAAATAATGTTCATCCATCCGATCAAGTGAATAAATCTGCCCGTTCAATGAATTAATTGTCCAGATTCCATATAGTCCCTGTCACCAATAAGGAGGAGACAGACAGACAATGGTGTTAGTGTGATGACTGTCACAGTCTAGGAGTGCCCAGGTCAGGACAGAGGTCTCCATGCCACATTATGTAATTGCACAGCCCGGTTTTTCTCTTTGACCTTTGACCCAAGAGGACAGAGGGGTACGAATGAGGTTCAAGTTGTCATCCCAGGCGGCGAATGGAGAGGGATTTTGGGACTCTGTATGGGAGAGAAAGATTGAGAGAGCCAACTATGCCCTCAGGCTAGGAAAAGCAATTGAGCGCTATTGCCATTGAGAACCACCTTCCCCCCTTCTCTCTCACACATGCCTTGATTCCCTCTTCCTCTTTCCCTTTCTCTTTTTCTCTCTCACATTCACATGCACACAACACAACACACACTGAATATTAAAGCACTCCTGCTGAGACCCCTGAGATTGGAGCGTGTGGCAGCAGTTGAAATACTAAATGGGCGTGGCTTCTCCCTATGATATCTGATTGGTCTCTACCCACCATGTCATGAATAGGTCAATTGGCTACCTCATGTTCCAATGGTAGATTTTCACCGTCTATCATAATAAGAAAAGCGAACAGATTTACCACAGCAATATATATAGATAATTTCCCAGGTGAGACCAGTGGAAGTATAGGCTTAACCTCTAGGGTATGTGGGACGCCACCTGGCCAACATCCAGTGAGATTGCAGAGCGCCAAATTCAAATACAGAAATACTCATTGTAAAAATTCAGAAAAGATACAACTATTTTACATAGGTTTAAAGATGAACTTCTTGTGAATCCAACCACTGTGTCAGATTTCAAAAATGCTTTACGGCGAAAGCATACCTTACAATTATTTGAGAACATAGCCCAGCAGACAAATCATTACAAACAGTAACCAGCCAAGTAGAAGAGTTACACGTCAGAAATAGAGATAAAATTAATCACTTACCTTTGATGATCTTCATATGGTTGCACTCAGAAGACATTCATTTATTCAATAAATGTTCCTTTTGTTCGATAAAGTCTCTCTTTATATCCGAAAACCTCCAGTTGTTCACACGTTTTCTTCAGTAATCCACAGGCTCAAACACAGTCACAACAGGCAGACAAAAAAATCCAAATCCAAGTTCATAGAAACATGTCAAACGATGTTTATATTAAATCCTCAGGTTGTTTTTAGCCTAAATAATAGATCATATTTCAACCGGACAATAACGTCGTCAATAGAAAAGGTAAACAAGAAACGCACTCTCTCCGCGACCGGGAGGTCCGTAGGGCGACGCACAATTGGCCGAGCGTCGTCCGGGTTAGGGAGGGCTTGGCCGGTAGGGATGTCCTTGTCTCATCGCGCACCAGCGACTCCTGTGGCGGGCTGGGCACAGTGCACGCTAACCAAGGTTGCCAGGTGCACGGTGTTTCCTCCGACACATTGGTGCGGCTGGCTTCCGGGTTGGATGCGCGCTGTGTTAAGAAGCAGTGCGGCTTGGTTGGGCTGTGTATCGGAGGACCCATGACTTTCAACCTTCGTCTCTCCCGAGCCCGTACGGGAGTTGTAGCGATGAGACAAGATAGTAGCTACTAAAACAATTGGATACCACGAAATTGGGGAGAAAAAGGGTTAAAATAAAAAACACACACACACACACACACACACAAAAAAGAAAGGCACTCTCTCGGTTGCGCGCATGGAAAAAGCTCTGACACGGCAGGGTCCACTCATTCAGACTGCTCTTACTCCCTCATTTTTCAGAATACAAGCCTGAAACAATTTCTAAAGACTGTTGACATCTAGGGGAAGGCAAAGGAACTGCAATTCGAGTCCTAAGTCAATGGATACTGTAATGGCATTGAATAGAAAACTACAACTAAAAGAAAATCCTACTTCCTGAATGGATTTTTCTCAGGTTTTCGCCTGCCAAATCAGTTCTGTTATACTCACAGACATTATTTTAACAGTTTTGGAAACTTTAGAGTGTTTTCTATCCAAATCTACTAATTATATGCATATCCTATCTTCTGGGCCTGAGTAGATGGCAGTTTAATTTGGGCATGCTTTTCATCCAAAATTCCAAATGCTGCCTAGAGAAGTTTTACAGTTTTTTACGGTTGCATAAACACTAAAATTGAACTTTTCCCACAATTAGCAAAACCTTACACTCAAGGAGCAAAACATAAGGCTATATTTGCACAACTGTAAGCACATTGTCAGCTTCACACTATTTGCAAAACATTACACACAGTGATTTGCAAAACACTAAACACAGTTGTATACATCAGACACAGAAGTATATCATGATGTCACTTCCTTGCAATTCCAAAGCACCGACTGTCAAATTACCACACCTATGAGCCAATCTGTTAAACACAGCCATCAGGTGCACAAACACATGATTGCTAAATAAACCTATCAGGTTTAATCACTATAAAAATGCAGCAGGTAGGTTCACCTGCCTTCAAACAAAATGGAAGGAGTCAGAAGAAGAGTGAGGGTGAGAGGAGGAGTACACAGAGGAGGAGGAAGAGGCAGAGGCAGAGCCAGAGGTCGAGGAAGACCTGAAGCAGGAGGAGAACGTGCACAAAGAAGAAGAGGACCAAACTTATCAAATGACATTCGTGCAACACTAAGTTGTGGACCAAGTTGTGAACCACGGATTGACGCTTAGGGAGGCTGGACTGAGAGTTCAGCCAAATCTTAGCAGATATACAGTGGCATCTGTCATAAGGACTTTTCGACAGGAAAACAAGTAAAAGAAGATCTGTCTACAGTTACAGTAATCAGCATCTTATTGTCTGCACCATATCAGCACTTGTGATACCCCTTCCTGTGACATTGTACAGTAAGTTACATGTATTATTCGCTACATAGGATTGAGGGTCGGGAACGACAAGGAGGAAGGGGGCCCATATTCACGCAAGAACAAGAGAGAGATAATAAACATGGTTTTGGCCAATAATGCTATCTATCAGGCTCAGAACTACAAGTCAACATTATCGGTGACCATGCCATTTTCAAAAATGTCCATCAGGTCACTCAGTCAACACTGGCACGCATCCTGAAAAGACATCAGGTTCAAATGAAACAACTTTATCGAGTGCCTTTTGAGCGGAGTTCAGAGAGGGTCAAACGGCTGCGGCATGAGTATGTGGAGGTTTGAATTGTTCACTTTAGCACTGTGATGTTGCATACTGCACACATGCCTTTTTTTACATTGACTGTATACTAGACCTATCCTGAACTACACAATCTAGTCTTTCACTGTATTTCAGGGAGTTTTGCAGATGGATGCTGAGGAAATCCTGCATGTATTCATATATATTGATGAGGCAGGGTTCAACCTCACAAAAGCAAGAAGGAGAGGCAGAAATATCATTGGCCACAGGGCTATAATCAATGTCCCAGGGCAACGTGGGGTAACATCACCCTTTGCGCTGCCATTTCACAGCATGGGGTTGTCCTCCGTCATGCCAAAATGGGCCCTTACAACACACCTCACATTCTCGCATTTTTGGATCGATTGCACCACATCGTCACAGCAGGTAATGAAATGCACCAGATGCACTACACGGTCATCTGGGACAATGTGTCATTCCACCGCTCTGCTTTGGTCCAGAACTGGTTTCAACACCATCCACAGTTGACAGTACTATACCTTCCACCATACTCTCTGTTTCTAAACCCTAGAGTTTTTCTCTGCATGGCGGTGGAAGGTTTACGATCTCCAGCCCCAGGCTCAGGTACCCCTCATTCAGGCCATGGGGGACGCCTGTGACCAAGTCGACGCCGCAGCTGTGCAAGGATGGATTCGAAATTCAAGACGGTTCTTCCCGCGTTGTCTTGCTAATGACGATATTGCTTGTGATGTTGATAAAATTCTCTGGCCAGATCCAGCTAGGCGAAGAGATAATGTATAGTATGTTTACTGTAGTATTTTATGTACAATATTGTCAGTTTTTTTCAGATGATTTTTTATGTTTGTTGTTGTTGTTATTTACTGTAATTGTAACCTGTACTGGATACAGTATTTTAAGTTTGTCTGTTGTTTGCTGAGCTAACAGTGTTATGCACACTACTGTAGTAGCATGAAAACTGACATGTTTTGTTGTGATTCTCCATGTTGACATGTTGACTGATTTGGGTATATGGAGAGAAATAAATGATGTTTTCCTCAGTCTGCAGCATTGGTCTTGTATAGTGTTTGTATAGTTGCACTTTCTCTGTGTACTTCATTTACAGTACTCTAATCACTGACAATTAGACTTGCTAAAAGTGTTTTAGGTTGGCAACAGCAGTGTGTAACTGGTTCAAAAAGATTGAAGTCATATGAAATGTGTGTGTTTCATGTGGTAACAAAATATTATTTTTATGAAGTCGTGTATAGTTTTGACAAAAGTGTTCCATTTTTGCAAACGATCTGAAGTGTTGTGCTAATTGTGTGTAGTGCTTTGACAAACCGGGACCTGTTATCAAAATTGTGCTTAAACAATTGAAAAAAACGATGTGGCTGAACGTGCGCGCGTGCATATGAATGCATTAATACAAGCATGAGATTGATGGCCCGTCTTTAAAACGGCAGACTTAATGCAGAGATTTCTTTGAGGAAATCTCATTTGAGCCACCACAGAGAGAGTGCTGTTAGGTGCAGAGGCAGTACTGTGAGGGGTTAGGGAAGGAGGGAAACAGAGAGGGATCGAGGGAGGCAGTATTTCACACAGCAGTCAGTCAGTCAATGTAATCAGTGGACTGGCCTAATCCCTAAAGAAGTGTGTCAGCGCAATCGTGTGTGTGTGTGTGTGTGTGTGTGTGTGTGTGTGTGTGTGTGTGTGTGTGTGTGTGTGTGTGTGTGTGTGTGTGTGTGTGTGTGTGTGTGTGTGTGTGTGTGTGTGTATGTATATATATATATATATATATATATATATATATACACACACACACACGAGAGGAGAAAGAGAGAGGGAGAAAATGTGCGTGTGAATGTGGATAATAACAAAGTGAATGTGTGTACCGGGGGACAGCGCTACACCGTCTATATGGGAATAAGAGGATACAGTAGATGGATAGGAGCCCGCTTGAAAAGTCCAATGCAGCCGTTTTTATCTCAATATCATATTTACAGTCTACAGTCAATCACGGATTACAATAAGAAAACCAGCCCCGTCGCGGACATCGACGTCTTGCTCCCAGACAAATGAACAACTTCTTTGCTCGCTTTGAGGACAATACAGTGCCACTGACACGGCCCACTATCAAAGCCTGTGGGCTCTCCTTCTCCATGGCCAACGTGAGTAAAACATTTAAACGTGTTAACCCTCACAAGGCTGCCGGCCCAGACGGCATCGCTGGCTGGTGTGTTTACGAAGGTATTCAATCAATCCCTATCCCAGTCAAGATGGCCACCATTGTTCCTGTTCCCAAGAAAGCTAACGTAACTGAACTAAATGACTATCGCCCCGTAGCACTCACTTCTGTCATCATGAAGTGCTTTGAGAGACTAGTCAAAGATCATATCACCTCCACCCGACTTGATACCCTAGACCCAATCCAATTTGCCCCAATAGGTCCACTGACAATGCAATCACCATCATACTACACACTGCCCTATCCCATCTGGACAAGAGGAATACCTATGTAAGAATGCTGTTGATTGACTACAGCTCAGCATTTAACACCATAGTACCCTCCAAACTCGTCATTAAGCTTGAGACCCTGGGTCCCGGCCCCGCCTTGTGCAACTGGGTACTGGACTTTCTAACGGGCCGCCCCCAGGTGGTGAAGGTAGGAAACAACATCTCCACCCCGCTGATCCTCAACACTGGGGCCCCACAAGGGTGCGTTCTCAGCCCTCTCCTGTACTCCCTGTTCACCCAGGGAGTACAGGAAAATAACCTCTCACTCAACGTCAACAAAACAAAGGAGATGATCGTGGACTTCAGGAAACAGCAGAGGGAGCACCCACCCCCATCAACATCGACAGGACAGTAGTGGAGAAGGTAGAAAGTTTTAAGTTCCTTGGCATACACATCATGGACAAACTGAAATGGTCCACCGACACAGACAGCGTGGTGAAGAAGGCGCAACAGCGCCTCTTCAATCTCAGGAGGCTGAATAAATGTGGCTTGTCACCTAAAACACTCACAAACCTTGACAGATGCACAATCATCCTGTCGGGCTGTATCCCCGCCTGTTACGGCAACTGCACCGCCCTCAACCACAAGTCTCTCCAGAGGGTAGTGAGGTCTGCACAACGCGTCACCGGTGGCAAACTACCTGCCCTCCAGGACACCCACATCACCCGATGTCACAGGAAGGCCAAAAAGATCATCAAGGACAACAACCACCCGAGCCATTGCCTGTTCACCCCGCTATCATCCAGAAGGCGAAGTCAGCACAGGTGCATCAAAGCAGGGACCGAGAGACTGAAAAACAGTTTATATCTCAAGGCCATCATACTGTTAAACAGCCATCACTAACATTGAGAGGCTGCTGCCAACATACAGACTCAAATATTTTAATATAATTATTTTTTATTTCCCCATTATTTAACCAGGTAGGCCAGTTGAGAAGAAGTTCTTATTTACAATTGCGACATGGCCAAGATAAAGCAAAACAGTGCGACAAAAACAACACAGAGTTACACATGGGATAAACAAACATACAGTCAATAACACAATAGAAAACTCTCTGTACAGTGTGTGCAAATGTAGTAAGATTAGGGAGGTAAGGCAATAAATAGGCCCTAGTGGCAAAATTATTACAATTTAGCATTAACACTGGAGTGATAGATGTGCAGATGATGATGTGCAAGTAGAGATACTGGGGTTCAAAAGAGCAAAAAAAAGAACAATATGGGGATGAGGTAGTTGGGTGGGCTATTTACAGATGGGACCTTAATAAAGGTATCACTAGTCACTTTAAATAACGGCACTTTAATAATGTTTACATATTATATTACTCATCTCATATGCATATACTGTATTCTATACCATCTACTGCATCTCGCCTATGCCGCTCTGTCATCGCTCATCCATATATTTATATGTTCTTATTCATCCCTTTACATTGTGTGTATGCGTTAGTTGTTGTGAATGTTAGATTACTTGTTAGATATTACTGCATTGCCGGAACGAGAAGCACAAGCATTTCGCTACACTCGCATTAACATCTGCTAACCATGTGTAATGTGACCAATACAATTTTATTTGATTTTATTTGATTTTGGGGTAACAATTAAGTACCTTACAGTGATTATTTTCAATTAAATGGTCAAAAACAAAAAAAGCTTCAGTTCTAAAGCAAAGGGCAATTTCTAAAGCAAGAATTTTGCTAGGACTGTCTAGGAGTGGTCTGAGTGGGGAGGAGAAAACAGAGAGAGATTTGGAACTATCTTTCTTATTGGTCTTTTAACTCATTTACTGCATGGTGATGTCACCATGGATGGCCAAAACTCCATCCCACCAAAACAGGCTGAAATTTCAGGTGGTCTTTTCAAACAGCTCTTACTGTTCAAACAGCTCTTTTTGATATTTGGTTAGTACACTGGTACTTGAAGAGAGGTGAAACCACTTAACTCAAATATCTTGTTTAAAGGAATTTTATGGAAGCTTTTGATTACTCACACCAACAAACACCCTCTCTGAGAGTTATGAGTTATCTGTATAGGAACAAGCCTCTCCTCCCCTATCCATGTGAGTGACAGTGATGGTGTGTACTCAAAGTACTGAGGTGACAGCCTCCATTCCTGTGAGGGGTCTTTCTGTTTGGGATGGCGCCATATGGGAGGCTCTCCAGTCCCTTGCTTTGATCCCTGGGCTCTGAGGTCTTTCTCTGTCAAAGACTGGAGGAGGTGGGCACAAACATGTGGTTGTGTGTGTGCTGTGATCCCAGGGTTCTGAGGCATCTGTCAAAGACTGAAGGAGGGGATGGGCACACACAAACATGCCCCATTCCTGCCCACCGCCAAGGGAGACGCCATGGCAACCAACGCAAGGAGAATCACAGGGCCTTTTCCATGCATGGCATTCCCTGGCTGGCATCCCTGGCATCCTTTGTCAATTTCTGAAGTCTTATATTTCTATGGTGTTCAGAGCAGAGATAATACAGGATTTAATGTGGAAAAGGCTCCTCACTCCTCCTCCTCTCCTTCTTTCTTTCTCTGTCTCAGAGGCATTCTCTCCATGGTTGTGGTGACTGTGATAGTGTTGTAGCTACTCCACTTCAAAGTTATTGCTCCCAGTCACAGTGTCTTTCTCCTATGTTGTTTACCACAGTTCTAGAATCAGAATCCTGCCCCAGCTTACAATTAGTTTACAATTTCCACCATTCCAGGCCTGTTGAATCCGAAACTGGAAATGCATCATAAAGGGACAATCAGAACATTCTTCAAACAGCTGCTTGATATTTCCACAATTCCAGCGTTCGTTCAGCACACGGACTTGGCCGAGTTCTGGCACTTCCGAAACAGATAGGTGATTGTTGCGGAGTTGAGAGTCAATGGAATACTCTGTGGGTAGGGCGACTTGTGGAAAAGGGCGAGATGACTCCCTCGCTGGGGGATCCTGAGATCACACACAAAGGCGCAACCTTATGCTCCACTGACGCTTCGTTTGGACCGGTGGCCCTTTCATAAAAACACCCACTCAAGCAACAGAAGGGTGTTGACTGCTGGTGGGGCTTTTAAATATTGCTTATTGGACTTGAGAAGTTATGAAATTGTGAAAGACTTTATGGAATTGCGGAATTTGTCCTGATTTTACTGCTCCCAGGCTAACTCCAATCTAGCCTAGTTACTTAAATGCATCAGCGGAGGTTGGTGAGGGGAGGACGGCACAAAACGGAGCAAATGGAATGGCATCAAACACATAGAAACCATGTGTTTGATGTATTTAATGCCATTCCACTTACTCTGCTCCTGCCATTACCACGAGCCCATCCTCCCCAATTAAGGTGCTACCAACCTCCTGGGAAATACATGCAGTTGAAGTCGTAAGTTTACATACACCTTAGCCAAATACATTTAAACTCAGTTTTTCACAATTCCTGACATTTAATCCTAGTAAAAATTCCCTGTTTTAGCTCAGTTAGGATCACCACTTTGTTTTAAGAATGTGAAATGTCAGAATAATAGTAGAGAGAATGATTTATTTCAGCTTTGATTTATTTCATCACATTCCCAGAGGGTCAGAAGTTTACATACACTCAAATAGTATTTGGTAGCATTGCCTTTAAATTGTTTAACTTGGGTCAAATATTTCAGGTTGCTTTCCACAAGCTTGCTGTCACGGCTGTCGAAAGAAGCGGACCAAGGTGCAGCGTTGTGTTCTTTTATTATAAAAATGACACCAACAAAACAACAAACGAGAAAACAACCGTGAAGCTTACAGGGCTAAATGCCTCAAACAAAGTTAACTACCCACAATCACAGGTGGGAAAAAGGGCTGCCTAAGTATGGTTCCCAATCAGAGACAACGATAGACAGTTGTCCCTGATTGAGAACCATACCTGGCCAAAACAAAGAAATACAAAACATAGAAAATAGAACATAGAATGCCCACCCAAATCACACCCTGACCAAACCAAAATAGAGACATATAAAAAGTCTAATGTCAGGGCGTGACAGTTAGGTGAATTTTGGCTCATTCCTCCTGACAGAGCTGGTGTAACTGATTCAGGATTGTTGGCCTTGCTCCCACATGTTTTTCAGTTCTGCCCACACATTTTCTATAGGATTAAGGTCAGGGCTTTCTGATGGCAATTCCAATACCTTGACTTTGTTGTCTTTTAGCCATTTTTCCACAACTTTGGAAGTATGCATGGGGTCATTGTCAATTGGAAGACACATTTGTGAGCAAGCTTTAGCTTCCTAACAGATGTTGCTTCAATATATCCACATCACTTTCCTTCTCATGATGCCATCTATTTTGTGAAGTGCAACAGTCCCTCCTGCAACAAAGCACTCCCACAACATGATGCTGCCACCCCCGTGCTTCACGGTTGGGATGGTGTTCTTCGGCTTGCAAGCCTCCCCCTTTTTCCTCAAACATAGCGATGGTCATTATGGCCAAACAGTTCTATTTTTGTTTCATCAGACCACAGGATATTTCTCCAAAAAGTACGATCTTTGTCCCCATGTGCAGTTGCAAACCGTAGTCTGGCTTTTTTATGGCGGTTTTGGAGCAGTGGCTTCTTCCTTACTGAGTGGCCTTTCAGGTTATGTCGATATAGGACTCGTTTTGCTGTGGATATAGATACATTTGTACCTCTTTCCTCCAGCGTCTTCAGGTGGTCCTTTTTTGTTGTTGTTCTAGGATTGATTTGCATTTTTCGCACCAAAGTATGTTAATCTCTAGGAAACAGAACGCGTCTCCTTCCTGAGCGGAATGATGGCTGCGTGGTCCCATGGTTTTTATACGTGCGTTCTATTGTTTGTCCAGATGAATGTGGTACCTTCAGGCATTTGGTAATTGCTCCCAAGGATGAACCAGACTTGTGGAGGTCTACAATTATTTTTCTGAGGTCTTGGCTGATTTATTTTCCCATGATGTCAAGCAAAGAGGCACTGAGTTTGAAGGTAATCCTTGAAATACCTTGATAATTTATTGTTAAAACGAGAGGCTGCCTGGATATTTAATTTAAAGACCCTTGCGCCCTTCGTTCTCAACGTAGACTTAGATCTGAAGCCATTCTTGTGATTATTGTGACTTTGCCATTGCAATTGTTTGTAAGCTTGTGTAGTCAACTTAATCTATGATCGTATGCTATCCATTTGTTGTTTGTATGCTGTTCTTTGTATGACATTTTAATATTTTATTATTAACCAATGATATTAGGCAACTCTTGGCCATGATTACAGACACCTGTGTCTTTTGACACTATATAAATGAGTCATCCCTCAGTGTTTGTGATTATACCCTGATGAAGACAGCTTGGCTTGTAATGTATTACAGCTTGTAATACATTTTTTGCATCTGAGCTCCTAGAGTGTGCGGCTCTCTTTTATTTTCAAGTTTTCTACTCTGCTAGCCAGCACCTCGTCTTAATAGGTGTGCGTTTCTTTTTCTTCTAGGCCTTGAAATACATCCACAAATTATGTCAATTACCCTATTAGAAGTTTCTAAAGCCATGACATCATTTTCTGGAATTTTCTAAGCTGTTTAAAGGCACAGTCAACTTAGTGTATGTACATTTCTGACCCACTGCAATTGTGATACAGTGAATCATAAGTGAAATAATCTGTCTGTAAACAATTGTTGGAAAAATGACTTGTGTCATGCACAAAGTAGATGTCCTAACCAACTTGCCAAAACTCTAGTTTGTTAACAAGAAATTTGAGGAGTGGTTCAGAAACAAGTTTCAGTGACTCTAACCCAAGTGTATGTAACTTCCGACTTCAACTGTATATTAACCTTACTGAAAAACATCCTACATACGATGGAAAGTTCATATATTCACAGCTTGAATTTAAATGTACGTTTCATTTCAGTTTCACTTTTCTTAGATCTTTTTTTGACAGCAGTAGTGGAGGACAATTTAGAATTAAGTATTTTATTAGGATCCCCATTAGCTGTTACCAAGGCAGCAGATACTTTTCCTGGGGTCCAAACAGAGATAAAACATTACATCAAACAAAACATTGTGTATTTTACAAATGTACATTATTCCATTACTTTGTTACAATGTGGCAATACTACATTGCATTACTAAGAATAATGTGTGGCTGTTTTAGAGCGTGTGTTTTGACCCCCCATTTTTAGCTTAAAAAAAAGATATACATTTTTCTTTCTTGCTTTTCTTTTGCTCCAAAATGCAGATGTTTGAGCCTAGCTCGGTGCTTTCTGTGGTGGTGGGGCAGCCAGCAGAAAATACAGAGCGTAGGGGTTGGTAATGTTCTCTAGTTGCGCCGTGATTGGCTCAGTGTTCTGTCACTCATGGGGACACTACGTCACCGCCAAATCTATGGGTAGAGCTTGAAAATTCAAGCCCCTTGGGTGCTGCCATAAAGTTACATTAGAAGTGCCCATCCAAGAAGGCTCAATTCATTGGCCACAGATAAAATGAGGTCAAATCACGTTATATCTACAGTAGCTTTGATTGGACTGATCATGTCAATACCTTAAAAATCGTAGCTAGCAGTCATCATCATGAATCAAGTCGATAATCTACTGGCAAATGCTTTTTAATTCTTGTCATATGAAGAGAATTTACAGATAAAACATATTGGTGTTCATCGGCCATTGGCAATAAACATTACACAACAAGTTGGAAATTGCAAATTCAACAATGAGTGGTTTGGAAGGAATCAGTGGCTAACTGCAAGCATTGCAAAGCAATCACTAGCCTGCTATTCAGTGGAGTGGAGTGGGTGTGAGATCCCAAGTCTGGGTTTAAAGGTCTCGTTTACAAGCTTAAAATTACAAACATTTAACATTTGCTTTGCTGTCAATCCAGCATGATTTCTGCCACGCTCAAAACAACTCGAAACTCGGAAATCTGACAAGACAATTGGGACCACGGGAAAAAAAATTGCTCCGACTGGGAAAATACCTTTTGAACGGTCATCCAACTCAGATTTGTAAGTTGGGAGCTCAAGTCTCATTCTAGAGCTACGATCTGAACATCACTGACGTTATCATGATTTGATCTTGTTTTTTTCAGAGTTCCCAGTTGTCTTGAAAGCACCATAAATCCAGATAATGACAAAATTTGCCCACAAAGGACCGCCGTGCCGCCTTTCTGTTCAAGTGAGCAGAGCGCAACAAGGTGAGTCCAAAAATGTCTTGCATGCTGCTGCATAAATTTTGTAATATGCCAGGGAGATATGTATACTGTAGCTAAGAAAGGAATACTAAGTGTATGTTGTGTAGTAAGCTGTTAGTAGTCCATGTGCCTTACCCTAAGAATTTGGTATATTTTCACCTCTTAATTTAGCCTGTTATTCTGACTTGGTGGTGCACATGTAACCTATAACCTGTTTTAGAGAAATGTAATCATATAATATTGTAATTTCATTGTCTGCTTATATGCCCCCTTAACTTTTCCTACGGATCCGATTTGGTGTACAGGGAGAATACTGTAAGAACAGCCCATGTTCTGAATTCTGTTGCTGTACATTTCAAAAGTGCTGAATAAATACTTATATTGACTACGTCCGTCCTAGCTTGCTCATTAACGTCTTAATCGAAATTATGGATTGCCTCTTATCCGCTTGTTGTCCCCTTATGCCATAGTTTGTACATCTCAATTGTCATCAGAAACCACATTTGTTAAAGCAAGTCAACCATATCAGCTATGGTTTTTTAAAAGGCAGTAAATGAGGCTGAAAGAACTGTTTCACTGCCGGACAAGGCCCTGCTGGTAGCCAGGTGTAGCAGTGGTAAGGTGTTGGGACTGCTGTTGGGACTCTGCTGTTGTGACAGCTTTATGTTGGCCCTAACAGTTTGTGGGCACCGTTTGTCACCGTTATAGTGCAATTAATGTATTGTTTAGTGTTATGTAGTGGCTTTGCTGGCATGCATCGCCCCCCAACAAATGTTGTTTGCCCACCAAGATTTACATGCTAAAATCACCACTGTGTGTTTGTCTGTTCACAGTCTGCGTTGTGAGGTGTTGTTTTAAATCAGATTTCACTGCTAGCTTGAGTTATCTGAGTTGGAAGAGAGTTCCATGGCTCTATATCATTGACAAAGCCATCGATCATGTGACACCATTCATCACTATGTGAAGACTCAATAGCGCATTGAAGTCAAATGAAGTCAGTTAAGATGGTGTCTCATTGAGAAATAACATGCGCAGTTTGAGCTACTCCAGGAAGTGACGTTGCAGGCTAGCTAAGTGCTGACCCCTCTCATCGAGTAACCCAAGTTGAAGGTCGACCGGGGTACTGCAGGCTGTCATTAGCAACTAAATGATCCTTATAACGTCTTCTGTGTGCGATTTGAAAACAATCAGTTCAAGGAAAAGTATTTGGTGCATTAGAAGCAATTATTGGTACCGTGACTGTCTTCCAAAAAATGTTTTATTTACACAAAGATTGCCATTTTTCCATACTCTATAAGGGGGACCCGGTTTTCTGCTAACAGTGCCTGCAGTGCCGTGGTGAGGGGGAGTCAATCTGCCCTGCTCTACATGGTACTGTGCATTTCGTAGCCTCTGTTCCTGACTTGGGGACTGTATAGAGACCTATGGTGGTCGTGGCATGTCTTGTGGGGTATGTATGAGCTGTGTGTTAACCAATTGAACAGACAGTTTGGAACTTTTAACACCTCTCACAAAGACCAGTAGAGATGCAGTCAATCTCTCCGTTACTTTGAATCAGGGGAGATTGATGTGCATGTTATTGATATTAGCAGTCCGTGTACATTTAAGGGTCAGACATTCTTCTCTGTTCTGGGCTAACGGTAATTTGCCTCTGTCCTTTTTTGCAGCACTTGACCATATAACTGGGCAGTAGTCCAGGTATGATAAAACTAGGGCCCTATAGGACTTGTTTGGCCGAGTGTGATGTCAAGAAAGCAGAGCAACCATTGTTTGAATCAATATGTTTTGACCATGTCAGCTGACAATCTAGGCTTAAACCAAGCAGTTGTCTCAACTTGCTCAATTGCCACATTATTAATTACTAAATTTAGGTTTAGGAGGTTAGGGTGAAGTGAATGATTTGTCCCAAATACAATGCCTTTAGTTTTTTTTATATATTTAGGATTAACTTATTACTAGCCACCCATTCTAAAACGGACTATGGCTCTTTGTTAAGGGTTGCTGTCATTTTACTTGCTGTGGTAGCTGACGTGTATAATATTGAGTCATCAGTGTACAGTCGTGGCAAAAAGTTTTGAGAATGACAGAAATATTGATTTTCACAAAGTCTGCTGCCTGTATGATGGCAATTTGCATATACTCCAGAATGTTATGAAGAGTGATCAGATGAATTGCAAGTCCCTCTTTGCCATGCAAATGAACTGAATCCCAACAAAACATTTCCACTGCATTTCAGCCCTGCCACAAAAGGACCAGCTCACATCATGTCAGTGATTCTCTCGTTAACACAGGTGTGAGTGTTGACGAGGACAAGGCTGGAGATCACTCTGTAATGCTGATTGAGTTTGAATAACAGACTGGAAGATTCAAAAGGAGGGTGGTGCTTGGAATAATTGTTCTTCCTCTGTCAACCATGGTTACCTGCAAGGAAACATGTGCCGTCATCATTGCTTTGCACAAAAAGGGCTTCACAGGCAAGGACATTGCTGCCAGTAAGACTGCACCTAAATCAACCATTTATCGGATCATCAAGAACTTCAAGGAGAGTGGTTCAATTGTTGTGAAGAAGGCTTCAAGGCGACCAAGAAAGTCCAGCAAGTGCCAGGACCGTCTCCTAAAGTTGATTCAGCTGCGGGATCGGGGCACTACCAGTACAGAGCTTGCTCAGGAATGGCAGCAGGCAGCTGTGAGTGCATCTGCACGCACAGTGAGGCGAAGACTTTGAGGATGGCCTGATGCCAAGAAGGGCAGCAAACAAGCCACTTCTCTAGAGGAGACAGACTGATATTCTGCAAAAGGTACAGGGATTAGACTGCTGAGGACTGGGGTAAAGTTATTTTATTTGATGAATCCCATTTCCAATTGTTTGGGGCATCTGGAAAAAAGCTTGTCCGGAGAAGCCATCAGTCCTGTGTCATGCCAACAGTAAAGCATCCTGAGACCATTCATGTGTGGGGTTGCTTCTCAGCCAAGGGATTGGGCTCACTCACAATTTTGCTTAAGAACACAGCCATGAAGAAAGAATGGTACCAACACATCCTCCGAGAGCAACTTCTCCCAACCATCCAGGAACAGTTTGGTGACGAACAATGCCTTTTCCAGCATGATGGAGCACCTTGCATTAAGGCAAACGTGATAACTAAGTGGCTCGGGGAACAAAACATCGATATTTTGCGTCCATGGCCAGAAAACTCCCCAGACCTTAATCCCATTGAGAACTTGTGGTCAATCCTCAAGAGGCGGATGGACAAACAAAAACCCACAAATTCTGACAAACTCCAAGCATTGATTATGCAAGAATGGGCTGCCATCAGTCAGGATGTGGCCCAGAAGTTAATTAACAGCATGCCAGGGCGGATTGCAGAGGTCTTGAAAAAGAAGGGTCAACACTGCAAATATTGACTCTTTGCATCAACTTCATGTAATTGTCAATAAAAGCCTTTGACACTTATGAAATGCTTATAATTATACTTCAGTATTCCATAGTAACATCTGATAAAAATATCTAGACACTGAAGCAGCAAACTTTGTGAAAATTAATATTTGTGTCATTCTCAAAACTTTTGGCCACGACTGTACATAGACACACAGGCTTTATTCAAGGCTAGTTGTAGGTAATTTGTAAAAAAATATATATATAAAAAAAAATAGAGAACAGTAGAGGGCCAAGACAGCTGCCTTGAGGTATACCACACTATACCTGGTTTACGTTAGAGGCTTCTATTAAAGAAAACCCTCTGTGTTCTATTAGATAGGTAGCTCTCAATCCACAATATGGCATAGGATGTAAAGCCATAACACATGTTTTTTCAGCAACAGATTATGATCAATAATATCAAAATCTGCTCTGAAGTCTAACAATACAGCTCCCACAACCTTCTTATTATCAATTTATTTCAGCCAATCATCAGTCATTTGTGTCAGTGCAGTAAATGTTAATTGCCCTTCCCTATAAGCATGATTAAAGTATGTTGTTAATCTGTTTACAGTGAAATAACATTGTATCTGGTCAAACACAATTTTTTCCCAAATGTTGCTGGAAAGGGTGTTTTGACACTCTTGGGTAGTGGAATGACTTTTGCTTCCCTCCAGGTCTGAGGGGAAGCACTTTCCTCTAGGCTTAGATAGAATATATGGCAAATAAGAGTGGCAATATACACTACCGGTCAAAAGTTTTAGAACATCTACTCATTCAAGAGTTCTTCTTCATTTCTACACTGTATAATAATAGTGAAACATCAAAACTATGAAATAACACATATGGAATCAAAAAAGTGTTAAACAAATGAAAAGAGTGTGCAAAGCTGTATCAAGGCAAAGGGTGGCTATTTGAAGAATCTCAAGTATACATCTTTTTTGATTTAACACTTTTTTGGTTACTGCATTATTCCATGTGTTATTTCATAGTTTAAGTCTTCACTATTATTCTACAATGTAGAAAATAGTCCAAATGAAGAAAAACCCTTGAATGAGTAGGTGTTCTAAAACCTCTGACCGAAAACCTCTGACCGTTTGCTACCATCCTCAGTAATTTTCCATCCAAGTTGTCAGAACCAGGTGGTTTGTCATTATTGATAAACAGCAATACTTTTTTTTCACCTCTTCCACACTCACTTTACAGAATTCAAAATTACTATGCTCATCTTTCATTACTTAGTCAGTTATGCATGAATATGAAGAATGAGAGTTTGTTGTTGGCATGCCATGCTTAAGTTTGCTAATCTTGCCAATGAAAAGTCATTCAAGTAGTTGGCAATATCAGATGGTTTTGTGATCAATTCATAGTACGTTTGCCAGCTGTGCAGATGGACTTAATTGCTTTTCCTTTTTCCTTCGCAACTATACAATTAAAAAAAATCCTCAAATTCCTCCCTCGATGACAATAACATTGTATAACTCTGTTGTCATTGTAAACATGTTTAACTACCTAAGGTGTCACACTTTCCCAGTGAGAGGTAAGAGTTTTCCACAGTTAGCTAGCACCTAGTGGGATAACTGAGATTTAACAAGCACATGCTTCTCTGTTTTAACGAGTCTGATGTAGACTTCAAAAGGTGTGTGTGTGTGTGTGTTTGTGGAGAAGGGTCTTTGTTTGGATACTGTATGAGTATCTGGGAGAGGAGGGAGACTTGGAAGACGGTAGGAAGGTGGTTTTCATCAACCATTCTGTTTCATTTCCTCAGCACACATTTTCAGAGCGTTCCCCGCTCACCTACACCAGTTCCAATTAAAAGTGTGGCAGCAGGGGATTCCCACCTTTGATGAAAACAAACAAGTGTGTGGATCTCACCTCTTGTGCGAAGTGCAGATTTGATTGGACCTTTATTTAACTAGGCAAGTCAGTTATTAAGAACAAATTCTTATTTACAATGACTGCCTACTGGGGAACAGTGGGCTGCCTGCCTTTTTCAGGGGCAGAACAACAGATTTTTTCATGACTCCGACCGAAGGTGGCTCCCCTTCCCGTTCGGGTGGCGCTCGGGGCGGTCGTAGTCGCAGGCCTACTAGCTGCCACTGATTCTTTCCTCCCCCTCCTTATGTGTTTATTGGTTACACCTGTTATGAGTTTGCGGTAATTAGTTGGGCTTTATTAGTCAGCCGACCCGCCCGTTTCTTTGTGCGGGATTAATTGTTGTAACCTTTGTGTATGTAGTAGACAAACGTGTTTGTTCATGGTCGTGGATTTTGCTGGACTGTTTTCGTCCCCCGTGGTTGGGGCCTTTGTTTTGAGCACCCAGTGTTTCGTGGGGAGGCCGTTGTTCACCGTGTGTGCATTAAATAGCACTATATTGAACTCTCTGTTTCCTGTGCCTGACTTCACACCCACGACACCCAGAGCGTTACAGATTTTTACCTTACCAGCTCGGGGATTCAATCCAGCAACCTTTAGGTTACTGCCCCAAACAATCAAACCACTAGGATACCTGCCGCCCCAGATGTATGCTACATCTGTGTTTCCTAAGCCAATTTGGGAGGATGACATGATGAGAATTCCAACCCAGGCAGATAAGAAACTACACACATCCTTCACCTACACCTTGAGGCTACATTATGATTTGATGTCTCTTAGTAGCCAGGCAGGCTTACTGAAAAACACATGTGTGAATGGGAGTGGGAGCGGGGGGGTCTTCTATCCTTGTGGGGAACTAAAAATACCCCAGTCCAACAAGGATAGTAAAACAAGGAAAATTCTCCCTCGTGGGGATATTTCCCACGTCCCCATGAGGACAAAGGATATTTTAAGCTTAGGGGTTAGGTTTAGTGCTGGGTTACAATTAAAAGTGGAATTAGGGTTAGAATTAGGGTTATGGTAAAGGTTTAGTGTTTAGGTTTAGGGTACGGTTTAGGGAAAATAGGATTTTGAATGGAAATTTTAGGTTAACATACACTGAGTATACAAAACAGCTCTTTCCATGACAGACTGACCAGGTGAACCCTATGATCCCTTGTTGATGTACAGTGTATTCGGAAAGTATTCAGACCCCCTGATTTTTTCCACATTTTGTTACATTACAGCCTTATTCTGAAATGGATTAAAGTAAATGTTTTCCTCATAAATCTACACACACACTACCCCATTATGACAAAGCAAAAACATTTTAGAAATGCATGCACATTTACAGTATAACAAATAAGAAACAGAAATACCTTGTTTAAATAAGTTTAACCAGTTGCATCTCTAGGGGCGCTATTTCATTTTTGGATAAAAAACGTTCCCGTTTTAAGCGCGATATTTTGTCACGAAAAGATGCTCGACTATGCATATTCTTGACAGTTTTGGAAAGAAAACACTCTGAAGTTTCAGAATCTGCAAAGATTTTGTCTGTAAGTGCCCCAGAACTCATTCTACAGGCGAAACCAAGATGATACGTCAAACAGGAAATGAGCAGAATTTCTGAAGATCTGTTTTCTAATGTCTCCTTATATGGCTGTGAATGCGACAGGAATAAGCTTAGACCTTCTGCCGTTTCCCCAAGATGTCGTCAGCATTGTGACGTATTTGTAGGCATATCATTGGAAGATTGGCCATAAGAGACTACATTTTCCAGGGGTCCGCCCGGTGTCCTTTGTCTAAATTTGTGCGTAATCTTCAGGTGCGGGCATTTTCTCCTGGGATTCAGGAGAGAAAGCACACTTCCACGAACGATATATCATCGAAGAGATATGTGAAAAACACCTTGAGGATTGATTCTAAACAACGTTTGCCATGTTTTCAGTCGATATTATGGAGTTAATTTGGAAAAAAGTTCGCGTTTTGAGGACTGAATTTTCGTTTTTTTTTGGTAGCCAAATGTGATGTACAAAACGGAGCTATTTCTAATACACAAAGAATATTTTTGGAAGAACTGAGCATCTGCTATCTAACTGAGAGTCTCCTCATTGAAAACATCAGAAGTTCTTCAAAGGTAAATGATTTTATTTGAAGGCTTTTATTTTTTTGTTGAAATGTTGCGTGCTGGATGCTAACGCTAATACTAACGCTAAATGCTACGCTAGCTAGCTACTTTTACACAAATTATTGTTTTCCTATGGTTGAGAAGCATATTTTGAAAATCTGAGATGACAGTGTTGTTTACAAAAGGCTAAGCTTGAGAGATGGCATATTTATTTAATTTCATTTTTGCGATTTTCATGAATAGTTAACGTTGCGTTATGGTAATGAGCTTGAGTCTGTATTCACGATCCCGGATCCGGGATGGGGAGATCAGAAAGGTTAAATAAGTATTCAGATCCTTTGCTAAGTGCATCCTTTCCATTGATCATACTTGAAATGTTTCTACAACTTGATTGGAGTCCACCTGTGGTAAATTAAAATGATTGGACATGATTTGGAAAGGCACACACCTGTCTATAAAGATCCAACAGTTGACAGTGCATGTCAGAGCAAAAACCAAGCCATGAAGTCAAAGGAATTGTCCGTAGATCTCCGAGACAGGATTGTGTCGAGGCACAGATCTGGGGAAGGGTACCAAAAAATGTCTGCAGCTTTGAAGGTCCCCAAAAACACAGTGGCCTCCATGATTCTTAAATGGAAGAAGTTTGGAACCACCAAGACTCTTCCTAGAACTGGCTGCCCGGCCAAACTGAGCAATTGGGGGAGAAGTGCCTTTGTCAGGGAGGTGACCAAGAATATGTTTTTCAGCAGTGGGGACTGGGAGACTAGTCAGGATCGAGTGAAAGATGAATGGAGCAAAGTACAGAGAGATCCTTGATGAAGTCCTGAGCTCTCTGGAGCAGGTTCTCAGAATGGAGCGTAGATTCACTTAACAGGTCAACAATCCTAAGCACACAGCCATGACAACGCAGGAGTGGCTTCGGGACAAGTCTCCGAATGTCCTTGAGTGGCCCAGCCCTAGCCCTGACTCGAACCCGATTGAATCTGTCTTGACAGACCTTAAAATAGCTGTGCAGCGACGCCCCCCATCCAACCTGACAGAGCGTGAGAGGATCTGCAGAGAAGAATGTGAGAAACTCCACAAATACAGGTGTGCCAAGCTTGTAGTGTCATACCCAAGAAGACTCGAGGCTTCAATCGGTGTAGATGAAGGGGAGGAGACAGGTTAAAGAAGTATTTTTAAGCCTTGAGACAGATTATGTATGTTTGCCATTCATAGAGTGAATGGGCAAGACAACATATTTAAGTGCCTTTAAATAGGGTATGGTAATAGGTGCCAGGCGCATTGGTTTGTTACAAGAACTGTAACACTACTGGGTTTGTAACACCGTTTCCCGTGAGTGTCAAGAATGGTCCACCACCCAAAGGACATCCAGCCAACTTGACACACCCGCACGGCTGACCAGCATCACCACCCTGGATGGTTCCGACCTTGAATATGTGGACATCTATAAGTACCTAGGTGTCTGGCTAGACTGCAAACTCTCCTTCCAGACTCATATCAAACATCTCCAATCGAAAATCAAATCAAGAGTCGGCTTTCTATTCCGCAACAAAGCCTCCTTCACTCACGCCGCCAAACTTACCCTAGTAAAACTGACTATCCTACCGATCCTCGACTTCGGCGATGTCATCTACAAAATTGCTTCCAACACTCTACTCAGCAAACTGGATGCAGTTTATCACAGTGCCATCCGTTTTGTCACTAAAGCACCTTATACCACCCACCACTGCGACTTGTATGCTCTAGTCGGCTGGCCCTCGCTACATATTCGTCGCCAGACCCACTGGCTCCAGGTCATCTACAAGTCCATGCTAGGTAAAGCTCCGCCTTATCTCAGTTCACTGGTCACGATGGCAACACCCATCCGTAGCACGCCCTCCAGCAGGTGTATCTCACTGATCATCCCTAAAGCCAACACCTCATTTGGCCGCCTTTCGTTCCAGTTCTCTGCTGCCTGTGACTGGAACAAATTGCAAAAAAAAAAAATCGCTGAAGTTGGAGACTTTTATCTCCCTCACCAACTTCAAACATCTGCTATCTGAGCAGCTAACCGTAAACAGCCCACCCATTTTTACCTACCTCATCCCCATACTGTTTTTATTTATTTACTTTTCTGCTCTTTTGCACACCAATATCTCTACCTGTACATGACCATCTGATCATTTATCACTCCAGTGTTGTTAATCTGCAAAATTGTAATTGTTCGCCTACCTCCTCATGCCTTTTGCACACAATGTATATAGACTCCCCTTTTTTTCTACTGTGTTACTGACTTGTTAATTGTTTACTCCATGTGTAACTCTGTGTTGTCTGTTCACACTTCTATGCTTTATCTTGGCCAGGTCGCAGTTGCAAATGAGAACTTGTTCTCAACTAGCCTACCTGGTTAAATAAAGGTTAAATAAAAAATTACATTTTAAAAAAATTGGAGTCAACATGGGCCAGCATCCCTGAGGAACGCTTTCGACACCTTGCAGAGTCCATGCTCCTACGAATTGAGGCTGATCTGAGGGCAAAAGGGTGGGGGGGGAATAAAAATATGCTTACCAGTCACATAATAAGTAGCATAGACATACTCTGTGTGCAATAATAGTGTTTTACTTTATTTATTAATGACTACCTCATCTCTGTACCCCACACATACAGATAATTGTAAGGTCCCTCAGTCGAGCAGTGCAAAACCTGGTTCAGTTTGCGTTCCACCAGACACTACCCATTCACATTTCAGCAGGACAATAACCTAAAACACAAGGCCAAATCCACACAAAGTTTTTACTTAAATCTACTTGAAAATCTATGGCAAGACCGATTGGTGATCAACAACCAACAAATCAACAGAGCCTGAAGAATTTTCTTTCTTTTATTTTTTATTATTATAAAAAAAAAATTTTACTCCTTTTTCTCCCCAATTTTGTTGTAGTAGCTACTATCTTGTCTCATCGCTACAACTCCCGTACGGGCTCGGGAGAGACGAAGGTTGAAAGTCATGCGTCCTCCGATACACAACCCAACCAAGCCGCCCTGCTTCGTAACACAGCACGCATCCAACCCGGAAGCCAGCCGCACCAATGCGCCGGAGGAAACACCGTGCACCTGGCCACCTTGGTTAGCGCACACTGCGCCCAGCCCGCCACAGGAGTTGCTGGTGCGCAAGGACACCCGTACCGACCGAGCCCTCCCTAACCCGGGCGACGCTAGGCCAATTGTGCGTCGCCCCATGGACCTCCCGGTCGCGGCCGGTTACGACAGAACCCAGGCTCTGATGGCACAGTAGTACAGCTGCAGTACAGCGCCCTTAACCACTGCGCCACCCGGGAGGCCTAAGCCTGAAGAATTTTGAAAACAATGATGGACAAATATTGCACAATCCAGGTGTGGAACGCTCTTAAGAGACTTACCCAGAAAGACTTATCCTGGGTAATCGCTACCAAAGGTGCTTATAGAAAGTTTTTCAATAAATTGGCATGTTTACACTTTGTCATTATGGGGTATTGTGTGTAGATGGGTGAGAAAAAAAATATTTAACCTATTTTGAATTCAGGCTTTAACATAATAAAATGTGGAATAAGTCAAAATACTTTCTGAAGGCACTGTGGGTATTTGTGGTTGCTGAGCTCTTGTCCTGTCTAATGGCTTGTCTCTTTAGATGCCTGTTTAGAATGGATAGAGTTATGCAATCTGCCTGAGAGATGGTTCTCAAACGGCATCCTATTCCCCATATAGTGCATTCATTTTGGTAAAAAGTAGTGCACTACGTATGGAATATGGCACAATTCGGGCCACACAAGTCTGTCTGACTCTTCCTATTCTCTGTCCAAATGTAACTGCCTGGAAACAAATGCTGATGGTTTTCACATGAATCCAAAACTCCGGAAGTGTATTACAGGGATGGGGAAGTGGGATTTTGCAGGATTATATGAACTAGGTTACACACTAGAGGGAGGCCATAAATGTCACTCAGTCCTTTAAATACAGGCTGCTGCTGGGTGAAGTAGGACAAAACCTCAAGTATTCTACTATGAATTATAATGCCTGTTCCCACCCCTGCTCATTATAGAAAAGTGGGTACAGGGATGAGGGAAAAAAAAAAAAAAGAGCGCACGAAAACGGGTGAGGAAAATAAACAGAGAGCACGAGAGAGGGTCTTCACCCTTACAAAATAATAATTACACGAAATCAGAGCCCAATTGACCCCCAATGCTCTCTGGTGAGCCAACCTGGTCCTGGTCTTAACTGATGGAGATCGTGTCCCATGGCAGCGGAGGAGGCTCTGACTGCCTGCCACATGTTGTGTTCAAAGCCCCCGAGGTAGTGGGAGTGCACCCCTGGCTCGGTTGGCTGGAGGTTTTATTCCCTGAACACATAGGCCTTCAGAGGAGTGCTCAATGATGCCACCTGGAGGTAGGAGTAGGGTATGACATTTGTTGGTTTTTCCATTTGGCCCCATTCAATAAGCTGCTGGTGATGTTAGTTATGTAAATGTACATAACCATGTATTGAATAAGAGTGATATTAATAGAATGTGTTGCTATAGCCAAGTCATCCACATAGCAGATACAGGAGGGGCGGCACATATACATGATTTAGCAATAATATGACAATGACAAGTCCCCTTGTGGGGATCTACAAATCGCTCAAAGTCCTCACAAGGATAGTAAAACAAGGAAAATTCTCCCACATCAAATATATTGATACATACAGTGATGATTGAAAAAGAAAATTCAAAAACGTCAAAAATGTGATTTTTCTATGTTATATATATATATATATATAATTTCCACACTATGAGTTTGGAATAATACTGTTCAATTTTGAAAATTAAGATAATGTGAAAATGAACGACTCTGTACCGGTATCCCCTGTACATAGCCTCGCTATTGTTATTTTACTGCTGCTCTTTAGTTATTTGTCATTTTTATTTATTTTTAAGGTACTTTTTCTTAAAACTGCGTTGTTGGTTATGGGCTTGTGAGTAAACATTTTACTGTAAGGTTGTATGCGGCGCATGTGACAAGTACAATTTCATTTGATTTGATTGACAATGCCCTTTATGCGTAAGAGCTGTTTGAAGACTGCTTGAAATTTCCGGCTGTTTTGGTAGGATGGAGTTTAGGCCTTCCGTGGTGTTATCACCATGCGGAGAATTAGTTAAACCAAGGGGTGTTTTCACATATAATCCTCTTTAAAAGAACCGATCTCAAGCCTCTTTAAAGTGAACTCTGGGGTAAAAAAAAAAAAAAAAAGTGAAATAACTTGGTTACTGTACCTTTGTATTCTCAATGCACCCTCCCCTTAATGAGGACTCAACTCTTTTGTCAGTTCACTTTACCTATTTTGTGATCCGAGTCCTCTTTGAATTCACATTGATATACGTTTAGAAAGGAAACAATACTTTTTTTCACTCAATGCACTCTGGGTTTTTACAATGTGCTGGACAAGCCATTCCATCAGAATGTATTATCAGACAGCTAGATACACCTACTTATATTTTGGGAGGCAATAGATTGCATTTAGTTCAAATATAAGACAATAATTGTAATCCGAGGATACTGTTAACATGCAAAAATGATTGGTAACTAAATAGCAGAAGAATAACTGCAGATGACATAATGTTATGCTTAAAAATTGTACACTCAATGTAGGCTACTGCCCCTTTAAGAGCTAAAATAGATTTTGTTGTGATTCTCACCAAATATGTTGTCTTTTCACACTATTCAAACCCCACAATCGACTGAACAGCTTGAGAAGCTCTCTTAGCCTACAGATCACATATTGAAAACAAATCATTTGAACTAAAAACCACACATATTCTGGAATTTCTAAGCATCCTTGACAATCGTTAATCAACATCCAAAAACGGCAATACGTTTTTTGCTTGAACCTGCACATCATCATCTTCTCTCTTTTGGCACCAATGTGAGGGCTTATGCCAGGGGAAACAACGTTTGCAGTAATCTAGGTGTGGGGCGGGAATAATGACAAGGGAACCTGGGGAGCTTTATGTCCACATTGTCCTATTAAAGGGAACCCAAACTCAGACCCCCTCTCGAACCAAAACCAAACCCCCTCTCGAACCAAAACCAAACTCAGACCCCCTCTCGAACCAAAACCAAACTCCCTCTCGAACCAAAACCAAACCCCCTCTCGAACCAAAACCAAACCCCCTCTCGAACCAAAACCAAACCCCCTCTCGAACCAAAACCAAACCCCCTCTCGAACCAAAACCAAACCCCCTCTCGAACCAAAACCAAACCCCCTCTCGAACCAAACTCAGACCCCCTCTCGAGCCAAAACCAAACTCAGACCCCCTCTCGAACCAAAACCAAACCCCCTCTCGAACCAAACTCAGACCCCCTCTCGAGCCAAAACCAAACTCAGACCCCCTCTCGAACCAAAACCAAACCCCCTCTCGAACCAAACTCAGACCCCCTCTCGAACCAAAACCAAACTCAGACCCCCTCTCGAGATGGCTCTAAGTTCAGTTAGTTTCGGGGCTCTTTTGAGGGGTTTGAGTCCCTTTGGAGTGTTCACACTGCACAAACAAATTCTGCAAACTGCACTGAGTTCACAAACATTTGGCTGAAAGGGACTACGTGTAAAAACACTAAGAAAGGGAGTTCCAAATCTCTCTGCCAATAAAAGCACATTTTCAGTTTTCCCCTCTCTACTCAGACCACTCCCAGGCAGTCCTAGCAAAAATCTTGCTTGAGAAATTGCCCTTTGCTAAAAATCTATTTTTGTTTATTTTTGACCATAATTGAAAACAATCACAGTAAGGTACTCAATTGTTACCGAGAAATGATTTGATATTGAAATAAAAATGACTACTAGGACCTTTAAGAAATTGTGAGGGCCTTCCTTCCTCATTGTCCACCTTGCCATCCATGAGAGGGTGTGTGTGTGTGTGTGTGTGTGTGGGTGTGTGTGTGTGTGTGTGAGATCATCAGCACCACACTCCAGACAGTGTAATGAGTCATGCCATGTGACAAAGCTTAACTTTGGGCATTTGGGGTTTCTTGATGTTTCCACCATCAGATCAGAGCCCATTTTCTCTGTGGGAGAGAAGGAAAAATGAGTTTTTTTACTAGAAGGCTGTGTCTGAAAATGTTACTTAGTCTTCGAATCCTTGCTTCCTCTGTCCTCGTTTCATCCATACCCGAGGAAGGGACCTTTGATAATCTCCTCCAATACACTTTGAGACAAAATTAGCGTGCTGTGCTGTTCTGAATCTACGAAGCTATTCTATTCCATACTCACTTGAGGATTTGCTCCAAGGTCTGCGAGTCGCAGAAGAAATGGCTCCAGCCCATCTTGATGGTGCCAACGATGACGTTCTTCTTGAAGGCGTCAGAACCCAGCTCCTGTAGAGCTCCTCACAATCATTTAGAGGGATCTGGAACACACCCAGCATGAAGCCCGGGATGGCACCTGAGAAGGAGGAGAAGGATATTCAGCCACATGTGGAGGACGACGGAAGTACATTTAACAAATGCTTCTTTGTTAGGCTATTTAGACCAACAGGTTTTTAGAGGAGAAACATACATAAACACACACCCTTGTAAATATACACTATAAGCACTACAGCCTCCCTTGACACTCCCTCCACAAGGAATCCAAGATGCTATCTAATAATGGAACCACAATGTAAATCTCATTCTTCGAGTCCCCCATATACCAGCTTGGGTCAAATACTATTTGATGTCATTGCAAATACTTTATCCGTAATTCATTGTGCTTGCCTGGCTATTGTCCAATAGAATAGTCCCAAAAATGGATAACCTTGCACATTTGTCACTCCAGGCAGGCAAGAGCAAATGCTCAAAATAAATGTGAAAGATTTCAAATAGTATTTGAAGTGAACCCAGGTCTGAGGCTTAGAGAAGAGAGCGGCTGGATGGGAGACTAATTGCCGGCAGGATAATCCGTTATGGGCATCATTACTCAGGGATGATCCATCCACAGCCATTGACTAGGATTAAAATGGCCACTAATGAATCAACCATAGTGAGAGGCACAGGCAGATATCTGCTAGCTTCCTCCAGCACCAGCATCACCTGACCACATGGAATATACAGTGCATTGAGAAAGTATTCACAACCTTTAACTTCTTTCACATTTTGTTGTTACGATCGGTGAGAGATGGATTGGACCTAGGTGCAGCGTGGTAGGCGTACATTTGACTTTTATTCAACTACACACAAACAAGATCCCACAAAACTAAAGGTTAAAAAAAAGGCTGCCTAAGTATGATCCCCAATCAGAGACAACGATAGACAGCTGCCTCTGATTGGGAACCATACCCGGCCAACAAAGAAATAGAAAAACTAGAATGCCCACCCAAATCACACCCTGACCTAACCAAATAGAAAAATAAAAAGGATCTAAGGTCAGGGCGTGACAGTACACCCCCCCCCCCCCCCCCCCCCCCCCCCCCCCACCCCCCACAGGTGTGGACTCCGGCCGCAAAACCTGACTCCATGGGGGAGTGTCTTGGTGGGCATCTAGCCTCGGTGGCGGCTCCGGATCGGGACGTAGACCCGGGACGTAGACCCTCATCTCTGTACCTCACACAAACAATTATTTGTAAGGTCCCTCAGTTGAGCAGTGAATTTCAAACACAGATTCAACCACAAAGACCTGGGAGGTTTTCTAATGCCTCACAAAGAAGGGTACTTATTGGTAGATAGCAGACATTGAATATCCCTTTCAGCAAGGTGAAGTTATTAATTACACCTTAGATGGTGTATTAATTTTTTCCTGAATACAAAGTGTTTATGTTTGGGGCAAATCCAATACAACACATTGCTGAGCACCACTCTCTATATTTTCAAGCATAGTGGTGGCTGCATAATTTGTATGGGTGTCCTTGTAATTGTTAAGGACTGGGAAGTTTTTCAGGATAAAAACATAAATGGAATTGAGCTAAGCACAGGCGAAAACATGGTTCAGTCAGCTGTCCAACAGACACTGGGAGACAAATGCACCTTTCAGCAGGACAATAACCTAAAAAACAAGGCAAATCTTAACTGGAGTGGCTTACCAAGACGACATTGAATGTTCCCAAGTGGCCTAGTTACAGTTTTGACTTAAATCGTCTTGGAAATTTATGGCAAGACTTGAAAATGGCTGTCTAGCTATGATCAGTAACAAACTTGACAGAACTTGAAGAATTTTAAAAAGAAAATAGTGCAAATATTGTACAATCCTGGTGTGCAAAGTTTATAAAGACCCAGAGTCACAGCTGTAAATCGCTGCCAAAGGTGATTCTAACATGTATTAACTTGACTTATGTAAATGAGATATTACTGTATTTAATGTTCAATACATTTGCAAAAATGTCTATGAACATATTCCCACTCTGTTATTATGGGTTATTGTGTGTAGATAGGCGAGACTATTTTTTTGTGTATCCATTTGGAATAAGTCAAGGGGTGTGAAAACTTTCTGAAGGCACCGTATGTGACACGCCTGCATCATCTTGCCCTGAGACAAAATGTTACTCTGATTCTCCAGTAGCCTTTCCTCCGTTTCTCACCAGTTGTCAGACCCCTACTACTACCTGCTCTAAAATACCAACCCTATCTACTCCCAGCAGCTCCTTCCTAATCCAACACACAACCCAATTCCAAAACCAGCTGGAATTCCCCAAAGCTGTTTCTGCCTTCCTGCTCCACTCCCTCTGGGGCCCAATCCCTTCTTTGGGAGAGGAGAGAGAGGATGCCCCTGGGTTGGCGGCCGCTGCTGCCAGCCACCATCCCAGAAAAGAGACCCTTGTCCCGAAGCTGGCATGGCAGGGTGTACCCAGACCAGCGTGACCAAAGTGGGCAGCCGACAGCAGATGTGGTGGTCCAGATGTGTCTGTCCTTAATGTGTGCACTTCACTTAGCCTATCTGGTGGAAGGGGATTACCCTGTCCATTGACTGCAGCACACACTTGCCAGCTGTGTCTCTCTCTCTCTCACACACACACACACACACTGGCCGGCCATCTGAGCGCTAAGGGCTAGACTGGCTACTTTCAACTGGAGAGGTTTAAGGAAATGGATATGAAAGAGGGGAATAGGGGCAGAGGGGCAGGCAGACAGAGAGAGAGAGCATGTCTGGGTCAGATGTGGAAGTTCTGCGGTAGCTTCTTTGCGAGTGGGGAAAGCATTAGTTCTCTTTCGACTGTGATAAAGAGACATGGCCAGGATATTGAGAAGAGAGGCAGGGAGTTATGGTAAACAGCACCACAATGTGGTGGTTTAGCCTAAGATCCTAGAATATTAGACAGACTAGACCGTCAGACAATACACGACATGATAGCCTACAGTCTGCATGTCGTTGGATTTTTAGGGATTTCCTTTTCTCTGGAATCGCTGGCTTTTACTTGAAAACTCTAGTATAAACTGGAGACCATTGTAATCAAGTCTCAAATAAGAAAAGAGATCTGTTGAATTGAGAGCATGCCCAAAACAGTACAAAAGGATAAATAGACCAAAGATTTGACATCCATTTGCCCTACAGGCCCCATAATGTTCCATTAATCTACAGATTAGAGAGCAGGGCTAAGGGCCAAGGCTAGTACAGGAACCAGTGATAGAAAAAGTACCCAATTGTTATTAAAAGTAAAGATACCTGTAACGGCTGTTGTCCTGAGAAGGAGAAGACCAAGGTGCAGCGTGGTAAGTATTCATAATACCTTTTAATAAATATGAATACTTGGAGAGAAAAACAACAACCGAACAGTTCTGCAAGGTGCAATACACAAAACAGAAAACATCTACCCACAAAACCCATGTGGGCAAGAGCTACCTAAGTATGGTTCTCAATCAGAGACAACGACAGACAGCTGTCCCTGATTGAGAACCATACCCGGCCAAAAACAAAGAAATACAAAAACATAGAAAAAAATACCAGAATGCCCACCCTAGTCACACCCTGGCCTAACCAAAATAGAGAATAAAAAACCTCTATGGCCAGGGAGTGACAATACCTTAATAGAAAATGACTCAAGTAAAAGTCACCCAGTCAAATACAACTTTTTAAAGGTCTAAAAGTATTTGGTTTTAATTATACTTATGTATCAAAAGTCAAAATCATTGCAAATTCCTTATATTAAGCAAACCAGATGGCACCATTTTCTAGTTGTTTTTATTTATGGATAGCCAGGGGCACACTCAGACATAATTTACAAATGAAGCGTGTGCTTACTGAGTCCGCCAGATCAGAAGCATTAGGGATGACCAGGGATGTTCTCTTGATAAGTGCTTGAATTTGTCACATTGGCATGAACGAGTCGGGAGACAGGCGCAGGATTGCGTAATAGTTATTTTTTTTATTAAGCCTAAATTACAGCGTGCCGTGTAAAGGCACAGGGACGAAGAGCAAACAAACGTAACAAAACACAGGGTAGAAACCCAAACAAAAGAGCGAGGAGTACCTCGAATAAATCACACAAGCTCACAATGATTAACATACGGGACGAGACCCATAATCAACTGCGCAATCCACAACGGCACGAAAGCCATAACACACAGCACAGGTACTCACACGCTCCAACGGACATTGTAACAATAATCAACAGCCCAATGGAAACCAAAGGGAACACTTATACAAGTACTAATCAGTGGGAATAGGGGACAGGTGTGCATAATGAAAGTTCTGTAGGGAGCCGTGACAGAATTCAACCATTTTCCTGTCCTTCCAAGCATTCAAAATGAAAGTACTTTTAGGTGTAAGGGATAATGTATGCAGTAAAAAAGTACATTATTTTCTTTAGGAATGTAGTGAAGTAATAAAAATATAAATAGTAAAGTACAGATACAAAAAAAAAAAGACTTAACTAGTACTTTAAAGTATTTTTACATCAGTGCCAGGAACTGGGTAACCCATGGGTGTGAAATGGGTTCAGCCAAGTACTGTAGTGACTGGGAGGAGCGGCTCTGTTTAGGTTAATCCACCCTCCCTTACTGCAGGCCAAGCTGCTCTCACAAACAGGCATGTGGGTCTTTCTATAAATAAAGAGGCCAATGTGTGACATAAGGGTCACACTTTCAAAATGGTTTGATACACATTTAAAGATGATTTTCTTGCAGATTCACAGGAATAAAAGTATAGGTAGGCACAACGAGACCATAACTCCACCTAGCAACAACAAAACATCTACTGCACATGTTATTGAAAATGTCACAAGAAGCATAGAGACTGCATGTTTCTTTGTCGAGGGTTAGTTGCCAGGTCTTTTTGTGCTTCTATCATTTACAGCCATGCTAAACGTTCCTAAAGAATGAAAAAGATAAGCAACAGCATTTATATATTTTAATAGTTCATATAATAAACACAAATTGTAACGGAATTCCTCTTCTTCAGAGGAGTAGCAAGGATCAGACCAATGTGCAGCGTGGTAAGTGTCTATAATGATATATTTAATAAAATCAACAGAACACTGAACAAAATAACAAAAGTACAAACAACCGAAACAGTCCCATATGGTGAAAACACTAACACAGGATACAACCACCCAGAAAACACAATAGAAAACAGGCTACCTAAATATGGCTCGCAATCAGAGACAACGACTGACACCTGCCTCTGAGAACCACACTAGGCCAAACACATAGAAATATAACAGAACAAAACATAGAATGCCCACCCCAACTCATGCCCTGACCAACTAAAATAAAGACAAAAGAGGAACTGTCAGAACGTGACAGTACCCCCCCGCCCCCAAAGACGCGGACTCCGGCCGCAAAACCTGAACCTAATAGGGGAGGGTCTGGGTGGGCATTTACCGCGGTGGCGGCTCTGGAGCGGGACGTGGACCCCACTCCCCCATAGTCTCGGCCCACTTATGTGGCGACCCTCGCCACCGACCCCGGATTGGGGACCCTAGCAACGGGTCCCGAATGGACGGGAGATTCCGGCAGCACCGGACAGGCGGGAGACTCCGGCAGCACCGGACAGGTGGGAGACTCCGGCAGCACCGGACAGACGGGAGACTCCGGCAGCACCGGACAGACGGGAGACTCCGGCAGCACCGGACAGACGGGAGACTCCGGCAGCACCGGACAGACGGGAGACTCCGGCAGCACCGGACAGACGGGAGACTCCGGCAGCACCGGACAGACGGGAGACTCCGGCAGCTCCGGAGTGACGGGAGCACCTGTAGGGAGACGGGGAGACAGCCTGGTGCGGGGGGCTGCCACCGGAGGGCTGGTGCGTGGAGGAGGCACTGGATAAACCGGACCGTGGAGGCGCACTGGAGGTCTCGAGCACCGAGCCTGCACAACCCTACCTGGCTGGAAAAGACCGCACTGGACTGTGCTGGCGAACCGGGGACACCATGCGTAGGGCTGGTGCCATGTACCCCGGCCCGAGGAGATGCACTGGAGATCAGATGTGCCATGAAGCCGGCTCAGCGGCTGTAACGCACCGGGCTATGCCTGCGCACCGGGGACACCGTGCACCTCACGGCATAACAGTGCCGTGTCTACCTCTCTCCACGGTAAGCACGGGGAGTTGGCTCAGGTCTACTACCTGACTTACCTACATCCCCTCCAATAAACTTTTGGGGCTGCCTCTTGTCCCAGCCGTGCAGATTCCTCATACCACCGCCGCTCAGCTTTAGCTGCCTCCAGCTCTGCCTTGGGGTGGCAATATTTCCCAGCCTGTGCCCAGGGTCCCTTGCCTTCCAAAATCTCCTCCAATGTCCATGAGTCTTGACATTTCTGCTGCCCATTACCACGCTGCTTGGTCCTTTTTTGGTGGGTGGTTCTGTAACGGAATTCCTCTTCTTCAGAGGAGGAGTAGCAAGGACCAGACCAATGTGCAGCGTGGTAAGTGTCCATAATGATATATTTAATCAAATCAACAGAACACTGAACAAAATAACAAAAGTACAAACAACCGAAACAGTCCCATATGGTGAAAACACTAACACAGGATACAACCACCCAGAAAACACAATAGAAAACAGGCTACCTAAATATGGCTCGCAATCAGAGACAATGACTGACACCTGCCTCTGATTGAGAACCACACTAGGCCAAACACATAGAAATATAACAGAACAAAACATAGAAAAACAACATAGAATGCCCACCCCAACTCACGCCCTGACCAACTAAAATAAACACATAAAAAATGAAATAAGGTCAGAACGTGACAATAATAGAATTCAATGTGTTCTGTCAACCAAATAATTGACAATAATTACAATAATAATAATTGACTGACCTTCATGTCTTAAAGTAATGATGGACTGTCATTTCTCTTTGCTTATTTGAGCTGTTCTTGCCATAATATGGACTTGGTCTATTACCAAATAGGGCTATCTTCTGTATACCACTCCTATCTTGTCACAACACAACTCAAACGCATTAAAAAGGAAAGAAATTCAACAAATGAACTTTTAAAAAGGCACACCTGTTAATTGAAATGCATTCCAGATAACTACCTTATTAAGCTGGTTGAATGCCAAGAGTGTGCAAAGCTTCATCAAGGCAAAGGGTGGCTACTTTGAAGAATCTTATATAAAATATATAAAATAACACTTTTTGGGTTAATACATGATTCTACATGTGTTATTTCATAGTTTTGATGTATTCACTATTATTATGCAATGTAGAAAATAGAAAATAAAAATAAAGAAAAACCCTTGAATGAGTAGATGTGTCCAAACTTTTGACTGGTACAGTCAGGTCCATAAATATTTGGACATTGACCAAGTTATTCTTGTTTTTAGCTGTCTACCACAGCATATTGGAGTTGAAATTAATTAATGGATATGAGCTGAAAGTACTTCCAGCTTTAATTTGAGGGTATTTACATCCACATCGGGTGAACGGTGTAGGCATTACAACACCTTTTTTTTTTACACCAAAAGTAATTGGACAATTGGCTGCTCCATGGCCAGGTGTGTGTTAATACCTAATTTAGTTAATTTACAAGTAAGCAGATAAAAGGTCTAGAGTTGATTTAATTTCAAGTGTGGCATTTGCATTTGTAATCTGTTACTGTTAACCCTCAATATGAAGTCCAAAGAGCTGTCACTGCCAGTGAAGCAAGACATCATTAGGCTGAAAAATCATTAGCAAAAATATTAGGTGTGGCCAAATCAACTATTTGGCACATTCTTAAAAAGAAAGAACACACTGGTGAGCTCAGAAACACCAAAAGGCCCAGAAGACCAACGGAAAACAACTGTGGTGGGTGACAGAATAATTATTTCCTTGGTGAAGAAAAACCCTTCACAACAGTTGGCCAGATCAAGAACACCCTACAGGAGGAAGGCGTATCTGTGTCAAAGTCAACAGTCAAGAGAAGACTTCACCAGAGTAAATACAGACGGTTTACCACAAGATGTTAACCATTGGTAAGCCTCAAAAACAGGAAGAGCAGATTAGTTAGCCAAACAACATCTAAAAAAGCCTGTACAGTTCTGTTACAACATCATGTGGACAGATGAAACAAAGATCAACTTGTAACAGAATGATGGGAAGAGAAGAGTATGGAGAAGGGAAGGAACTGCTCATGATCGAAGCATTCCACCTCATCTGTGAATCATGGTGGAGTTGCTGTTATGGCATGGGCATGTATGGCTGCCAATGGAACTGGTTCCCTTGTGTTTATTGATGATGTGACTGCTGACAAAAGCAGCAGGATACATTTTGAAGTGTTTAGGGCTATATTATCTGCTCAGATTCAGCCAAATGCTTCAAAACTCATCGGACGGTGCTTCACAGCGCAGATGGACAATGACCTGAAGCATACTGCGAAAGTAACCCAATACTTTTTTAAGGCAAAGAAGTGGAATGTTCTGCAATGGCCAAGTCAATAGTCTGACCTGAATCCAATTGGGCATGCATTTCACTTGCTGAAGGCAAAACTGAAGGCAAAACGCCCCAAGAACAAGCAGGAACTGAAGACAGCTGCAGTAAAGGCAGAGCATCACCATGAAAGAAACCCAGCATCTGGTGATGTCTATGGGTTCCAGTCATTGACTGCAAACGATTTGCAACCAAGTATTAAAACTCACAATTTAATTTATGATTATGTTAGTTTGTCCAATTACTTTTGAGCCCCTGAAATGTGGGGGACCACATATAAAAAGTGCTGCAATTCCTACACTGTTCACCCGATTTGGATGTAAATACCCTCAAATTAAAGCTGAAAGTCTGCACTTTGCCTGAACAATACCACAACATCAAGATTAATTTTGTTCCATCAATACGGTGCATTACAACTAAAACCAGATTTACCTAGCTCGGTGGAGACCCTAGGAACCTTAAGACTTAGGTGTCTATACTTCAATAGCAAAGTTAGATAACACGGAAGTTTATGAAGTAGGGCCTTGTAAACACAAATGGGAGAAATGTAGAGATCTATGGGTCTTTAGCGAAGTCCCGCCAACCTTTTGATACGGGATACAGTGATGAGTATCAAAGCTGTCGCCAGTAACAACACAACGGTGACTATGGTAGATGGCATTCAAAGGTTTACAAGTAGTAGCAGCTGCACTTTGATTAATACTATCACCGTAATCAAGAACAGATTAAATAAAAGGTTGACTGAATAATCTGCTTCCTGCTGCTTAGAGAAAGACACAATCTGTTTCTGTAGAAAAAGCCCATTTTAAATCTTAGCTTCTTAACCAGCTTATCTATGTTTTTTAAAGATCAAATTCATATCAATCCAAATGCCTAAGCATTTATATGCGGGAACACGTTCAATTGGAGAACCATCTCTGAAACATACTTAACGTGAGTTAAAGAACAATATGAATTTTGTTTTGCCGCATTAAGCACACGTTTAAAATCAACAAGGGATTTGTGCATAGCTATAAAATCTGACTGTAGTTTTGGCAAGGGAAATGGATGTCAGTAGAGACAGAGAAACTATTTTTTTTTATAAAAATGGCCACTCCCCCACCTCTACCCTGTCTGTCAGCTCTGAACACATGACAACCCCTCAATGGGAGGTCAGGGTAGGATGTGAAGGGCAGGTGATGGGAGGCAAGAGGTGACTTCATTGGGGAGAGGTCTCTGCAAGGCAACCCTGGCAAATCAGCCAGAGAGTGGCAGCACAGTGGCGAAGCAGTGGCACAACAACCATGCAGATTGTGACCTATCCAGGATACAATGCAATGTCTCAATGTGTTTACTCTGGACGTCCAGCTCAGACACACATTCCTGAATAAGCTGACAGTTTCCACACCGGAAATTTGTCCGGCCAATTATCCCAAAACTGTCCAAAATAGGTGCAGCTCCTACATGGGATGAAACGTACACCGTAGTCTCTGAGAGTGGTAGCAGCCAATATGGAAAAGTTCAGTTTACCTGTGCGGTGGAAAGTTGGAAAAAAAGATAGGTTGGAGAGGAATCAGCTAAAAGTCAATCAATCCACACAGTGTGATAGTTAGATTGAATCACACAGTTTGTGGGATCCCCACAGTTATAGGCAACAGGCCAGAACGCAACCACAGACTCAAATAGAGTCATCACTAGGACCCACAATGAACACAACCAAGGCACAAAACTTGCCAGCATAACAACAGCAAGGAGAGAGCGGTGATTTACTCAGTGCAATTAAATGCTGGGGCCCATCAAAACAGCAATGCAATGGAGGCTGTGTTACCAGTATGATAGTCAGGAGGGTGGCAAGCGCTACACCGGGCCGCAGGAGAGTCCAAAAGAGTATATCCAAGTGGAGTTCAAGTTTGACAGTAGTCCAAAAACATCCAAGACAAAATGTCAAGTGGAAGGATGAAAGAAGCAGTAGGCTCAGAAAATACCCAAGTGCAGAATAGGGTGCCCAGGTATATCCAAGTAGGACTCAAGAGTTTCAGCAGGCCTGTTTTATATGTCTCCTTAAAAACGCTGTATGCAACATTGCACTATTGTTCAATGTGTTCACAGACAGATAAAAAAAATAATTAAATAATTGAGACAAAAATCCAGGAAAAGGAAGGACCTCTGACCTTCTCATCCAATGGGTTTTGAGAAGGAGACGAGGAGAGAGGATGTGACAAATCAAGGAAATTAAATTGAGATTCTCCCAAGCACCAAGGAATTAAGCATTTGACAACTATTAAAGCCCCCATGCAGTTTTGGTAATTGTATTTAAAAAATCTCTGTATTTTTGATGAATCACTGTGTGTGTTAAAATACCTCCAAAATAAAAATGCTATCCTTTATTTTCCTGAGCCTTGAAATGCTCAGTCTGATTATGTGGGTGTTAAGAAACAAATCTGAATATATTTACATACACAGCTCTGATTGGCAGTATATTCATGACAAGATATAAAACACAGTCATTTGTTGATTGTATCGGACACTGTACTGCATTAATCAATCTTGTCTTCTCTTTATGCTTTGGGTCTACAGTCAGCACACAGCTTCGGGGCTTTGAGTGAGCAAGCCCTACAAACCAATCGGTTGCACTGCATACAGTTTTCATGGGCCTTGTTTCGTGTGCACCTGTCGCAGGGGTCGTGTAATCTCCCTGAAGCGGTTGCGTGGCATGGTCTCTCAGAAAAAGGCCACCCCATACCTATCAAACCATGACTCCACATCCATGCTGTTTCCGCCGAGTGTCCTACAGACATACAAGTGTGCAAAAACGGCTTCATTTTCTGTGCGCATGAGCAACAGTGTAATCTCTGGTGTGCTGCAACATCGGCATATCACATAAACTCATCACTCTTTTCTATCCAAACCGTGTCACCCCTCCCAGATTCCGGTCTCACGGTGGCAGTTGCGATCATCGTCTCAGTTGGCTCTGTTCTGTTATTTTTTTGCGGAGATGCTCCAAGGGGAAATTATATACAATATTTACAATTTCCAGCCTTTCATAATAAAATAATTTGACTGCCCACAATACCCACAATTCTTCATCAAAATTACACTATTCTAAATTCAATCACCCTCTTCCCCCCCCCCCCCCCCCCCCCCCCTCATCATTCAGTTCACTGAAGTCACATGCACCATTATCAGTTTCTATTGCCCATTCATCCATTGATGACAGAATAGTATATTTTAATTCTACGTTTATTATGTTACTAGTTTTTGCTTAGTAGCCAGAACAATGCTGCTCCGCAAGTGTTCGTGTGCTGAATGCATAGACAGCACGGATATTCTTTGGAAATAGAGCTGCACCTCTTGAATTACGAGTGTCATTTGACAAAGGTAAGTGCAAACCAAATGTTTTACCTGCATGTGACTCTGAAGGAGGATTTGATAAAGTGATGCTCCTTTCCCTGCATCTGTAAATGACTGATAGTCCCAATATTGTCACTCATCAGATTATTGTTAATTGAATCTGGTCTATAGGCTAACTCTTATTATGTGTAACAAAAATATGTGGGTATAGTTTAGGTTTAGTTCTCGATGGGCTGGCTGTGAAGGCTGACTGGCATCGTTTGTTTCCTCCTCATCAATTTAGATATAGCCAAGGATATGTTTTGCATCATTCTGAAGGCCTACTGCAACACATAGCATGTTTTAATTTCCCTTACAATACATGTGATTAGTAGTAGTTACAGTAAATAAAACAGTCCTGTTATAGCTTCTTTTCGCAAAGTCAAGCGTAAAAGAGAATGCTATCAACCTGCGAGCCGCGTGGTCAAATTATTAACATGAGCACCAACCCTAATAATAGGCATAACGCAACCTCGTCATTACACTATTGTTGTTCTAAATTAAATCAACCTCATCGCCCTCATCATTCAGTTAGGCCTAATTTAAATTTGATTGTGAAGTAAGGTGCATAATTACTGTCCATTCCATCCATTTGTCATTCATTCAGTGGGCTGGCATCATTTGCGTCGCTGGATAGAGTCAAGGATATGTTTTGGACAATACATGTGATTAGTAGTAGTTACAGTAAATAAAAAAACAGTCCCATAACAGCTTCTTTTTACAGAAGCAGTGTAGTGTAAAATATAAACACTTAAAAAGTCAGGGAAGGTGCAGGACATACTTGTTTCGGGGCTGCTTTTTATTTATTTACAAAATCAAACTTCAGTGGCCATTGGTATATGGAGGTTCTAGTGTTAAAGGACCAAAGAGTTTGGTCTGCGTCGTGTTTTCATTTTTGCCATGGAAAAAAATGTCACAATACTGATATCGTCCTGGCCTTACAACCCATGTGTGTGTGTGCTTGTGTGTGTGTTTTCTACTCTCCAGGGGACTGATTGCCCTTCAGACTCTGCAGAATCTGGAAGCCCTGACAGGCAAACCCATCTACCAACTGTTTGATTACATCTGTGGTGTCAGGTCCTACTTGATATCTGGGTTATAGAGTGTGTGTGACAATGTGCCTTTGAGCCATTGCCATGTCTGGAAATTTCCCTCAATTTCTCCCTACACGAACAGACTGATCGTATGGTACAAACATTTGCTTGCTAAATAGACTATGATTTCGCTAATTGCCTCAAACGGTGCATTGTATCATGTAAAGAACACAAATGCCAATGTCTGGTAATAATTTCATTTATTTAGAAATATTTAGCATTCGTAATTCTTCTGTTCTATCGCCAACTTGTTCTACTCACCACTATTTGTACTTGGTTTATCCCATTTAAGGGGTGTTTCATTGTTACGCTAAAACATTAATGTTTGTGCAAATAATGTCTTTGTTTTCATTAATGAGTTAACAAACAGCCGTTGTCATTGAGAATTTCTGTTTAAAGGTGAGAAGGGTTTATGCCAGGTTAGGGAAGGTCCATTTAGGATCCTTATTCTCCGCATTCATGGAGGGCTGCTTGTCAGACAACATACTGTTTGTATAACTCTGCCATATTCATCTCAGATGTGTGAGTTTATGGACATTTTGCAGTTTGTTTGAGGCATCTTGCCTTAGTCCTTGTGTGGAGGTTATTCTGCTAAAGACCATTTAAGTTTGTAGTTTTCAAAATGATATATTTGACAATTATTTTTTACAATTTTTCATTGCTTGTATATTTTGTAAATACAACCTCTGGATCCAGTCTTCTCTGATCACTTCATGTTAAACAATAAATATATGTTTTGTTCGATAAAGTTCATATTTATATAAAAAAGATCTCAGTATACATTGGCACGTTATGTTCAGTAGTTCCAAAAACATCCGGTGATTTTGCAGAGAGCCACATCAATTTACAGAAATACTCATTATAAATGTTGATGAAAATACAAGTGTTATGCATGGAACTTTAGATACACTTCTCCTTTAATGCAACCGCTGTGTCAGATTTCAAAAAAGCTTTACGGAAAAAGCAAACCATGCTATAATCTGAGTACGGCACTCAGAGACCAAACAAGCCTAAAAGATATCCGCCATATTGTTCAGTCAACATTAGTCAGAAATAGCATTATAAATATTCACTTACCTTGATGATCTTCATCAGAATGCACTCCCAGGAATCCCAGTTCCACAATAAATGTTTGTTATGTTCGATAATGTCCATCATTTATGTCAAAATAGCTACTTTTGTTAGCGTGTTTTGTAAACAAATCCAAAGTCACGAAGCGTGTTCACTAGGAGCAGACGAAATGTCAAAAAGTTCCGTTACAGTCCGTAGAAACATCAATCTTTAGGATGTTTTTAACATAAATCTTCAATAATGTTCCAACCGGAGAATTCCTTTGTCTGTAGAATTGCGATGGAACAGAGCTCGCTCTCACGTGAACGAGCGTCACGAGCTCAAAGCATTCTGCCAGACCTCTGACTCGTTCCCCTCTCATTTGCCCCACTTTACAGTATAAGCATCAAACTAGGTTCTAAAGACTGTTGACATCTAGTGGAAGCCTTAGGAAGTGTAACATGACCAATATCCCACTGTATCTTCAATAGGCAATGAGTTGAAAAATGACCAACCTCAGATTTCTCACTTCCTGGTTAGATTTTGTCTCAGGTTTTTGCCTGCCATATGAGTACTCACAGACATCATTCAAACAGTTTTTAGAAACGTCAGTGTGTTTTCTATCCAAATATATGCATACATTAGCAACTGGGACTGAGTAGCAGGCAGTTTACTCTGGGCACCTTATTCAGCCAAGCTACTCAATACTGCCCCCAGTCATAAGAAGTTTTAATGGGGTTCTTCAATAATTATGCATAACAGTTGATTAATGCGCATTTGATGTCTTGCTGTTTAGTTATGTGGGGAAATTATAGTGCAACATCAGCTGATTCAGGAAATGTTTTCCTGAATGACAGACAAGTGATAAAGAGCTGGTGTGATAATGCACACGATTGAACAACAGCCAAAGTGTGGTAATTAATGTTGATCTGGAGAATTGACCGACATGTTGGTGTCTACGCTGTTAAGTCGGTGAAGATAATTAACCTATGTCTTGGACAACATGTTCCTGAGGTAAGATTACGGTCTGTATATGTTTTGATCATTTTTTTCCCGACTTAAAATGGAGCAATCGGGAACTGCTTGTTTATTCATTTTTCAAAATATAACTGCATATTAAATCAAAACACACCACTTGATATTTCAATTTTCACATGTGGGTGGGGTGAAATGTGGAATGCCTGTCATTGGTTAAGTGCACAGCCAACACTTCCTGTACTTTCAAAGTAGTTCACCCTTCTAATGCCATTATATGAATCTATTAATTCATCAATTAATAGCTCCCCATACCATGCCACTGTGCCAAGATAAAGTAAGATTTCTAAACATCTGCTTAAGATTTAGTGTGTATTGACTTATTAATGAACTGCTGTTACTGTAAATAGTTAGCTGACTCATATATTCTAGTTACCTAACTAACCATTGGTAATCTTATTCAATGATGCCATACAGCCGAAACAACAGTATCTATCTAGAGATATGCCCTGGCTATATTTAGTCAGTGGTTGCACATCTAACTAGCTGGAATGAATCAAGGGTGTGAATAGTAGACATGTAAATGCTGTGGGTGTGTCCAGCGTACACCTGTGCAAATCCATGTGTGTGTATAGCAATGGAATGTAACAACCAACCAATGCCTCAAGTCGTGATGTACAGTAGAAGGTCCACCACACACCCGGAGGGTTGTGGGGGTCCTGCCCAGAAGCCACCACTAGCCGCTATTCATAGACACTTATGGAGATCTGAGAGGATTGGACAGGTGTAAGCAATACATTCCATCAAGCCTTTCAGAGGGTAAGGTGGAGCTCTCACCATGTCACCACCAGCCATAAATCCCTCTCAGATCTCCACAAGTGTCTGGACTGTAGGGGCTAGGGGTTGTTTCTGAACAGGCCATGGGTATTAGGTAGCAGAGTCAGTCAGTCTGGCACAGAGACTGGTAATAACATCCGCCAGTGCCACACACACAGTCAATGGAGAACATTGGATAAACTTGAACGCAGTCACCGTTTGACAAACCACACAGACACACAAAAAAAACACACAGACACATATTACTGTACCTGATTCGCCCTCCGTCGAACCCTGATGCCCAGGCCTTTAACAGGGTTGTTATAACCCACCAGAGTGAGGGCCTCCCTGACCTCTGCTTTCAGAGACGGATTCTCAGCTTGTCGGAGACAAAGTAGGCACGGTAATACTACATGGTGAACATACACTCATTTATTCAGTTCTACATTGCTAGTTTTTATGCAAGGCCAGAAACAAAGGCCCTGGGTTAAAATGGGTTAAGTGTCCAATCGAAAAGTCCCTACAGATAAGACTATCTGTAATATAAATAGCCTATATGATAAGGGAACAAACAGGGCAGTGCAAACTCGTTTTGGTGATTTCTGGTAAATCATCAAAATAAATAAATCACATCTCGTTTTTGGACATAATTCTGCAGTTTTTACCTGATTAAGATCTATATCATTGGAAATTAATGTTACGTTTATATCCCTAAAACTTAAGTTGATAATGATTCTGTCGCTGCTTCCTGTTGACAAGACATTTTGATAAATAGCCCAATGTCAAAACACCGTTTTAGCATGTCCAAATCAATAACAACAAGTCCTGCAACGGACAGGCGAGTATAACAAAATCAACAGTACCAAACCAAATATATGAATCTGTTTAAGGCAATTGATTTTAATTTATTGGTGATGACTGTAAACTAAAGATCACCAATCTGAAGCAAAAAGGATATGTAATGTTGTAAAAAAGCAAGCTTCTGTAAAGTAGTAACCCGTTTTCTCCACCATAAGGAAATTTGAGTAATATAACATAATTCAATATGTCAAAGTAATTCAATATGTTAATTTATGATGATAGTAAATAAAGCACACACACATTTTTACAACAATGACATTTATTTATTCCTAATTTAATCATGAGAGTAAAAAATGCTCCTAAGCACAGTTTAACCAAGCACTCTAGAGTAGAGCATCCATAAGTTCTGTGCAGTAGGCTGAACATTTAACATCCCTACTACATAGTAAGAGAGTTCTCTCATTGACTGACTCATCTTATATAACATTATGGACGCTATGCTGTTGCCATAGCAAAACTTGACATTTAGGAAGGCATCAGAGAGCTTAAGGTTGTGTCCCAAATGCCACCCTATTAAATAGTGCACTACTTTTGACTAGAGGTCGACCGATTATAATTTTTCAACGCCGATACCGATACTGATTATTGGAGGACCCAAAAAAAGACGATACCGATTAATCGCCCGATCTTTTAACATTTATTTGTAATAATGACAATTACAACTATAATGAATGAACACTTATTTTAACTTAATATAATACATCAACAAAATCAATTTAGCCTCAAATAAATAATGAAACATGTTCAATTCGGTTTAAATAATGCAAAAACAAAGTGTTGGAGAAGAAAGTAAAAGTGCAATATGTGCCATGTAAAAAAGCTAGGAACACAACAAAGCTAGGAACACAATGTGCCAGGAACACAACGACAACAGCCACCCTCGAAGCAGCGTTACTCATCGCTCCACAAAAGCCACGGCCCTTGCAGAGAAAAGGGAATAACTACTCCAAGTCTCAGAGCAAGTGACATTTGAAACGCTATTAGCACGCACCCCGCTAACTAGCTAGACATTTCACATCGGTTACACCAGCCTAATCTCGGGAGTTGATAGACTTGAACTACACCATGTGTAGTTAACTAGAGATTATGATTGATTAATTGTTTTTTTTATAAGATAAGTTTAATGCTAGCTAGCAACTTACCTTGGTTACTGCATTCGCGTAACAGGCAGTCTCCTCGTGGAGTGCAATGTAATCAGGTGGTTAGAGCGTTGGTCTAGTTAACTGTAAGGTTGCAAGATTGAATCCCCCGACCTGACAAGGTAAAAATCTGTCGTTCTGCCCCTGAACGAGACAGTTAACCCACCGTTCCTAGGCCGTCATTGAAAATAAGAATGTGTTCTTAACTGACTTGCCTAGTTAAATAAAGATTAAATAAAAGGTGTTAAAAAAAATATTGGTGTCCAAAAATACAGATTTCCGATTGTTATGAAAACTTGAAATCAGCCCTAATTAAATCGGCAATTCCGATTAATCGGTCAACCTCTACTTTTGACCAGAGCCCAATGGGCACTCGGCCCTGTTCAAAAGAAGTGCACTATAGGGTGTAGGGTGCCATTCTAGACCCAGCATAGAAAAACAACACATGCAAATCAGCTGCCCCAGAATCTCACCAGACACAACATGATTATGAAGGCAAAAAAACAATGCTGTACTGCATGCTGCTCTGATGTGAGGTGGTGTCAAAATGAAAGATTTAGGGCTAGAGGACTTGATCAGGATGGACAGATTGGACACACTGCCTGAAACACGCTCTAACAAGATAACTGGTCAGTGGAGGCTGGTGGGAGGAGCTATAGGAGGATGGGCTCATTGAAATGGCTGGAATGGATTAAATGGAACATTTTCAAACACATCAAACATATGGAAACCACATGTTTGACTCCGTTCCAATCATTTCATTCCAACCATTACAAATAGCCCGTCCTCCTATAGCTCCTCCCACCAGCCTCCTCTGTAACTGATATGTCCTAACATGACTTTGTCGGTAAAGACTCTAATTCGCAACTCAAAAGGACAGTCTCTGACACCTCTGTTTCACCACGCTCAGCACCGGGTCAGCGTTGCACCAAATGACGGGCGTCATCTCCACCCTTAACGCTAACCCAGAAATCCCTTCTTTCAATGGTGCCCTGTTCCTAAGAGCAAAGCAATAAATAGATCTTGACCCGAGGATGCATGGCTCAGAGCAGCCGCTCCCTCTGGGTGGAAAAAACACAAACAAACATCACAATTCCAATTCGGGTTAGGCCTAGTTTCATTAGCACCATGGCAGCAACATTAAGACTTCCAGTTTTCTGAGTTAGTGTTCAAAATAAAATGCGTTAAGAAGCTATGTGTATGATACGAAATCAAGAATTTTTGCAGCTTTGCATAGTGCATAATGTTAAAATAACGTTACAAAAAATGTAAACTAAAGATAATTATTACTTTACACAAGATAAATAATATTATAAGGTGGAGCATGTTGATAAATGGTTCTAGCTTAAGTACACTGAACAAAAATATAAACTCAACATGTAAAGTGTTGGTCCCAGGTTTCATGAGCTGAAATAAAATATCTCAGAAATGTTCCATAGTCCGTCCTCCTGCCAGGTGTGGCATATCAAGAAGCTGATTAAACAGCACAATGCCACAGATGTCTCACGTTTTGAAGGAGCGTGCAACTGGCATGCTGGCTGCATGAATGTCCACCAGAGCTGTTGCCAGAAAATGGAATGTTAATTTCTCTACCATAAGCCACCTCCAACGTCATTTAGAGAATTTGGCAGTAGGCCAACTGGCCTCACAACTGCAGACCACGTGTAACCACGCCAGCCCAGGACCTCCACATCTGGCTTCTTCACATGTGGGACTGTCTGAGATCTGGACAGCTGATGAAACTAACAAGTATTTCTGTTTGTAATAAAGCCCTTTTTTGGGGAAAAACATATTCTGATTAGCTGGGCCTATGTCCTCCCAGGCTCACCCATGGCTGTGCCCCTACCCTGTCATGTGAAATCCATAGATTAAGGCCTAATGAATTTATTTCAATTGACTGATTTCCTTATAAGGACTGTAACTCAGTAAAATCGTTTAAATTGTTCCATGTTGTGTTTACATTTTTGTTCAGTATTTAAATTAATGTAAAGAACAAAATATTTTACAGACCCTATTGATGTAGCACTAGAGTATATATATATGATGTTATTTCTTGGACGACTGCACTTACAAAGAAAGGCACTATCTAGAACTGTCACGCCCTAGCCATAGAGTGGCTTTTATTCTCTATTTTGGTTAGGCCAGGGTGTGACTAGGGTGGACATTCTATGTTCATTTTCTATGTTTTCTTTTTTCTTTGTTGTTTGGCCGGGTGTGGTTCTCAATCAGAGGCAGCTGTCTATAGTTGTCTCTGATTGAGAACCATACTTAGGTAGCCTTTTCCCACATGATTTTTGACGCAGCTGTTTCGGTTGTTCCTCGTGTTACTTTGTATTTAGTGTTCAGTTCTATTTAATAAAAATGACGAACACGTACCACGCTGCACCTTGGTCCTCACTTTCTTCCACCAACAGCCGTTACAAGAACCTAAAGGGGTTATTTGGTTGTCCCCATAGGAGAACCCTTTGAAGAACCCTTTTTGGTTCCAAGTAAAACCCTATTGGGTTCCATGTAGAACCCTTTAACCGGAAAATACCAGATACCTTTCTCCATCCACTCATTGTAAAATATATATTTTTTTAAAATTAGGATGCATATAGTGTTCTTCATACTGTAGCTACTGTCTTTGGTTTCAGTTTAATTCCGTTTTCGATTTCCACTCTTTTCCCCCTTCGCATCCAGTAGTTGGCAGCAATAAACCTTTTCCGGTGTAGTCCGCCCTAAACACCACCAAAGAGGAAGGTGCGCAATGGAGCATCAAAATATCAAAAATAGTGCGACTTAACTGAAGTTATCCTTCGCAATTCAGCAAAAAATGTAAGTAAAACTGTATTGTTGCAGTTTTGACTCTTCGCATAACTCCATGATTAGGGTAATTCAATCATTGTTTTTTGGCAATCAAACTTGCTAGCGTTAAATTGTGAACTAACATCAGCTAACATTAATTAGCAAACGTTAGCTAACGTTATATAAGATAGCCAACATCATCACCAGCAATGTGTCGTTTGTTGTGCCCTTATCTTTGGATGAATGAAAAAAATACAAAATATCGCTAATATCGTGTCAGTTCAGGTTAACTGAGTTGTCTTAGCTAACGTTAGCTAGTTCAACCAGGCTCAATCTGCCTGCCTGTCTCCATCAATACTGTTAACTAGTTTCGTCAAGATGCAGATGATCGGAGTACGTGTGATATCACTTTTCTCAACTCAAAAAACGGTTGATAGTGAAATATATCACACGATTAGCTGAAACTACATGATGTGGGAACAGTGGGGTATTTAGGTTGGAGATTACATCAATGCTAGTAGTATACCTGCCCACTCATTTGCATAAATAATACAGGGAACTGTGGTCTCAGTTGATGCATTGTACGTTTTTTACACGCGTGTGCTGTATTGTAGCGTCAACTGTTCTTCTCCTCCCATATTTACTCTACAGAAGCCACCAGCACCATGGCAACTTCACAGTCAGCCTTCGCATTTGCAGTTTGTATCCTGATAATAACAGAGTTAATACTGGCCAAAAAGGACTACTATGACATATTGGGAGTGCCGAAAGATGCCAACGAGCGTCAGATAAAGAAGGCTTTTCACAAGCTGGCTATGAAGTATCACCCAGACAAGAACAAGAGCCCAGATGCTGAGACAAAGTTCAGAGACATTGCTGAGGGTAAGCGTAATATGGATTTCCAGGTGAACAAAGGAGAAGAGCAGTCCCGGATAAAGTAAATTAAGAGTCAATCTGGTTTATTATAAATTGCAAGTCCAGCACAAGCAGAGGAACATGTCTAACTGGCCTTCTCTGAGCAGGCCCCTATATCCTAATCAAAAAGTGCCAAGTGTTCTGTCAAAACAAAAAAGGCAGTGACTTTGTCAGGCTGCTACAGAATCACACAGTGTTCACAGAATGTCATCAATGCAATACAACAGTGCGTCCATGTACCTCCTGTCTGGAGTCAATCGCCATCAACAGATATGAGAATCCCTAACATTTGGCTTCCAGTCTAGCAGCCATCAACCCACACCTTGAGTGTAACTCTGCAAAGGATTTTCTATTACAAAAACTCTTAAATATGCTAAACATTGTGTTGATCATGCCAAATTAGATAAGAAGTTTAGTCATCTTAAATATTCCTGTTACAGGTTGATACATTACTGCCGTGCCTTTATTTATGGAAATGTCTACTCACGTTCCAGCGCTTTCTTTCTTTCTTATTATTGTGTTGTTGTTTTTTTACACTACTGCTAATAGAATCATTGGTATGATCTGAAACCCTTTTTTGCAACTCTCATCTACAGCATATGAAACATTGTCAGACGAGAAGAGGAGACAAGAGTATGACCAGTTTGGACATGGCACATTCCATAATGATGGAACCAAAGGCAGAAACGGTCCAAACGTCCACCAGCCCTTCAACTTTGGCGACATGTTCAAGGACTTTGATATTTACAGCCAGAACCGACACGCCCTTCACAAGAGGCACTTCGAGGATCACTTCCGGGCCCACCAGGAGGCCCATCACAGCAGACACAAGAGACACTCCCAGGGGGCTTTTGGAGCAGCGGGTGGTGGTGGCTTTGACGGCATGTTTAACGACATGAAGAAGTTTACTTTTCACAGGGACACTACTAAGCAGACTGAGAGCAGGTTTCAGAGTACTACAGCGAAGCAACACTGCAGAACAGTGACACAACGCAGGGGGAACATGGTCACCACGTACACTGACTGCACTGGCTCCTGAGGACAGGGGCAAAGTCCGTATCCACATCACTTGGGTTGTGTTCATCAGGCATGAAATGGAAGAAAGCGGTTTGAGATGGGGAGGTACTATCTGAACCAGTTGTGGCTGATGGGAGGAGCTATTGGAGGATGGGCTCATTGTAATGGCTGGAATGGAATTAATGGAACGGTATCAAACACATGGAAACCACGTTTGACTCCGTTCCTTCATTCCATTCCAGACATTTTTTAAATGTTTTTTTATTTTACCTTTTATTTAACTAAGCAAGTCAGTTAAGAATAAATTCTTATTTACAATGACTGCCTCCCCTAACCCGGAAGACGCTGGGCCAATTGTGCGCCGCCCTATGGTACTCCCGATCACAGCCGGTTGTGATACAGCCCGGGATCGAACCAGGGACTGCAGTGACGCCTCTAGCACTGAGATGCAGTGCTTTAGACCGCTGTACCACTTGGGAGCCATTACAATGAGCCCGTCCTCCTATAGCTCCCCCCACTGATCTGCACTTGTCCAATAAGAAAAGGTTGTTTTTGTTTTCCATTGCACAACATTTTGAAATGTTTATCTATGGTGTGCCCTAATGAACATGACCCTGCAACAGCTTGCAACTGAGTAGGCATCTGGTGGGAGCTAGGTGTTTTTGTTGATGCTGTGACCTAAGTGCTGGTCATTTCTACTTTTTTGAGTTAAAGTAAGTAGCTAATGAAAACACTTGAGCAGACACTGTTTGTAAAACAATCAATAATAATAATTCAAGCACTGAACAGATTTTGAAGCTTATTGCTCACAGTTTACATCAAGTATAGTTAAGAATTTGAATGTGGTAGAGGAGAATATTTTTGGGAATAGTGTTAAGAAATTGTTTTAAAAATCTATTTGACCAACGTTTCACAAACTCGGTGAACGTTTTGGTTTTTGCCCTAACACTTCACAGCTAATTCAAATGATCAAAGCTGGATGATTAGTTGATAATTTGAATCAGCTGTGTAGTGGTAGGGCAAAAACCAAAACATGTACCCCTTGGGGTCCCGGTGGACCAAGTTTGGAAAACCCTGCATTAGACTATCATTCTATGTACAGTTTATTTAGTACCCCTCTTGAATATTTACAAAGGCTCTTACTCGTTAGCCAAAAGTGTTGAGTAACTACTACCACTCCCAGACATTTTCTGTGTGCATTTAGTAGTTTGTATAGCCTACACAACTTCATTGTGTGACTCCAGCAACCTTTAGTTGGAACAAAACGGTGTGGACAATGACGCTGGGACAGGTTTGCTTTTGGTTGATAGATGGAGAAAAATGTCAGATATGTCCCCTCAGTTTGAACATTTAGTGAAATTATAATGCAGCATTTTTATGTACTGCTTTGTAAAGGGATGCTCACCACTTGTAGTTGAAATTGGGTCAAACTATTCAGCTCTACAAGAACTCGTATGGCCATGGAAACACATTGGAAACTACTTGCAGTTCACGTAGCCAGCTGTTTCTGTTGCTGCTGTGTGCTGGCCATTGCTTCTTTGTCAACATCTTTCCTCCTGTCTGCATGGACCACTTGAATTCATCAGCTCACGTTGGTGTAAATTACAATCCAGTGTTGTTCATCCAACAGCTCATAAACATCTGTTACCTGTTTCCCTAGACTGTAGACGAGAAATGTATGTTTTGTTATGTAAATGTGTAAAGCCAGCACTCTTTTTTCCATCTTTTTTTTTGCCACTGTTTGCTGGCTTTATCGTTGTGATACCTTGACCCATATAAGCACTTTCATTATTTTAATCCTTTGGATAAAATGTTTTACTTTGACAGAAAAATTGTGTATCGTCCCTGTAAATAAAGTGTTAAATAAAATATCAGAAAATAAACTTTATTTGCATTCTTTTTGCGTTGTGCTGAATTTTGGCATGTGTGTATGCAACCTCATAGTATATATTTTGTCTTTGGTAATGCCAAGGAAATTCCCAACCCTGATTTTCTCAATACATTAATCCGTGCCTAAATATTTTGTTAAGTGACTGTTGTCTTGGAAAATACATTTTGCTCCACATTGGTGCAGCATGAATCATGTCAACGCTGGTAAATGTATACTGAATAAAAATATAAAAGTAACATGTAAATTGTTGGTCCAATGTTACATGAGCTAAAATAACATTTCCGTACGCACAAAAAGCTTATTTCTCCAAAATGTTGTGCACAAATTTGTTTACATCCCTGCTAGTGAGCATTTCTCCTCTGCCAAGATAATCCATCTATCTGACAGATGTGGCATATCATGAAGTTGATTAAACAGCATGATAATTACACAGGTGCACCTTGTGTTGGGTACAATAAAAGGCCACTCTAAAAGGTGCAGTTTTGTCACACAACACAATGCCACAGATGTCTCAAGTTTTGAGGGATCGTGCAATTGGCATGCTGACTGCTGGAATGTCCACCAGAGCTGTTGCCAGATAATTGAATGTTAATTTCTCTACCATAAGCCACCAACATTGTTTTATAGAATTTAGCAGTACATCCAACCTCAAACGCAGACCATGCCAGCCCAGGACCTCCACATCCGGCTTCTTCACTTGTGGGATCTTCTGAGACCAGCCACCCGGATAGCTACTGAAACTGGGTTTGCACAACCAAAGAATTTCAGCACAAACTGTCAGAACCAATCTCAGGGAAGCTTATTTGCGTGCTCATTGTCCTCACCCCGGTCTTGACCTGACTGCAGTTCAGCATCGTAACCGACTTCAGTGGGCAAATGCCTGAAGAAGTGTGCTCTTCCCACGTTTCAACTGTACCAGGCAAATTTCAGACCATGAGCGGTTTACTGATGTCGTCGTGAACAGAGTGCCCCATGGTGGTGGTGTGATTATAGTATGGGCAGGCATAAGCTTCGAACAGAATTGCATTTTATAGATAGCAATTTGAATGCACAGAGATACTGTGACGAGATCCTGAGGCTCATTGTCGTGCCATGCATCCGCCGCCATTACCTCATGTTTCAGCATAATAATGCACAGCCCCATGACACAAGGATCTGTACACAATTCCTGGAAGCTGAAAAGGTCCCAGTTCTTCCATGGCCTGCATACTCACAAGACATGCCTCTGCTGAGCGCAAACTTGGATTTTGTGCAACTTTCAGCACGCATTCACTGAGGCTGTACCCGCTTTAAGTTACAGTGGCCAAGTAGGCTACTGTGGCTATTTGATCATAATGTAGGCCTACCAAAGTGGCCTACCATCTAAATCAATTGCGAAAATGCATCCCATAACATTTTAGCACGGAAATAGCTGTTCTATCATTCAGCCTACATAAGCAGCCAATGTGTGGTGTTCAGTATGGGCCTTACATTCCATTAATCTTTTGAAAAATACATGCAGGGCTTAACATTAACCCGTTTATCCACTATCGTCTTTATCCACTATCGTCCTTCAGACAAGGAGGTGACTGAAAAATGTTGTGTTTGATGCAAAAAAAGGCATTATTATTCCCATACCATTATTACAGAGAATCAGACAAATTATGCTACCCTCTGCCTATTGGCTACTTAACACCCTTTAAGACAAAAAAATATTTAAAAAAAAGCATTATCTGATTTGCTTTTCAAATGTATATGTTTTGTGCTCTTGTAGGAAGCAATCACTCCCCTATTGCTGACTACAAATTATCTCTAACTAGGCTAATAACTCACTAACTAGCAAAGGATATGAACAAAATGTGCACACGTGGCTACATGCAGCTCTCGCTTTGATCTCGAAACAAGCACATCTGATCACGACCGCTCATCCTGTAAACACAGTCCAGTTCAAAGTAAGTGGCACAGATCCATATATGGCAATTGTCTATTTGCATATAGGCCCACTGCAGCTCTGATGGTTTAAGTTATGTAGAGTACGGGCTGAGTAGTGCGTGTCAATGCAATAGAATCCTACTCCGATACCTTCTGCCTACAACAAAATCTCTTGCATTGTTATTTTTGTTTCGTTATGTTGCATTGAAAGTGGCTAATTTTGCTTTTATTTGATCACAATTGCCACAGTAAAGGGACACGTTGATAGAGTTAACAGGGAAAACTAGAACAGTGATCACCAACCTCTTCAAGAACACTTTGAGTCAAAATGCATGCTTAGATTTACTGCTCAGATTTTTTTTTAACATGACTTAAAAAAATGTAAGCCTATGCAACGTTAACCAATTAAAAACAGTACTGTATTAAATGGTGGGCACTTTTAATACAGTGTTGTTTGACAGTACGTTTTAAATAGTGGGCACTTTGAATACAGTGTTGTTTGACATGACAACGAATGGAAATGCCAGGGAGGAGTAATTGTGACAGGTATAGGAACAAAGTGATGGCCAGTTTTTCCAGGGGACACTATATAACCTTTGGCTACATTTAATGTTTTTTCTTTACTAAATTTAGCTAAAATAATCATGCTTTACATATTCCTCTTTGATTTAGAAGATACTGTTGCACAAAAAACATGCTGATTTAGGTCGCACCATCGCTGGTATTATCAGGCTGTATAGCTAGTTACGTTTACTCTAACTCAGTACATGTATTAGTTAGGGTAGCTAGCCAGCTAACTAGTGATTAGAATTACCGGCTAACATGATTTAGACCCAAATTGCTTAGAAAATACAAACTATCCGTTTGCAGACGTATGAAACACAAACTAATAGTGTAATTATAGAACGCTAGTGGATTTATATTAAGACGCAAACTGAAAACAGCATATTTTTATCAACAACGATCTGATCATGTAGACTGAATGCAGGTGTCACGTGATCGAAGAATAACAAATGCGCTCATTGTGTGACAGGGGGCGAGGCTAGGGCAGTGTAGAAAGTGGCATGGAGAGAGATGATCACATTTAACAAACCAAACATTCAAATGCCTTTAAGTAAAAACCCAAACCGGTCCCTGCATCAATACCGTTATATCATAAAATACAGTATACCACCCAGTCATGTGAAATCCATAGATTAGGGCCGAATTAATTAATTTCAATTGACTGAATGTAACCCGGTAAAATCTTTGAAATTGTTGCATTGATATTTTCGTTCAGTGTAGTTTTTCAACATTTGTGAACTGTTCCTTTAATATTTTCCATATGTAAAGGACATATCAAAGCTGCAGGCTAAAGTTAAATCTAGACTTGGTTTCCTCTATCGTAATCGCGCCTCTTTCACCCCAACTACCAAACGAACCCTGATTCAGATGACCAGCCTACCCATGCTAGATTGCTGAGACATAATTTATCTAAGGGTGCTCTCGAGCGGCTAGATGTTCTTTACCATTCGGCCATCGGCACTCTATACTCCTCTGTACACTGGGCATCTCTGTATACCCGTCGCAAGACCCATTGATTGATGCTTATTTATAAAACCCTCTTAGGCCTCACTCCCCCCAATCTGAGATCTACTGCAGCCTTCATCCTCCATATACAAAACCCGTTCTGCCAGTCACATTCTGTTAAAGGTCCCGAAAGCACACACATCCCTAGTTCGCTGCAACAAACACTCAAACTGGACAGTTTTTTCTCAATCTCTTAATTCAAAGACTCAATCATGGACATTTACTGAAAGTTGTGGCTGATTTGCGCGATGTATTGTTGCCTCTACCTTCAGCCCCTTGTGCTGTAGTCCGTACCCAATAATGTTTGTACCGTGTTTTGTGCTGCTAACATGTTGTTGTTGTGTTACTACCATGCCATGTTGTCGTTTTTAGGTCTCTCTTTACGTAGTGTTGTATATCTTGTCGTGATGTGTGTTCTGTCCTATTTTAATATGTATATATATTTTGGCCTTTTGGTAGGACGTCATTGTAAATAAGAATAATTTGTTCTTAATTAACTGACCTGCCTAGTTAAATTACATTTAAATATAACATATGTTTTTTTTTTAACTCAAAGTCCCATAATGCAAGGCTGAATTATTTTGTGCGCAGTTTTCTGGCCCGGGTAAAAGGTGGCAGTGTGAGGGACGTTGGATGACTTTGTGCCTGTGTTTAGCAGGCTAGTTAGGTCGTTTATTTGACAGGTACTACATTTTCAGAGCCATGGAGGCCCTTATCCCTGTCATAAATAAATTACAAGATGTGTTTAATACAGTTGGCGCAGACATTATCCAGCTACCGCAGATTGCTGTTGTTGGAACGCAGGTAAGAATCGCTGGCCAGCTAACTAGCATCCCGTCACCTCGTTTCATTCCCTTAAGGTTAGCTACAGTACTGTTGTCTTTATCACGCAGTTCCACTTCGAGATATTTCATAGTACATGGACATGTACCTGTACTGTGTTTTCGAGGAAAGGTTAGCTAACGTTACTATTGTTACCTTAGCTGTAGCAACTTAGTTATGCAGCTAGATAGTTAGCTTGGCTAGTGGCTATGAATCATGACCTGCTAACTAGTTGGTTATAGCGAATTTGACAGGCAGTGGAACCCGGCTAACGTTAGCCCTGTGTAATGTTAAAATAGCTGTGCTCAGCAGAAGGTGCCATTGAAATGTAATGGCATCACATGTCTCTCTACATGTACGTACTGCACATTTACTGAGTTGTTTACACTGGTATCCCCCTCCTAGCCTTTGAAGACTTCAGTGGTTTTGATGAATGAAAACATCAATGAATTCTTCCAAGACATCCCTCCCCTTTCTTATTGCTTGAATTATCATTCATATATTTCAGTTGGCAACCAACTGGTGCATTACCACCACCAACTGGACTGGAGTCTGGACCTCAGTTCAGCTTCCATTCACCCATGTGGTATATGCTCCCAAAAAACAATGAGGAGATGGCACGTGGGTATATGCAGCTAAAAACCAATGAGGCGATTTGCAGCGCATCATGCCCACAAATAAAACCAAGTTCTATTTTACCAACTGGCTAAACAGACGCACGAGCAATGTGGGTGCAATGATTGAATGTACCATGCTGACCACACCGCCTGCGCAAGCGTTGCAAAATAAATGTACACATATTATTCAATCATTGCACCAACACTGCTCGCGCCTATCAACAGGCATCTGCGTAGCCAGACGCAAAAATAGGACTTGGTTCTATTTGTGATGCTTGATGTGCTGCAAGTCCCGCCTCTCCCATCACATTGGTTTTTAGGAGCATATACCCACGTGGGTGATTCACCTTTCAATGTTTAATGCTTTTACCACCTGTCCCCAAATTAATATAGTTCCTTTCAGAGTTCGTTTTGATATTTCAACCTGCGTGTCCTGATTGCATGTGGGTGGACAAAATCAACATGCGCAGGAGGATGAGCGGTCTGGTCAGCATGTAAGGGACTTCAGCTAAGTGTACCCCGTGTCCAGTGTGCCTGCCAACAGAGTAAAGATTGCCTCAAAATTGTACCTTCCTGAGGACAAAGGAATGAGGCTCCAAGGAGCACATCGCAAGCTGCTCCAAGTAGTTGGACAGTTTTGACTTCCCAACAGCAGCGGCTCATTTTGAGCAGGCCAAGGTCTGCCCCAAACGCAAGTAAATTAGAGGCAAATTACAGCCTCCTTCATTTGAGTTTTGGAAACAAGTGCTTTCATGGAATGCATGGCGCGGGCCTCGTTTCACAGGAGCGTTGTAAAATAAGCTTTCTCTCAATGAACCAGCCTTCACAAATGTAGTTTATTTACAGATGTAATTTTATTGTCCAACATCAGTTTTATAATTTCTTAATTTTGTGGCTACCTAGTGTCCTCTTTCCACTGCTGAATTGCAGCGGGAGTGGGGCCGCCATGTTTAGTTATTACACCTAATTAAAATGCTCATGCCTATGCTACATTTTAAATTAGAGAGTTCTAGATTGTATTTGAAAACAGATGTTATTTATTAATAAAACATTTCATACAAATTTCCTATAGGACAGGTTGTTCGCGAATTATATTATACTAATATATTTTGAAGTTGTATTACTGTGTAGGGGTCTTGTTCTTCTAGGCTAAATGTATTTTCTTAAATTATATATTCATTTATGATTTATACCGGGGATTTAGACGCAATGTTTTTTTTTCTCCAAACCTGTCATGTTGGTATCTACATGTGATTTTTGAGCACCTTGGGTAGATGCCCTAATGTGTTACACACCGAATGCAAATTGATGTCAGGTCATTTTAAATGTTGCCCATCACGTTGTCTGGTGCCAAATTCTCTTAACAGAAACCCTGACTAGGGGGCACTCTTCCATCTGGTCTAAGGATAGAGATCCCAATGCCCCAAGGCAGTGAAGGGGACGTTGCACTGCGTAGGGTGCCGTCTTTCGGATGTGATGTTAAACGGGTGTCCTGACTCTGATCATTTCAAAATCCCATGGCACATATCGTAAGAGTAGGGATGTTAACCCCGGTGTCATAGCCACCTAATCATCTCCCTTATTCCTAATTGGCATGCATATCACTCCACCTCTCCATCTAATAGCTTGTGTGGTGAGCATTCTGGCACAAAGGTGGTCGCCCTGCATCACCCAGGTGGGTGCCACACATTGGTGGTGGATGAGACGAGGTTCCCCCTACTGTGTAAAGTGCTTTGAGTTCCTCAGTTGGTAGAAAAGCTCTATAAATCCAATGAATTATTATTATCATCATATAGGCTACACCTGTACTCTTCTCTCCACACACAGCTCTTGTTGGCCTAGGCGTTACCTGATAGGTTTACAGTAGCATGGCATCCTCGCTGACACCTTCACTGGTCTGTCACCTTCTTGGTCACTGTCTCAGCCCTTTGGCAACCATCTGAACTGAAGGTGCCATGGCGACAGGAAGGCAACCCCTTGGAGGTGCCAAGTGTGTGTCTGCTCTTGTCTCGGTATTCATTAGTGCTGTTCAAAAGGACATATTCACACAGAGGGGATCTTTTGAAAAATCCTTGACCCTGTCAGTTCTATAATTGCCACACATGAATCGAGCCCAAGCTAAATTAGGTCAACTGTATCCAGGCGCAGCTGAGGTGAGATCGGGTAGGTTCAAATGTTGTGGAACGATTTGACTTGTGATGAGTCATGGACTTGTGATGAGTCATTTGAACTTTAGTTTTGTAAGCGATGTTGTTGACTACTAGCTCACTTCTACTTTCACTCTGTAGGTGAGCATGCTATGTGTTTCTGTCTCCAGAGCAGTGGGAAGAGTTCGGTGCTAGAGGCTCTGGTGGGCAGAGACCTTCTGCCCCGTGGTACTGGTGTTGTCACCCGTCGACCCCTCATCCTCCAGCTGGTCCACGTGGACCCAGAGGACCGCAGGAAGACCAGCGAGGAGAATGGTACTGTGAACACAACACTATCACTGCTTTAGGGTTGCAAAATTCTGCGAATTTCCCCAAAGTTCCCAGGTTTTCAGAAACCCTGGTTGGAGGAGCCCTCCTCTGCTTAGGCTATTCCCTTCTAATTCTGCAAGGGAATCCTCCAACCAAAGTTTTTGAAAAAGATGCCTCTGTACCTCTGCTGAGTGAAAACTTGAACATTAGTAAAATTCTTTGCAACTTCCAGCTCGCGTTTACTGTGAACACTGAGGCTGTACCCACTTTAAGTTAGTTTTAACAGTGTCCAAGTAGGCTACTGTAGGTATTTGATCATAATGTAGGCAATGGAGAAAATTCATCCCATAACATTTTAACATAGAAATAGCTGTTCTATCAATCAGCCTACAGTAGCAACCTATGTGTGGTGTTCAATGTAGGCCTAGACTCCATTAAACTTTTGAAAAACACATGCAGGGCTTAACATTACCTGTTTATCCATGTGACTGAAAATGTTGTGGTGTTTGACGCAAGAAACCACTTAACAAAATAAAATGTATTATTATTCCCATCCCATTATTACAGAGAATCAGACACATTTTTCTACCCTCTGCCTATTGGCTACGTAGCTTATTCAAGTATGTCTCAAAATACAACACTGCCCATTTAAGACAACAAAAAAAAGCTCTTTACCAGACTCGCTTTTCAAAGAAGTCCAGAAATGTACGTTTTGTGCTCTTGTATCGTTGACTACAAATTATCACTGGGCTAATAATTCATTAAATTGCAAAGGATATGAACAAAATAGCTACATGCAGCTCTTGCTTTGATCTCAAAACAAACACATCTGCTCATGACTGCTCATGCTGTAAACACAGTCCTGTTCAAAGTAAATGGCACAGATCCATATATGGCAATGGTCAATTTGTATATAGACCTACTGCAGCTCTGACTGGTTATGCCGCACCGCTCTGTGTAGAGTACGGGCTGAGTCGTGCGTGTCGATGCAATAGAATCCTACTCCGATGTGTTCTGTTTACAACAAAATCTCTTGCATAGTTGGTTTTGCGTACTAAGTCGTGTATAGTTCATTTTGTTTCAGTATGTTGCATTGAAAGTGGCTAATATTGCGTTGATTCGCCACAGCAAAGGGAAACGTTAACAGGGAAAACTCTAGAAGTTGAATGAAGTTCAACCTTGTGTTTCTCTCTCTGGGCTGACATTTCTTCTGCATGGCAGTCCCAGGGAGCTGTGCTGCACGGTGTAGGTCACATGTTGTAGACCCCTCTTCCCCGTCCTGTCTCCCTCATGTCTACAGCCATTAGATGACTGTTGAAATCCCTCTAGGTCAGACGTTGTCCTTCTGTGACTGTCTGCTGTTTTTTTGTCACTGTGTGTTGATAACTGGGCATATATTCAAGTCTGCAGCACTCCGTCTGAGTAGTAGCTACTCTCCAGCTAGTATCCATAATAGCTAGCTAATATACTGCAGTAAATATGGCAAGTTATAGGCAAATAAATAGTCTTTCCCTTAGATTCTACTCATGTTATATCTAGAGGCTCCTGAATATTATTACTGAGCCATTAAGTCAAAACAGCGTGCAATGTCATGTTACTCAATCGTCAATGTCATCCCAAGACATTTGAACACAAAACCAAGCCTGTGCCCTGCTGTTGGGAGTAGTCACACACCGGATGGATCAGGCCAAAAAGTACTGCATTGCTGCAGATGGCCATGGTGCAGCAGCTAGGCTAACGGCTAACCATTTTCACCTGTCATCTGATCTCTCCTGAACCACAGACCCCAATGCCTGGAAAAACGGGCGCTATTACAAAGGTCTCCTTTTCATTGTTTCTCCTTGCCTTTTGTCTCTGTGTTCGATCATCAGCTTCTTACTCGAGGCCTATCCCTTTCATATTGCCCCCCTTCCATCCTGCCTATTGTTTTTGTAGCCTTGATTAAGCTGCCAAACTTTGGCTTAACTTGATTCAGCGAATCAAGCCCAACAAGGTCAGTCTCGTGTTTCAGACAAAACATTTGATTGTCTGTAATAAGGACATCCTGTATAAAATAAAAACTATTCCGGAGTGCATGATCGGTGTCAACATGATTTCTGACAAAGTTAAGTATGACCTTTTTTAAGGGCAAATCAAAGAAAATCAGCTGTCCTCAAACAGCTGATTTTGTTTTCTTAGTTTGGTAGGTAATTATTTGTTTAAATAATCCAACTAATACATTGATTTATTAGTTGAAAGAATAACTGTTGTTGTTTATCAAAGGTGCTAGGTAGTAGCGTATGCCTGTGCTCCCCATAACACACCAACCATGCTTTGGCTTGTCTCACAGGCATATTTTTTATTGACAAACAACATTTCTCACTGTATTGTTTGTTCAAATCTCTGGCCCTATACCTCTGGGTTATTGGCCTGCAGGACGTATTCCCATCCCAGCTGAACAACTCAACCCGACCGTATCAGCCGGTCCCAATTCACTCCCCTTCCCCTGGCCCTAACCTTTCTTTACAGATCTGTAAGACGTACTTGATCTGGTGGATGCTCTACCACTGCACTTTTTAATGTCTATCCAGACCCTTCAGATATGCAAACATGGGTTAGAGCCAAGGTAAAGGGGGAGGGAGTGAATTGGGACCTGCTCTATAATCACAACACTGGTCATTAAAGTACTACTCCAAATGACATCTGCCAGACAGGCTGGGGAATGGGAATGACACTGTCTTGTTTATGTTCCCATAGGCGTCGATGGAGAGGAATGGGGCAAGTTTCTACACACCAAAAGCAAGGTATGTCTCGGTAACCATTCCTCAGAGCTAGTTTCTGTGTTGGTTCAAAGCCTGCAGGATGCTGACAAAGCGAAGCACCTCTAACTATCTGTTCACCTCAGTGGAGTTCCCTGCCCTTTCACTGCTACAAATAGACATGCAGCTTAAATACTTGATTGACCTGATATAGGCATGCATACATGCAAAGCAATGTATTGATTTACTGACAGAAGATCACTGGAAAACCTATATGGGTTTTGTAGCTTTGTCTGGAAACTTTGTTTGACAGGAAATCTTATTTTAATCACCTCAGGCACACACCCCTTCACAGTCGCAATGCAAAGAAGACACAGGAGGATGTACAGTAGTACTGTCTTCTAGAGGGAATGGCCTAGAGCATAAAGTAGAGATGAGGGAATAGGGTGTAATATACAGTCAAGATGAGGGAGTAGGGCAGAACATGCGGTCGAGATGAGGGAGTAGGGCAGAACATGCGGTCGAGATGAGGGAGTAGGGCAGAACATGCGGCCGAGATGAGGGAGTAGGGCAGAACATGCGGTCGAGATGAGGGAGTAGGGCAGAACATGCGGTCGAGATGAGGGAGTAGGGCAGAACATGCGGTCGAGATGAGGGAGTAGGGCAGAACATGCGGCCGAGATGAGGGAGTAGGGCAGAACATGCGGCCGAGATGAGGGAGTAGGGCAGAACATGCGGCCGAGATGAGGGAGTAGGGCAGAACATGCGGTCGAGATGAGGGAGTAGGGCAGAACATGCGGTAGAGCTGAGGGAGTAGGGCAGAACATGCGGCCGAGATGAGGGAGTAGGGCAGAACATGCGGCCGAGATGAGGGAGTAGGGCAGAACATGCGGCCGAGATGAGGGAGTAGGGCAGAACATGCGGCCGAGATGAGGGAGTAGGGCAGAACATGCGGCCGAGATGAGGGAGTAGGGCAGAACATGCGGCCGAGATGAGGGAGTAGGGCAGAACATGCGGCCGAGATGAGGGAGTAGGGCAGAACATGCGGCCGAGATGAGGGAGTAGGGCAGAACATGCGGCCGAGATGAGGGAGTAGGGCAGAACATGCGGCCGAGATGAGGGAGTAGGGCAGAACATGCGGCCGAGATGAGGGAGTAGGGCAGAACATGCGGCCGAGATGAGGGAGTAGGGCAGAACATGCGGCCGAGATGAGGGAGTAGGGCAGAACATGCGGCCGAGATGAGGGAGTAGGGCAGAACATGCGGCCGAGATGAGGGAGTAGGGCAGAACATGCGGCCGAGATGAGGGAGTAGGGCAGAACATGCGGCCGAGATGAGGGAGTAGGGCAGAACATGCGGCCGAGATGAGGGAGCAGGGCAGAACATGCGGCCGAGATGAGGGAGCAGGGCAGAACATGCGGCCGAGATGAGGGAGCAGGGCAGAACATGCGGCCGAGATGAGGGAGCAGGGCAGAACATGCTGCCGAGATGAGGGAGCAGGGCAGAACATGCGGCCGAGATGAGGGAGCAGGGCAGAACATGCGGCCGAGATGAGGGAGCAGGGCAGAACATGCGGCCGAGATGAGGGAGTAGGGCAGAACATGCGGCCGAGATGAGGGAGTAGGGCAGAACATGCGGCCGAGCTGAGGGAGTAGGGCAGAACATGCGGCAGAGCTGAGGGAGTAGGGCAGAACATGCGGCCGAGATGAGGGAGTAGGGCAGAACATGCGGTCGAGATGAGGGAGTAGGGCAGAACATGCGGCCGAGATGAGGGAGTAGGGCAGAACATGCGGCAGAGCTGAGGGAGTAGGGCAGAACATGCGGCCGAGATGAGGGAGTAGGGCAGAACATGCGGTCGAGATGAGGGAGTAGGGCAGAACATGCGGTCGAGATGAGGGAGTAGGGCAGAACATGCGGTCGAGATGAGGGAGTAGGGCAGAACATGCGGCCGAGATGAGGGAGTAGGGCAGAACATGCGGTCGAGATGTATGCAGACAGTAATTTGCTCTGGTGCTTTAGGTCCTCCATGCGTGAACAGAGAAACCCTTGTGATGTGCTATACTGTAAATGGCGTTGATGCGGTGGGTGATGGAGGATGTTTTCTTCTTTCTTTATGATTATATTTGTTTGTATTTAGATTTCTGTAGTGGTCTTTTGCTGTTGGGTCCAGATCATAGTAAATCACATTTACATTTGTCATATGCAGCTATATAAAACCATAATTTAATCATTTGTTATACTGCGCAGTACCCATAAACATGTATTTGTTGTTTTTAGATCTACACAGACTTCGATGAAATCAGGCTCGAGATCGAAGCTGAAACAGAAAGAGTTTCTGGCAATAACAAGGTATGCCAACAATAAAAAATGATTTGATGCAAAGGTAGTCCTAAGCAATGTCAATCAGACGTTATCATTGCCAACTGCTGAACTGACATTTCTTTGTTTTCTTCCAGGGAATCACTGATGAACCCATTCACCTGAAGATCTTCTCCCCTCACGTAGTCAACCTCACACTAGTGGATTTGCCAGGTATCACAAAGGTACACGCAAAGCAAGGTGTTTTTATTTAAAATATAAAAGCTAATTGAGTTGCTCAAGTGTGATCGAGTTGGTTTGAGCCCACCACAATACTTATTTAGCTGTCTGCGCTAACGCCTAGGCATTAGCTCTGAGAGCTAACGCAAGTCTTACGATCCCAGGCACTGAGATCACCTATCTTTCATGCACTGAACCACCTCTCTTTCCAAGTTTATTGAGGGAGATTGAACTCCAAGTATGGTTTGAACTATGATATGGGCAGGAATTAATTGTGTGTGTGCATGTTCTACCCAGGTCCCAGTGGGAGACCAGCCCAAAGACATCGAGCTGCAGATCAAAGACTTGATCGTGAAACACATCTCTAACCCCAACTCTATCATCCTGGCTGTGACTGCGGCCAACACAGACATGGCCACCTCAGAGGCCCTCAAAGTTGCCCGCGAGGTCGACCCCGACGGTAAACACCTCAATCTCTTTCTCTTCTTCACTCGGGTCTCTTTCTCTTTTTTTTGTTTGTCTCTCGCTCTGCTGGTCTCTGCATCTCTCTCCACCGCTCTTGCTCTCTCTGTTAACCTTAATGGTCTGTCACCTACTGTTTCCTCTAATCCTTATGTCAGACACGCCATGGCGTACATCGCCTCACAAAACTCTTAATTACCTGGATGTAGGCCCAGGAGTTTTTCCTGATTATCTCACTTGACCAGGAAAACTATAGCCTCTAGTAATAGGCTAAACTCCTTTCCCTATTTGGAGGTAACTGTGGAAAGGTTTAGTTATCATGGCTGTGGATCTGGTCCCATATTCATAAAGCATCTCCGAGTAAGGTAGACGACCTAGGATCTGCCTTTCAGATCATAATGAATAAGAGTTTATGGACAGGGGGGGGACCTCATCCTAGATTAACACCCCTACTCTGATATGCTTTTTTTGACTATGGGTTCTGGGGTTTGTGTCACTGTGTAGGCAGGAGGACGTTAGCGGTGGTGACCAAACTGGACCTGATGGACGCTGGGACCGATGCCATGGACGTTCTGATGGGCCGGGTCATCCCTGTTAAGCTTGGCCTCATTGGCGTGGTCAACAGGTCTGCACCATAACACAATCATCTTCCGTCTCTAGCATGTTGCATATAGCAAGGGTTCAGCCCTATGGAAAATCCAGTATGTAAGGGTGTTAGAATCCAACAGTCACTTAGGATCAAAATGGGAAAGGGGCCAGCATTCTTTAAGTTCTGTTAGGATTCTCTTTTACTGTACTATGTACATTTACTTTTGAGTCATTTAGCAGGCTCTCTTATCCAGAGCGACTTAGTTAGTGCATTCATCTTAAGATGGCTATGTGGGACAACCACATAATTACCTCAGTCATAGTAGGTACATTTGTCCTCAAAGTTCTGGATAAGTTGCAGGGGTCTGATGGCACTAGCGGAGAGCCGAGCCAACAGCATGTTGCAGTAGTCCAGATGGGAGATGACAAGTTCCTGGATTAGGACCTGCGCCACTTCCTGTGTGAGGTAGGGTAGTAGTCTACGGATGTTGTAGAGGATAAACATGCAGGAGAGAGTCACTGCTTTTATGTTTGCAGAGAACCACATGGTGTTGTCCATGCTCACGGCAAAGTTATTTGCACTCTCCGTGATGGAAAAGAATTGGAACGGGCAGGTCTTCCACGGGAGGAAAAGTAGCTCGCATCTCAAGCTCAACCTCGACAAGATGGTGTCGCCACCTGAGTGTCAGAAGTTTGGAAGGAGAAGTTGAGTGTCATCTGCATAGCAGTGATAGGAGAGACCATGTGAGGATATGACGGAGTAGAGTGTCTATATGGAGAACCGCGCCTTGGGGGAGACCAGTAGTGAGAGCAATGTGGTGTAGACAAAGATCCTATCCACATCATCTGGTAGGAGCGGCTTGCCAGGTAGGATGCAATCCAAGAGTGTGCAGTGCCTGAGACGCCCAGCCCCGAGAGGGTGGAGAGGAGGATCAGATGGTTCACTCTGTCAAAGGCAGTGAATAGATTTTAGGAGGAGGAGAACAAAGGAGAGAGAGTCAGCTTTGGCAGTGCAGAGTGTCTCCATGACACGGAGAAGAACAGTCTCGGTTGAGTGACCCGTCTTGAAGCCTGAGTGGTTAGTGTCAAGAAGATCGTTATGCGAGGGAGTTGGAGAGATGGCATGCTTAAGTTTTTTTGGAAAGAAAAGATGGGATACCGGTCTGTATTTATTTATTTATTTATTTATTTTTTAAATTACGTCGGGTCGAGTGTTGGTTTCTTGAGGAGGAGTTGCCAGTGAAAACTGGTGGTCAGGGATGAGGAATGGGAAAGATGGTCTGGAGAAGGGAGGTGGGGATGGTGTCGAGCGGGCAGCTTGTCGGGTGGCTGGTCATCACTAGTCACTGTATGTCATGTGGAGAGGGAGAGGATAAAGAGGTCAAGGCATAGGGCAGTTCTGTGTGAGTGGGACCAGTGGACCCAATAGGCTGACTGAATGAAGTGCTGATAGTAAAGGTAGTAAAATAACTCAAACAGTCCTATCCTTTACGACTTTCTTCAGGAGTCAGTTGGACATCAACAATAAGAAGACAGTGGCCGACGCCATCCGTGATGAATATGCCTTCTTACAGAAGAAGTATCCCTCCCTCGCCAACAGAAACGGAACCAAATACCTGGCTAGAACATTGAACAGGTATGAGCAATGTTCCCTCCCCAAAAAAATGGGCACTTAGCAAATTTCAGGTCTGCTTTAGCGCAAACTGGAATTTTGTAAATATTCTGTGTGACTTCCAGCACGCATTTACTGTCAGCTCTGAGTCTGTACCTGCATTAAGTTTGTTTTAAGTGGCCAAGTAGGCTATTGTAGCTATTTGATCATAATGTAGGTCTGTCAGAGTGGCCTACCATCACAAATAATGGAGAAAATCCATCCCATAACATTTTAACATAGAAATAGCTATTCTGTCAATCAGCCTACAGTAGCAACCAATGTGTGGTGTTCAATGTCGGCCTACATTCCTTTAAACTTTTGAAAAACACATGCAGGGCTTGACATTAACCTGTTTATCCACTTGTCCTTCAGACAAGGAGGTGACTGAAATTGTTGTTGTGTTTGATGCAAGAAACCACTTTACAAAATAAAATGCATTATTATTCCCATACCATTTATTACGGAGACTCCGACAAATTATGCTACTTAGTTTATTCAAGCCTGTCTCAAAATACAATGCTCCTTTAAGACAAAAAAAGTATTTTACCTGACTCGCTTTTCAAAGATGTCCAGAAATTTACGTTTTGTGCTCTTGTAGGAAGCAATCACGCCCCTATTGCTGACTACAAATGATCTATAACTAGGCTAATAACTCACTAACTAGCAAAGGATATGAACAAAATGTGCACACGTGGCTACATGCAGCTCTCGCTTTGATCTCGAAACAAGCACATCTGATCACGACCGCTCATCCTGTAAACACAATTCAGTTCAAAGTAAATGGCACAGATGGCAATGGTCTATTTGCATATAGACCTATGCAGCTTGGTTATGCCGCACCGGTCTGTGCAGAGTACGGGCTAAGTCGTGCTGCAACAGTATCCTACTTCGAAGTGTTCTGCCTACTGTAAAATATTTTGCATAGTTGGTTTTGTTTCGTTATGTTGCATTGAAAGTGGCTCATTTTGCATTGATTTGATCACAATTGCCACAGTACAGGGAAACGTTGATAGTGTTAACTAACAGGGAAAACTCTGAACTTAACTTTCTAATCTCGTGCTTTTCTCCGTGGGCTGATTTCTTTCCTCTGCGCTGCAGTCTTGGGGCTACTGCACGCACGCGCGCAGTTTAGAAGGAACATTGGGAATGAGAAAAAAATTATATATTAGGCATACAAGGCCTCAACAGAAGAGTACTTTTGAGGTTTGAAAACATCTGGCCAACTATGATTTTAGAGTGTAATGTCACTCTAGAAACTAACAACTATCATGTTGTCTGTTGCCTTTTCTACTTTCTCATTCTTCTCCTTGTTGCCAGATTGTTGATGCACCACATCAGAGACTGTCTCCCGGAGCTAAAGACTCGTATCAACGTGCTGGCGGCCCAGTACCAGTCCCTGCTGAGCAGCTATGGTGAACCTGTAGAGGACCAGAGCTCCACACTGCTCCAGCTCATCACAAAGTTTGCTGCAGAGTACTGCCACACCATCGAGGGCACCGCCAAGTACATAGAGACAACCGAGTTGTGAGTAACTTCTTCTTTCCAATGCAGCTGTTTTTCTCTATCAAATCATTTCTGGGTAACAATTAAGTACCTTTCAGTTATTGTTTTCAATTAAAATGGTCAAAAATACATTTAAAAAATTGCTTCTTAACAGAGGGCAATTTCTCAGGCAAGACTTTTGCTAGGACTCTGGGAGTGGTCTGAGTGGGGAGGGGAAAATTGGCTGATATTGGCAGAGAGGTATGGAATTCTGTCTTACTGGTCTATTAACTCATTTACCACCTGGTGACGTCACCATGGAAGACCTGAACTCCATCCCACTGAACAAGCTGACATTTCAGATGGTCTTGTCAAACAGCTCTTACACTAACAAGCATTATCATTTCCAAAATGTCACAGTATTATTCCAGCCTCATACCAAATATATAGGAACATCACATCTTTGACTGTACTGGGCCTTATATATATATATATACACACACACACACACACACACACAGTGGGGAGAACAAGTATTTGATACACTGATGATTTTGCAGGTTTTCCTACTTACAAAGCATGTAGAGGTCTGTAATTTTTATCATAGGTACACTTCAACTGTGAGAGACGGAATCTAAAACAAAATTCCAGAAAATCACCTGTATTAACTGCACCTGTTTGAACTCGTTACCTGTATAAAAGACACCTGTCCACACACTTTTTAGAGCTTTTTGGTCTAAACTCCACTCGCCGTGTTTGGAGGAAGAAGGATGAGTACAACCCCAAGAACACCATCCCAACTGTGAAGCATGGAGGTGGAAACGTCATTCTTTGGGGATGCTTTTCTGCAAAGGGGACAGTACGACTGCACCGTATTGAGGGGAGGATGGATGGGGCCATGTATCGCGAGATCTTGGCCAACAACCTCCTTCCCTCAGTAAGAGCATTGAAGATGGGTCGTGGCTGGGTCTTCCAGCATGACAACGACCTGAAACACACAGCCAGGGCAACTGAGTGGCTCCGTAAGAAGCATCTCAAGGTCCCGGAGTGGCCTAGCCAGTCTCCAGACCTGAACCCAATAGAAAATCTTTGGAGGGAGCTGAAAGTCCGTATTGCCCAGCGACAGCCCCGAAACCTGAAGGATCTGGAGAAGGTCTATATGGAGGAGTGGGCCAAAATCCCTGCTGCAGTGTGTGCAAACCTGGTCAAGCACTACAGGAAACGTATGATCTCTGTAATTGCAAACAAAGGTTTCTGTACCAAATATTAAGTTCTGCTTTTCTGATGTATCAAATACTTATGTCATGCAATAAAATGCAAATTAATTACTAAAAATCATACAATGTGATTTTCTGGATTTTTGTTTTAGATTCCGTCTCTCACAGTTGAAGTGTACCTATGATAAAAATTACAGACCTCTACATGATTTGTAAGTAGGAAACACTGCCGATTTTGCAGGTTATCAAATACTTGTTCTCCCCACTGTGTGTTATTTTTTCCACATTTATTTGAAGAGATAGATGGGAAGGATGGAGAACCTTTTTCAAACATCCTTGTATCTCTAGATACCAGAAGGGGGCATACAAGTATAGCATCACAAGTCAACCAATTTGACGCTTTTGCAGTGTAGTGGGTAGATTACATGGGCTAAATTAACTAGGCTAATACGTTGATCACAAATGTTAAACATTTTGTTGCTTGTATATGTAACAGTGGACCATTCTCTTTCAGGTGTGGCGGAGCGCGAATCTGTTATATTTTCCATGAGACTTTTGGTCGGACGCTGGAGTCTGTGGACCCACTAGGAGGTCTGACCACCATAGACGTGCTAACAGCTATTAGGAATGCTACGGTGAGTGTGCAATGCTATATACTGTATTGTGCGCTACTAAACTGAACAAAAATATAAACGCAACATGTAAAGTGTTGGTAAATTCTTATCGCCTGGGCCTGGCTCCCCAGTGGTTGGGCCTATGCCCAGTCATGTGAAATCCATAGATTAGAGCCTAACACATTTATTTCCTTTTCATGAACTGTAACTCGGTAAAATCATTAATTGTTACATGTTTTATATTTTTGTTCAGTATGTTTATCTATACAGACTCATATTTACAGTCGTATGAACAAGTTTGGACACCCCTGACAATTTCCATGATTTCCATTTATAAATAATTGGGTGATTGGATCAGTAATTTCATTTTGATCTATCAAATAACTGATGGACACAGTAATATTTCAGTAGTGAAATTAGGTTTATTGGATTAACAGAAAATGTGCAATATGCATCAAAACAAAATTAGACGGGTGCATAAATTTGGGCACCCCAATAGAAAAATCACATCAATATTTAGTAGAGCCTCCTTTTGCTAAAATAACAGCATCTAGATGCTTCCCATAGCCTCTAATGAGTGTCTGGATTCTGGATGAAGGTATTTTGGACCATTCTTCCTTACAAAACATCTCCAGTTGAGTTAGGTTTGATGGTTGCCGAGCATGGACAGCCCGCTTCAAATCATCCCACAGATTCTCAATGATATTCAGGTCTGGGGACTGGGATGGCCATTCCAGAACATTGCACTTGTTCCTAAATAAATGCCTGGGTAGATTTTGAGCAGTGTTTTGAGTCGTTGTCTTGTTGAAATATCCAGCCCCGGTGTAACTTCTTCAAAATTTTCCCAAGAATCTGTTGATATTGAGTGGAATCCATGCCACCCTGAACTTTAACAAGATTCCCAGTACCGCCACTGGCCACACAGCCCCACAGCATGATGGAACCCCCACCAAATTTTACTGTGGGTAGCAAGTGTTTTTCTTGGAACGCTGTGTTCTTTTGCCGCCATGCATAACGTCCTTTGTTTTTCATCAGTCCACAGCACCTTATTCCAAAATGAAGTTGGCTTGTCCAAATGTGCGTTTGCATACCTCAAGCGACTCTGTTTGTGGCGTGTGTGCAGAAAAGGCTTCTTCCGCATCACTCTTCCATACAGCTTCTCCTTGTGCAAAGAGCGCTGTATTGTTGAACGATGCACAGTGACACCATCTGCAGCAAGATGATGTTGTAGGTCTTTGGAGGTGGCCTGTGGGCTGTTTTTGACCGTTCTCACCATCCTTCGCCTCTCCGATATTTTACTTGGCCTGCCACTTCTGGCCTTAACAAGAACTGTGCCTGTGGTCTTCCATTTTCTCACTATGTTCCTCACAGTGGACACTGACAGCTTAAATCTCAGCGATAGCTTTTTGTAGCCTTCCTCTAAACCATAATGTTGAACAATCTTTGTTTTCAGGTCATTTGAGAGTTGTTTTGAGGCCCCCATGTTGCCACTCTTCAGAGGAGAGTCAAAGAGAACAACAACTTGCAATTGGCCACCTTAAATACCTTTTTCTCATGATTGGATGCACTTGTCTATGAAGTTCAAGGCTTAATGAGCTCACCAAACCAATTGTGTGTTCCAATTAATCAGTGCTAAGTAGTTACAGGTATTCAAATCAACAGAATGACATGGGTGCCCACATTTTTGCATAGCCTATTTTTCACATCTGATTTAATTTCATACAACTTAATATTGCTACACTAAAAATCTTTGTCTGGACAATACCCCAGTACTCAGCTTTTATTAGAAAATGAATGGCATGCCACTGCGATCATTTTCTGTGACGACAGAGTACATGATTATGCAGCCTCAGAGGGGTGCCCAAACTTTTTCATACGACTGTAGCTGTATTGGACGGCAGGTAGTTTAGTGGTTAGAGCGTTGGGCCAGTAAACAATAGGTTGCAAGATCGAATCCCCGAACTGACACGGTAAAAATCTGTCATTCTGCCCCTGAACAAGGCCGTTAACCCACTGTTCCTAGGACGTCATTGTAAGTAAGAATTTGTTCTTAACTGACTTGCCTAGTTAAATAAATAAAAATGTTTGTTTGCAGAGCAGAATGATCAAATGTATTTATATAGCCCTTCTTACATCAGCTGATATCTCAAAGTGCTGTACAGAAACCCAGCCTAAAACTCCAAACAGCAAGCAATGCAGGTGTAGAAGCACGGTGGCTAGGAAAAACTCCCTAGAAAGGCCAAAACCTAAGAAGAAACCTAGAGAGGAACCAGGCTATGAGGGGTGGCCAGTCCTCTTCTGGCTGTGCCGAGTGGAGATTATAACAGAACATGGCCAAGATGTTCAAATGTTCATAAATGACCAGCATGGTCAAATAATAATCACAGTGGTTGTCAAGGGTGCAACAGGTCAGCACCTCAGGAGTACATGTCAGTTGGCTTTTCATAGCCGATCATTGACAGTAACTCTACCACTCCTGCTGTCTCTAGAGAGTTGAAAACAGCATGTCTGAGACAGGTAGCACGTCCGGTGAACAGGTCAGGGTTCCATAGCCGCAGGCAGAACAGTTGAAACTGGAGCAGCAGCACGGATTTATTGTGAGTTGAGATGAGTTGCGGGTTGTTAGCCAGCGCAGCTGTTGGGTAATGTAGTCTCATGTCTGTGTGTGTAGGGCCCGCGGCCTGCCCTGTTTGTGCCCGAGGTGTCGTTTGAGCTGCTTGTGAAGAGACAGGTAAAGAGACTAGAGGATCCCAGTCTGCGCTGTGTAGAGCTGGTCCACGAGGAGATGCAGAGGATCATCCAACACTGCTCCAACTACAGCACACAGGTAGACTAGACACACACACAGCAACTGCAGCACCCAGGTAGCCTGTTCATACACACATTCACATCAACAACACTTGCTATGACTTGACATCTGGCCACAGTCACTGATGAGTGTTCTCTCTCTCTCCAGGAGCTGTTGAGGTTTCCAAAGCTCCACGATGCCATAGTAGAAGTGGTCACGTCCCTCCTCAGGAAACGGTTACCGGTCACCAATGAGATGGTGAGACGTTTTTCCACTGCATTTCAAATGGATTCTTCTTGAATGTTCTCTGCTCCACTTGTAGTGCGTTTGCTTATCTTTAGTGTACTCATTCCAACTCCTCCTCAGGTTCACAACCTGGTGGCCATAGAGTTGGCATACATTAACACCAAGCACCCTGACTTTGCTGATGCCTGTGGCCTCATGAACAACAACATAGAGGTAAGAAACATTCACAGCTTTAGAAATAACTTCATTCTGTGTTTTCTAACTTTCTTATAAAACACAAGAAGTGTTGTAACTGCGTTGTTAATCAGTAGTAATGGTTGTCTCCTAGGAACAGAGACGCAACAGAATGAGAGAGCTTCCGTCCTCGGTTCCCAGGGAAAAGGTAACAGAACACACAAGACTCTCCCTCTTTCATTGTGCTTTTGATTTGTTGAATTGCTACAAAGACTGTTTCTTTACTGCGCCAAGTGAAGATTTCTGCCTTTTTACAGAAGAGATATAAGCCATATGTTGTTTTGATTCCACACCAGACTGTCGCAGCTCATTCAGTAAAGGGTTTCTTCTGTTGCTGGCTTTTTAGGTCCTCTTTCCAACTCTGTCCACTCTTCCTCCTCTCTCTCTCTCTCTCTCTAGTCCTTTAAGGGCCCAGGTGGTCAGTCTCTCTCCCCCACTGAGCTTCCTCCCCCCGAGGGAGAGGGACCCAAGGTGTGTCACTGTGTGCCACTCACCCACCCAATGCCTGCATGGCCCCTGCCTGAATCCTACCTCAACCAAGATTTGGGCCCATTTCATTTCTGGAAGTTAACTGAAAATCCTGTTTTCATTAGTTCCTTAAAATATCAGTTGATTTCCTGAATTGACTGAATTGCAATGGACTTTCCACTGACCCACCCTCATACTCCCCTCTGCAAACCTGTAGACGATCCTACTTTGTGTAGGGCGCAATTCTGAATTCCCCTCATCTGTTTCCCTTCAATGTCCCACAGATGTGTTTTAATAAATTGATGAGCCCCCACCCTAACTAACTCCACTCCCTGAGGATGACCTTTTGATTCTGTCATTACATTTCCCATCTTACACCTCTTTCCGGCATGTGTGCTTCTATACGGAGGAAGGGTCCTGGAGTGATCTTTTTGTACAATATGGCCCTGCCTCTGTCAGAGTGCCGTTTTTAATCCAAAAAGTCAGTATATGTATCTACAGACATGACCGTGTAGTCTGTAGATGTTACATCATACAAGCCTAAGGTGATGTAATAGCCCTGACACAAGCATGCTCCATCTTTGGGAATAAATTCTAACGAGCATATTGATTGTTGCGGTCTTGGAACAGTTCTCTCTTGTAAAAATAGATTTTTAATCTCAAGGAGACAACTGTATAAGTAAAGGATGAATCCTTACCATTGAATAAACCACTAGACAGGATCTCTAACCAGTCTGTCTATTTCCTTGTCTCTAGGCTGCAGGTGGGGGTCCCCAGGGGGATCAGGATGGAGGGACAGGGAACTGGAGGGGCATGCTGAAGAAGGGAGATGAGGGGATGGGTGGAGATAGATCCATGCTCCAGACCTCCAACCCTGCCAGCCCTCAGAGGGGCCATGCAGTCAACCTGCTGGATGTGGTGGGTAATCACTTCTAGTCAGATACTCAGTCCCGGTTCTATCACTATACCTTTTGATGTTTGCAGAACTGTGATCTTGGTTAACCCGAAACTAAAGTCTCACGTAATTAGTCAGCTTCTCGATTAAGTTCTGGGTCCAACACGTGATAGGAGATGGTAGACCAGAACGAGGCGCTCCACCCTCTCTGCAAGTTTTGGGCCGAATGTTTCCTCCCCGTCCGAAAATCAAAAGATGACAACCTTCGAAATCTTAACGTCTCTAAATAACCAGTGACGAAAAACACTGGAACTACTGCTGCTCGTTACCCCATGCCTTCTATTCCTTCCTGACAAATTCTAGAGTACCGGTTATGTTGATGTAGATCTGTCCACAAGAGATGAGCAGAACTGTGATGTGTAAGCCATTTAATATGGTGGATACTTCTCTGCTTATGCCTATCCAGCACCTTCAGATCTGCAAACATTGAAGGGTTATGGCCAAGGAGGGGTAGGAATGGAATGGGACTAGCTACTGCTCGAAGTCCAAACAAGTTCCATAGCAACACAATGTTAATGACCTCTGAGAAGTAGCACGTAAGTGATTGGTCTGTTTGACTCTGTGTATCCCCCAGCCTGTTCCCGTTTCCAGGAAGCTGTCTTCTCGAGAGCAGAGGGACTGTGAGGTCATCGAGAGACTCATCAAGTCCTACTTCCTCATCGTCAGGAAAAACATCCAGGACAGGTATGGTGCTGCTCTGCTTTACTTACTGTTAGACTCCCTCTCCTGTGGTTTCTGTACGATGTTACAATAGTTTCTGTGTTTCATTCTCCTTTCTACTTGGCGCCATCTCGATTGCTTAAAGATCTGTTGTTTCCTGCACTTGAGTCCCAATTTTTTTTTTCTCAATCTCACACTTTCTCTCATCCACCCTTTCAATACTTCTCTCTCCCTTTGCGCTCCTCCCTGCAGCGTGCCCAAGGCGGTGATGCACTTCTTAGTGAACCATGTGAAAGACAGCCTGCAGAGTGAGCTGGTGGGTCAGCTGTATAAGGCAGGTCTGTTAGATGACCTGCTCACTGAGTCTGAAGACATGGCCCAGAGACGCAATGAGGCTGCAGACATGCTCAAGGTAATGTGTGTGTGTGTGCGCGCACGCATACTATTTGTATCTAAACTCAACAAAAAAAGAAACGTCCCTTTTTCAGGATCCTGTCTTTCTAAGATAATTCGTAAAAATCCAAAAAACTTCACAGATCTTCATTGTAAAGGGTTTAATCACTGTTTCCCATGCTTGTTCAACGAACCATAAACAATTAATGAACATGCACCTGTGAAACGGTCATTAAGACACTAACAGCTTACAGAAGGTAGGCAATTAAGGTCACAGTTATGAAAACTTAGGGCACTAAAGAGGCCTTTCTACTGACTGACAAACACCAAAAGAAAGATGCCCAGGGTCCCTGCTCATCTGCGTGAACGTGACTTAGGCATGCTGCAAGGAGGCATGAGGACTGCAGATGTGGTCAGGGCAATGTCCATACTTTGAGACGCCTAAGACGGCGCTACAGGACTGACAGCTGATCGTCCTCGCAGTGGCAGACCACGTGTAACAACACCTGCACAGGATCGGTACATCCGAACATCACACCAGCAGGATGGCAACAACAACTGCCCGAGTTACACCAGGAACGCACAATCCCTCCATCAGTGCTCAGACTGTCCGCAATAGTCTGAGAGAGGCTGGACTGAGGGCTTGTAGGCCTGTTGTAAAGCAGGTCCTCACCAGACATCACCGACAACAACGTTGCCTATGGGCACAAACCCACTGTCGCTGGACCAGACAGGACAGGCAAAAAAGTGCTCTTCACTAACGAGTCTCGGTTTTGTCTCACCAGGGGTGATGGTCGGATTCGCGTTTATCGTTGAAGGAATGAATGAGCGTTACACTGAGGCCTGTACTCTGGAGCGGAATCGATTTGGGGGCGGAGGGTCCGTCATGGTCTGGGGCGGTGTGTCACAGCAGGCAATCAACGCTGTGCGTTACAGGGAAGACATCCTCCTCCCTCATGTGGTACCCTTCCTGCAGGCTCATCCTGACATGACCCTCCAGCATGACAATGCCACCAACCATACTGCTTGTTCTGTGCGTGATTTCCTGCAAGAACCCGGATCTAAATCCCATTGAGCAAGTCTGGGACCTGTTGGATCAGAGGGCTAGGGCAATTCCTCCCAGAAATGTCCGAAAACTTGCAGGTTCCTTGGTGGAAGAGTGGAGTAACATCTCACAGCAAGAACTGGAAAATCTGGTGCAGTCCATGAGGAGGAGATGCACTGCAGTACTTAATGCAGCTGGTGGCCACACCAGATACTGACTGTTACTTTTGATTTTGACCCCCTGCTTTGTTCAGGGATGCATTATTCAATTTATGTTAGTCACATGTCTGTGGAACTTGTTCAGCTTATGTCTCAGTTGTTGAATCTAACGTTCATACAAATATTTACATGTTAAGTTTGCTAAAAATAAACGCAGTTGACAGTGAGAGGACGTTTCTTTTCTTGCTGAATTTCTATGAAAGTTTTGATCCCCTCTCCATCCTATGTCCACAGGCCTTGCAGAAAGCCAGTCAGGTGATTGCTGAGATCAGAGAAACACACCTGTGGTGAGGGCCTCTACCTCCATACGCTCTCCCTCCCACATGGACACTATGCCCTATACTCGTCCCCTAAGCCCTGTTCTCTCAAACCTTCCTGGACTGCAGTGCAGAGATGGCCAACTTAAATGCACTGGTGTCAATTTGTTTAAAGTTCTCCATCCTTCTCCTGAAGTGTGCACTTGCACACTCAGTCTTGGATTTAAATCGTTAGATTAGTGTTAGCATTGGCAGGAGGGAGCTTCCCCCATTAATTCCATGACGGAGTGTAGAAGTGCACACTTTTGGAGATGGGTGGAGAATCGGGAGGTACGTTTTGAATATAGTTTTATGATGTATTATGTAGTCTTGAGCTACACGAAGGGCAGTACATATCTTTGCCTGCACCACAAACACACACACACGAGCTCTACTGTCCAAATTATCTTTCATATGTAAGTACAGTAAATACCATGTAAGGTGTGAGGCATACCTAATGAATGTTTGTCCCTAAATGTAGAGTTAAAATAAAGCTAGAAATGGCAAACCTTATAGATGTTTACTGTAGTCTCTGGCTGGATGCTGTGTTTTAAATGCTGTCGGTTTTGCTCATGTTTGCCTATCTACATGTAGTGTCGCTGTCTATGCTACTGTTGAACATGTCATTACATGGTAACTCATTTGCGTTGATTTTCACACATACTTTTTGGGTGAGTTTGTGATTTTATGTATTTTTCACCTAACATGTAAATGTATCATACACCTAACCATGCTACACAGTCTCATTTGATTAGTTTACTCCTGACCATGCCTAAACACAATGTGTTTACAACTACTGAATTATCTATGGCCCATGTGCTATATATATATATATATATATATATACAGTGCCTTGCGAAAGTATTCGGCCCCCTTGAACTTTGCGACCTTTTGCCACATTTCAGGCTTCAAACAAAGATATAAAACTATTTTTTTTGTGAAGAATCAACAAGTGGGACACAATCATGAAGTGGAACGACATTTATTGGATATTTCAAACTTTTTTTTAACAAATCAAAAACGGAAAAATTGGGCGTGCAAAATTATTCAGCCCCCTTAAGTTAATACTTTGTAGTGCCACCTTTTGCTGCGATTACAGCTGTAAGTCGCTTGGGGTATGTCTCTATCAGTTTTGCACATCGAGAGACTGAAATTTTTTCCCATTCCTCCTTGCAAAACAGCTCGAGCTCAGTGAGGTTGGATGGAGAGCATTTGTGAACAGCAGTTTTCAGTTCTTTCCACAGATTCTCGATTGGATTCAGGTCTGGACTTTGACTTGGCCATTCTAACACCTGGATATGTTTATTTTTGAACCATTCCATTGTAGATTTTGCTTTATGTTTTGGATCATTGTCTTGTTGGAAGACAAATCTCCGTCCCAGTCTCAGGTCTTTTGCAGACTCCATCAGGTTCTTCCAGAATGGTCCTGTATTTGGCTCCATCCATCTTCCCATCAATTTTAACCATCTTCCCTGTCCCTGCTGAAGAAAAGCAGGCCCAAACCATGATGCTGCCACCACCATGTTTGACAGTGGGGATGGTGTGTTCAGCTGTGTTGCTTTTACGCCAAACATAACGTTTTGCATTGTTGCCAAAAAGTTCCATTTTGGTTTCATCTGACCAGAGCACCTTCTTCCACATGTTTGGTGTGTCTCCCAGGTGGCTTGTGGCAAACTTTAAACAACACTTTTTATGGATATCTTTAAGAAATGGCTTTCTTCTTGCCACTCTTCCATAAAGGCCAGATTTGTGCAATATACGACTGATTGTCCATAGGACAACAGAGTCTCCCACCTCAGCTGTAGATCTCTGCAGTTCATCCAGAGTGATCATGGGCCTCTTGGCTGCATCTCTGATCAGTCTTCTCCTTGTATGAGCTGAAAGTTTAGAGGGACGGCCAGGTCTTGGTAGATTTGCAGTGGTCTGATACTCCTTCCATTTCAATATTATCGCTTGCACAGTGCTCCTTGGGATGTTTAAAGCTTGGGAAATATTTTTGTATCCAAATCCGGCTTTAAACTTCTTCACAACACTATCTCGGACCTGCCTGGTGTGTTCCTTGTTCTTCATGATGCTCTCTGCGCTTTTAACGGACCTCTGAGACTATCACAGTGCAGGTGCATTTATACGGAGACTTGATTACACACAGGTGGATTGTATTTATCATCATTAGTCATTTAGGTCAACATTGGATCATTCAGAGATCCTCACTGAACTTCTGGAGAGAGTTTGCTGCACTGAAAGTAAAGGGGCTGAATAATTTTGCACGCCCAATTTTTCAGTTTTTGATTTGTTAAAAAAGTTTGAAATATCCAATAAATGTCGTTCCACTTCATGATTGTGTCCCACTTGTTGTTGATTCTTCACAAAAAAATACAGTTTTACATCTTTATGTTTGAAGCCTGAAATGTGGCAAAAGGTCGCAAAGTTCAAGGGGGCCGAATACTTTCGCAAGGCACTGTGTCTGTATATATATGTGTGTATATATATATATATATGTGTGTGTGTATATGTATGTATGTATGTATGTATGTATATATATATATATGTATATATATATATATATATATATATATTACATTTTTCTTTCTTGGTGTATCTCACTGGCGAATGAAAATTTGGTATAGTAGTATGTGAATTTAGGAAACACCCACAATATCAATATGCACTGAGTGCACAAAACAGGGACACCTGTTTTGTTACTCCCCTCTTACCCTCAGAACAGCCTCAATTTGTCAGGGCATGGACTGTACAAGGTGTCGAAAGCATTCCACAGGTATGCCGGCCCATGTTGACTCCAACGCTTCCCACAGTTGTCAAGTTGGCTGGATGTCCTTAGGGTGGTGGACCATTGCTGATACACACGGGAAACTTGAGCGTGAAAAACCCAGCAACATTGCAGTTCTTGACACACTCAAACCGGTGTACGCCTGGCATTTACCTTACTTGGTTTAAAGGCACTTAAATATTGTCTTGCCCATTCACCCTCTGAATGAAACACAATCCGTCTCAAGGCTTAAAAATCCTTTAACACAAGTTTATTTAAAAAAATAATGTATATCCCTTAAACTACTACTAGTTTGTTGTAGCAATCAATTGTCCCATTTAACAATAACACATTAGCATCATTTCATACGTCGCCATATCAGTTCTCTCTCGTGTCCACTGAGCTGTTGGGCCCACCCTGCAACCTCATTAGATAACACAAGGCTGGCCTCTTGCTAGTTGTCATTCATGCGAGGAGCTGAAGCGCTTTGGTTAGAACTTGAATTGCTATGGGGTCGGAGAAAATGGCGTGGCACAGCGTTAAGAAAAGCTATGCCAGACAGATGAACACACATTGTGGACTGATCCCTAGCGTTGTGGTGGTTCACCCGACTAGCGATTGCTCCTTTACCTCACCCGGACCATCTTCTTGACGCGAACTTTGATGCTGAAAGGGGCAGGAAAGAGTTAAAGCTTAATCTCAAACCTGCCATGCTCGCCAGGTAGTAAGCCAGCCCTGTGGTGCCAGTGGATCTCTTTCAATTACAGCAGTTTTGTTCATTCTAATTATCTACTCTTCACTCAAGTGTGCATTTGTTCACTCTCCCTCACTCAAAATGTAAAATCATTGGATTGGTGCAATCATGACCAGTCCATTCCTTTTGAGTCTGTGGGGGAGTGTTTGAGTACACACTTTGGGACTGCAGATGTGGTCCACTTATAACTCAAGTGTGAAGGAGTTTAATGGTTTCAGTCAGATGTCAAGTTCAGTGCAATCAATCCGGTGTAATAGTGTTTTTAGGCTTTTTTTTGTTGTAATAATGGGGAATTGTTTCATTCTGCAATTTCAGACCACACCATGTTGTCAGGTTCTCCTTTTAAAATGAATAGGAGCTAGTGCATGCATAGATGCTACATATAGTGCAGATACACAGATCTGGACACAGATGCTGTGTAAACAATGGATATGAATGGTGAAATTATCAGGGGTTGGGAAGCTATAGTTTAGCTACATGCTTCGGACAGAGAAGTGTAGGGCGGGAGATGCAACTGACATTGTGTGGGTGGGGAGAGAGGACAGAGGAGGAGGCTTGGCTTGAAGCACTGGGCATCTTGCTATGAAATGCATTATCTGAATTAGGCTCGCAGAATTATACCTATGTAGTAGCGGCTTCCAAGAGTTGGCTTAACATTGGACCAGAGGAAACGTTAGCTAACAAGCTTGCGTGTGTAGAGCAGCACCAGAATTAAAATAAAAACACATCTTACCTTTTTGTAATGCTTTTAAAATAACGGTTCTGTTCTGGAACAGGATAAATTACTTTCGTTCCCAGTTCTGATTCTGTTCCTCTACAAATGTCATTATTTTCAGTTCTGTTTCAGCCAGGTTTTCTGCATTACTGTATAATTGGGTATCAATGGATAATGAAAGACTTGTTCAAATAAATGATTGTTCCACTGTTAAAGGACTGATTATGACCATACCTGGTTGAGGGTTTGAAAGGAATGATGAGAAAAATAGTTAATGGAATAGGAACCAGTGACTGCCTAATTAAGATGAAAACCAAAATTATAGGTCTTGTTCATTGGGCACAAAGTTGAAGAAACTGTTCTGTAATATGAAATGTTTGTCTCTTTTGTTTCCCGCTTGTTTCCATTTTGTACCCTAATAAACATGAATTGTGTCTCTCAAAGTCCAAAATCCCAAACCTCAGTGTTACTTACCTTTGGTGATCCTGGACCCGAGTGAGAAGCTGGTTCATCTGTAAGGACACATACTTTTATTTTTTTTATTTATTTATTTCACCTTTATTTAACCAGGTAGGCTAGTTGAGAACAAGTTCTCATTTACAACTGCGACCTGGCCAAGATAAGGCATAGCAGTGTGAACAGACAACACAGAGTTACACATGGAGTAAACAATTAACAAGTCAATAACACAGTAGAAAAAAGGGGAGTCTATATATACATTGTGTGCAAAAGGCATGAGAAGGTAGGCAAATAATTACAATTATGCAGATTAACACTGGAGTGATAAATGATCAGATGGTTATGTACAGGTAGAGATATTGGTGTGCAAAAGAGCAGAAAAATAAAAATAAATAAATAAAAACAGTATGGGGATGAGGTAGGTGAAAATGGGTGGGCTATTTACCAATAGACTATGTACAGCTGCAGCGATCGGTTAGCTGCTCAGATAGCAGATGTTTGAAGTTGGTGAGGGAGATAAAAGTCTCCAACTTCAGCGATTTTTGCAATTCGTTCCAGTCACAGGCAGCAGAGAACTGGAACGAAAGGCGGCCAAATGAGGTGTTGGCTTTAGGGATGATCAGTGAGATACACCTGCTGGAGCGCGTGCTACGGATGGGTGTTGCCATCGTAACCAGTGAACTGAGATAAGGCGGAGCTTTACCTAGCATGGACTTGTAGATGACCTGGAGCCAGTGGGTCTGGCGACGAATATGTAGCGAGGGCCAGCCGACTAGAGCATACAAGTCGCAGTGGTGGGTGGTATAAGGTGCTTTAGTGACAAAACGGATGGCACTGTGATAAACTGCATCCAGTTTGCTGAGTAGAGTGTTGGAAGCAATTTTGTAGATGACGTCGCCGAAGTCGAGGATCGGTAGGATAGTCAGTTTTACTAGGGTAAGTTTGGCGGCGTGAGTGAAGGAGGCTTTGTTGCGGAATAGAAAGCCGACTCTTGATTTGATTTTCGATTGGAGATGTTTGATATGGGTCTGGAAGGAGAGTTTAGAGTCTAGCCAGACACCTAGGTACTTATAGATGTCCACATATTCAAGGTCGGAACCATCCAGGGTGGTGATGCTGGTCAGGCGTGCGGGTGCAGGCAGCGAACGGTTGAAAAGCATGCATTTGGTTTTACTAGCGTTTAAGAGCAGTTGGAGGCCACGGAAGGAGTGCTGTATGGCATTGAAGCTCGTTTGGAGGTTAGATAGCACAGTGTCCAAGGACGGGCCGGAAGTATATAGAATGGTGTCGTCTGCGTAGAGGTGGATCAGGGAATCGCCCGCAGCATGAGAAACATCATTGATATATACAGAGAAAAGAGTCGGCCCGAGAATTGAACCCTGTGGCACCCCCATAGAGACTGCCAGAGGACCGGACAGCATGCCCTCCGATTTGACACACTGAACTCTGTCTGCAAAGTAATTGGTGAACCAGGCAAGGCAGTCATCCGAAAAACCGAGGCTACTGAGTCTGCCGATAAGAATACGGTGATTGACAGAGTCGAAAGCCTTGGCAAGGTCTATGAAGACGGCTGCACAGTACTGTCTTTTATCGATGGCGGTTATGATATCGTTTAGTACCTTGAGCGTGGCTGAGGTACACCCGTGACCGGCTCGGAAACCAGATTGCACAGCGGAGAAGGTACGGTGGGATTCAAGATGGTCAGTGACCTGTTTGTTGACTTGGCTTTCGAAGACCTTAGATAGGCAGGGCAGGATGGATATAGGTCTGTAACAGTTTGGGTCCAGGGTGTCGCCCCCTTTGAAGAGGGGGATGACTGCGGCAGCTTTCCAATCCTTGGGGATCTCAGACGATATGAAAGAGAGGTTGAACAGGCTGGTAATAGGGGTTGCGACAATGGCGGCGGATAGTTTCAGGAATAGAGGGTCCAGATTGTCCAGCCCAGCTTATTTGTACGGGTCCAGGTTTTGCAGCTCTTTCAGGACATCTGCTATCTGGATTTGGGTAAAGGAGAACCTGGAGAGGCTTGGGCGAGTAGCTGCGGGGGGGGGGGGAGCTGTTGTCCGAGGTTGGAGTAGCCAGGCGGAAGGCATGGCCAGCCGTTGAGAAATGCTTGTTGAAGTTTTCGATAATCATGGATTTATCGGTGGTGACCATGTTACCTAGTCTCAGTGCAGTGGGCAGCTGGGAGGAGGTGCTCTTGTTCTCCATGGACTTCACAGTGTCCCAGAACTTTTTGGAGTTGGAGCTACAGGATGCAAACTTCTGCCTGAAGAAGTTGGCTTTAGCTTTCCTGACTGACTGTGTGTATTGGTTCCTGACTTCCCTGAACAGTTGCATATCGCGGGGACTATTCGATGTTAGCGCAGTCCGCCACAGGATGTTTTTGTGCTGGTCGAGGGCAGTCAGGTCTGGAGTGAACCAGGGGCTATATCTGTTCTTAGTTCTGCATTTTTTTGAACGGAGCATGCTTATCTAAAATGGTGAGGAAGTTACTTTTAAAGAAAGACCAGGCATCCTCAACTGACGGGATGAGGTCAATGTCCTTCCAGGATACCCGGGCCAGGTCGATTAGAAAGGCCTGCTCGCAGAAGTGTTTTAGGGAGCGTTTGACAGTGATGAGGGGTGGTCGTTTGACTGCGGCTCCGTAGCGGATACAGGCAATGAGGCAGTGATCGCTGAGATCCTGGTTGTAGACAGCGGAGGTGTATTTGGAGGGCCAGTTGGTCAGGATGACGTCAATGAGGGTGCCCTTGTTTACAGAGTTAGGGTTGTACCTGGTGGGTTCCTTGATGATTTGAGTGAGATTGAGGGCATCTAGCTTAGATTGTAGGACTGCCGGGGTGTTAAGCATATCCCAGTTTAGGTCACCTAACAGAACAAACTCTGAAGCTAGATGGGGGGCGATCAATTCACAAATGGTGTCCAGGGCACAGCTGGGAGCTGAGGGGGGTCGGTAGCAGGCGGCAACAGTGAGAGACTTATTTCTGGAGAGAGTAATTTTCAAAATTAGTAGTTCGAACTGTTTGGGTATGGACCTGGAGAGTATGACATTACTTTGCAGGCTATCTCTGCAGTAGACTGCAACTCCTCCCCCTTTGGCAGTTCTATCTTGACGGAAGATGTTATAGTTGGGTATGGAAATCTCAGAATTTTTGGTGGCCTTCCTGAGCCAGGATTCAGACACGGCAAGGACATCAGGGTTAGCAGAGTGTGCTAGAGCAGTGAGTAAGACACACTTAGGGAGGAGGCTTCTGATGTTGACATGCATGAAACCAAGGCTTTTTCGATCACAGAAGTCAACAAATGAGGGTGCCTGGGGACATGCAGGGCCTGGGTTTACCTCCACATCACCCGCGGAACAGAGAAGGAGTAGTATGAGGGTGCGGCTGAAGGCTATCAAAACTGGTCGCCTAGGGCGTTGGGGACAGAGAATAAGAGGAGCAGGTTTCTGGGCATGGTAGAATATATTCAGGGCATAATGCGCAAACAGGGGTATGGTGGGGTGCGGGTACAGCGGAGGTAAGCCCAGGCACTGGGTGATGATGAGAGAGGTTGTATCTCTGGACATGCTGGTTGTAATGGGTGAGGTCACCGCATGTGTGGGGGGTGGGACAAAGGAGGTATCAGGGGTATAAAGAGTGGAACTAGGGGCTCCATTGTAAACTAAAACAATGATAACTAACCTGCACAACAGTATACAAGGCATATTGACATTTGAGAGAGACATACAGCAAGGCATACAGTAATCACAGGTGTTGAATTGGGAGAGCTAGCTAAAACAGTAGGTGAGACAACAACAGCTAATCAGCTAGCACAACAACAGCAGGTAGAATGGCGATTGATTAGGCAGAGAGGGTCGGATTAACTACACACAGAGCCTAAGTGCGGCTGGGGCCGACAGATAAAACATAAACAAGCAGAATGGATTACCGTGAATTAATGGACAGTCCAGCATGCATCAGCTATGTAGCCAAGTGATCAGTGTCCAAGGGGCAGCGGTGGATGGGGCAGGGAAGCTGGACTGGCGAGTGTTATCCAGGTTAGAAAACTAACAATGACTAAATAGCTTGTAGCCAGTTAGCTGGTTAGCTTCTGAAGGTTCTTGAGTGTGTTCTAAAAATGTAAAGATAATAGCGGTTCCGTATCACATTGGGTGAGGCAGGTTACCGGAAGGTATAAACAAATTAAAAATCGAAAAGGGATAGAAAGTAAATATGGGTTCAGTGAGTGTTTGGGACGCGGCGATTCAGATGGTTAGCAGGCCTGTGCTAACAAGCTAACAGTTAGTAGACGGTGCTAAACACGGTAGCAGTTAGCAGACCGGGCTAAACAAGCTAGCAGTTAGCAGGCCGAATTTGCAAGCAAGGAGATAGCAAGGGCTAGAGAGTTAGCCTTTGGGGAGGTCGCGATGGGGGGAGTAAGTCCGGCTATAAGCATTTAAACAACTTTTAGTTACTGTAGAGGAAACCTGTACAAGTGTAGTCCATCGGAGAGATGGAGAGGAACATGGTGATACTGTAGAAGAATTCACCTGTTGTTCACCTGTTCAGTAGTACTATAGGTCACCTCTGATGTACCCACTGCCTGGGACCTCACATTGTGTAAAAATTGACAGTCCAAATATCTACTTTGAGATGCTTGGTATGGTGACCTTTCCTGGTGGCGCTGAGGTTATTGCACACGTTCTCACTTTGTCACCATCAGCCATCTTTGGTGCAGAGAGGTTTTGCATGAACCTATGGAAATGAAAAATATATGGAATATAATCTCAGTATGCACATTTCAGTAAACTTCAAATGTGATCCTTAATCACAAAATGTGTCATCCGTCAGGGGAAAAGAGCGGGCAACCCAGAAACAGATGTTCGGGCAGAAATGACTAAGCATGACCTCAACTGGTGTAACCTGGAAAAACTTGCCCTGAAAAGAGTGAGATGGAGGATATTCAACAACCTATGCTCCTTATAGGAGCCACAGTCTTAAGACTTTAATCAAGTAAGTCACATTGTCAAATTGAATCATGATTTTGTGGTAAATTAAAAACTTACTTTGGTTTAGGCTTAGATCCATCTGGAATTTAAAAAAAAACAGTGACTCTTAGCTTGATGATATCATACAAAAGGTTAAGCATTATTATAATTTTGAATGTTAACTGGGATAGAAAAGTCCTTTAGTTTTACTGCATGGAGTAATAAAAGTATAATTATGTAATAAAATATCCATTATATAGAGTTGCATCTGCATATACACTAGCTCTCAAGAAGCCAAGGGGAGCATACCCAGCCCTAGGGTTCTCAATGGAAGGTATGAATCACAGCTGGCTCCATGTGAACTACAATCCCGACCCGCCGTTTTAACGTTTAGAAATGTCAATAATCCTCGCTTGCTATACAGTTTTGCAAACCTTTGTAACGTAACTTTCATATCATATCAAATAATCTTTCAAATACACTTATAGTACTCAGTTTAGCGAAGTTGCACATGGCTGTGTTCTCACACCCTCCAGCCGAAGTAGGCTACAACAAATCCTCTCACCTTGCGCTTGCATTTCCATTGGACCATTCTATTCCACATTTCTGCCCTGAAGCAGATGTAACTCAAAACACAGCCGGGTGCAACTTCGCTAAACTGCGTACAGTAAGTGTATATTTTAAAAATATATGAAGGTTAAGTTCCAAATATTTCCCAAACTGTGTCGGAAGCGAGGTGTATTAACGTTTAGAAAGGAAAATTAAACAGTACGTGGAATGACCCAATGCAACTTAAATCACGATAAGGGAAACATACACTGAGTGCCCTCGGAACAGCCTCTATTCATTGGGGGCATGATGGACTGTACAAGGTGTCGAAAGCGTTCCACAGGGATGCTGGACCATGTTGACGCCAATGCTTCCCACAGTTGTGTCAAGTTGGCTGGATGTCCTTAGGGTGGTAGACCATTCTTGACACAAGGGGAAACTATTGAGCGTGAAAAACCCAGCAGCATTGCAGTTCTTGACACAAATCCGGTGCACCTGGCACCTACTACCATACCCTGTTCAAAGGCACTCAAATCTTTTCTCTTGTCCATTCACCCTCTGAATGGCACACATACAATACACAATCCATGTCTCAGTTGTCTTAAGCCTTAAAAATACTTATTTAACTTGTCTCCTCCCCTTCCTCTACACTGATTGAAGTGGATTTAATAAGTGACATCAATAAGAGATCATAGCTTTTACCTGGTCAGCCTGTCATGGAAAAAGCATGTGTCCTTAATGTTTTGAAAACTCAGTGTATACACCAGCAGTCAGTCTTTAAAAAATAAAAATGTTGTACTAGTCTAATTATAATAATTTTAAGAAAACCTACATTTTAAAGCGACAGACTTTCAGACAAAGCCAAAATACATCTTACCTTCTTCCTCCTGTCACAAAAGTGGCATGAAAACAAAATAAACATTTAATTAGTTTGATATAGCAGAAGAAGAAAAAAACATGATTACTCACTGCACTTCCTCCACTTCTGTGTCTGACATTTTGTTTTATTTGAACCCTAAAATACACCTTTACTTGAGTACGTAAGATGTTGGTCTACTAGCACGACTGTCCAGTTCCTAAAACCATTCAATTCCATCCCTGGGAGTAACCCATACCGGATTCAGACACATGGAATAACAAGCTATTATAGTCTAAGCTACCATCATCACCTCCCACTATCACAGCACTTAATCTTCCTCTCGACATCTGAAGTATTTGCTCTGGCTTGTTCACTTGCTCAGAGGACATTGTCAGTCTGATCAATTACTTAGCTGCTCTTAGAAGAACACTACCAGTAAAAATTTTGGCCACACTTACTCATTCAAGGGTTTTTATTTATTTTTACGATTTTATACATTGCAGAATTCCGGTCTATAGTTCATCAGGCTGCTGATTATCTCGTGCACCTGTCACCAACGTCAAGCGCACCTGACACTCACCTGGACTCCATCACCTCCTTGATTATTTTCCCTATATCTGTCACTCCCCTTGGTTCTGTCCTTGGGTGTTATTGACTCTGTTTCATGTGGGTGCGTTGTTTGTGTTTCGTGTTAATAGTTTTATTTATTTATTAAAACACTCACTCCCTGCACTTGCTTTCTGACTCTCAGCGCACTCGTTACAAGAATAATAGTGAAGACATCAAAACTATGAAATAACAAAAAAGTGTTAAACAAATCAAAATATGTTTTATATTTGAGATGACAGCTTTGCACACTCTTGGCATTCTCTCAACCTGCTTCATAAGTTAGTCACCTGGAATGCATTTCAATTAACAGGTGTGCCTTAAAAGTTCATTTGTGGAATTTCTTTCCTTCTTATTAATGCGTTTGAGCCAATCAGTTGTGTTGTGACAAGGTAGGGGTGGTATACAGAAGACCAATCCATTTTAATGCAAGAACAGCTCAAATAAGAAAAGAGAAATGTCAGTCCATTACTTTAACACATGAAGGTCAGTCAATCTGGAAAATGTTAAGAACTTTTAAAGTTTCTTCAAGTACAGTCGCAAAAACGATCAAGCTCTATGATGTAACTGGCTCTCATGAGGACCGCCAGGAAAGGAAGACACAGAGTTATTGGGTTCATTAGAGTTACCAGCCTCAGAAATTGCAGCCCAATTAAATGCTTCACAGAGTTCAAGGAACAGACACATATCAACATCAACTATTCAGAGGTGACTGCGTGAATCAGGCCTTCATGGTTGAATTGCTGCAAAGAAACTACTACTAAAGTACCCCAATAAGAAGAAGAGACTTGCTTGGCCCAAGAAACACGGGCAATGGACATTAGACCGGTGGAAATCTGTCCTTTGGTCTAATGAGTCCAAATTTGAGATTTTTGATTCCAAACGCCGTGTCTTTTTGAGACGCAGAGAAGGTGAACGGATGATCTCCGCATGTGTGGTTCCCACCGTGAAGCATGGAGGAGGATGTGTGGGGGTGCTTTGCTGGTGACACTGCCTGTTATTTATTTAGAATTCAAGGCACACTTAACCAGCATGGCTACCACAGCATTCTGCAGCGATACGCCATCCCATCTGGTTTGCGCTTAGTGGGACTATCATTTGTTTTTCAACAGGACAATGACCCAACGCACTTCCAGGCTGTGTAAGGGCTATTTGATCAAGAAGGAGAGTGATGGAATACTGCATCAGATGACCTGGCCTCCACAATCACCTGACCTCAACCCAATTGAGATGGTTTGGGATAAGCAGCCAACAAGTGCTCAGCATATGTGGGAACTCCTTCAAGACGGTTGGAAATGCATTCCAGGTGACTACCTCATGAAGCTGGTTGAGAGAATGCCAAGAGTGTGCAAAACTGTCATCAAGGCAAAGGGTGGCTACTTTGAAGAATCTAAAGTATAACATTTATTTAGATTTGTTTAACACTTTTTTAGTTACTACATGATTCCATATTTGTTATCTCATAGTGTTGATGTCTTCACTATTGTTCTACAAATGTAGAAAATTGTGATTATAAAGAAAGAAAAAAAAAACTTGAATAAGTAGGTGTGTCCAAACTTGTGACTGGTACTGTATATAACTAAATTGTATTTAATGAGGGCTTGATCCACACAACATTGCACTCATCCATACTCCCTTCTATAGATACAAGGAGTCTACAGGTCATGGTCTCGTCGGACCAGTAGAAAAGGAAATAAACCTTATACTGAGTCTAAACTGGGATAGCGGCCAAGTACACTGTCTGCTTTAGGCACTAACAGGACTGTCAGTTACGTACTTCAGGACAGATGGGGGGGTCCCAGACCCTTCACCACTCATGAAATTGAACCTCATGTCATGTCTATCCTTTGGTGATGTCCAACTGCCTGCCAGAGCCCTGTCAGTGGCTTTAGAAATGTGAGTAATGCTTTATTTGAAAGGTACCTGCATCAGGGTACCTACAGCACATTACTTCATACAATGCTTACTTACGAGCCCCTAACCAACAATGCAGTTATAAAAAATACAGAAAATAAAAATAACTAATTAAAGAGCAGCAGTAAAATAACAATGGCGAGACTACAGTGGGGCAAAAAAGTATTTAGTCAGCCACCAATTGTGCAAGTTCTCCCACTTAAAAAGACGAGAGAGGCCTGTAATTTTCATCATAGGTACACTTCAACTATGACAGACAAAATGAGAAAACAAATCCAGAAAATCACATTGTAGGATTTTTAATGAATTTATTTGCAACGTAAAGGTATGTCTGGATGTAAAGACACATCAGTATGAAGTAATAGCCCTTACCTGAGCCCAAGGCAGAGAGGGAGAGACAGATACAGAGGCCTTAGGGTTCAGAATCCTAACAGGTTTGTTTGGCCAAAAAAGGGTATGTAGTGTGGCCCTTCCTGCTCATGTGACTGTATTGCCCTATGGTTGTTCAGATCTTGTTCGAACCTTAGACAATGGAACCCCAACATATCTGAAGGCATGCGCACGCATACGTGCACGTACAGACACACAGGGTTTCATTGACCACATTCCATGAAAAACGTTGCATTTCTCTTTGTCCACCCTTCGCCTTTTGAGAACATCATTCATCCATTAAAACATTCACAAGCTATTGAATAAAAACACAACATCCAAAAACAAAACTGACACATTCTTAGCTTTTTACATTTGTTTTATTGATGTAGCGGGGACAAGGAAAATCTTGAATCAAAACCTCTGAACAAGGCAGTTCAATATTATAGACATTAGGACTTACTTTACTTACAATACTCTCCTTTACCTCAAGTTTAAAAGAAAAAGGAGCATTCACAGAGATCGATACCACGTCATACTCAGAATGCCAAAGTGAAACATCAATGAGTAAAGAACTGCATTTTAATTAGATGCCTAGTACAGTATTGTATTTTGGTATACATCAGTAAAGTCAACTCTATATAGACAGATGGGTCTTTACTTTTCCCCTTAACTTGCAATACGGTGCAAATCTCAGCTAATGTTACTCTGTGGGAACATTTCCCATGGTGTTTCAAAATGATGCAAAGAATCCTTTAAAAAATAAAATACAATTAATTACTTGAAAATGTGTAAACAAAAGAGGACATACTTAAGAATCCCCAGAACATTTGACATATTTGGTTTTGAAATGATAGATGCGGTAACGAGGTCAATAGAAGTCGGCCAAAACAATGGAAATGCCATGGAAACGCACGGGGGAAAGAAGCCATGGAGGAAAGATCCCGAATCTCTTTATTGCCCCCAGGAAAATGTGCCTACATTTAGGCTATTGTTTATGTGTTTTTGAAACTATGCTGAGGTTAAAAAAAAAAAAAAATTAAATGGCGTATAATGCTTGTATTGATGTCAACCCCAATACATATTTATGTCATCATCATCAATCAACTGCATTACAGTTAAAAATGACTTTGACTACCACCACCGATTTTTCTATGCTAGCTATGCTACCAGCTTTTACGAACGGGTGTTAGCATTTAGCAGTCACTTCTTCTTAAACCTGAAAATGGACTACTTCTAAATGTTATGAAACAGCCAAATATATCCAAATCGAACTTTAGTAACGACATTGTGGACCTGTTACAATACATAAATCATGACAGATTTGGCATTGTTAAGATCAGATTGGGGAGGAAATGGAGCCGACAGAGAGGGCTGCCTCGCTTCTAGCTCTTACAAGCATTTCGCTACACCTGCAATAACATCTGCTAAACACGTGTACGTGACCAATCCAATTTGATTTGAGATTTGTTGAACGTGCGCCAATCCGGTGTCCTTCTTCTATCCCCCAATGGTCTATGTTCCATTGGCCTCTTTACTGCATCTATGCCTCCTCATTGTTTAAAACTTTGGTCTAAAAAAAACTAGTCTCTTTGGCTTAGTTGTGAAAATCTTCATGAAACAATGTGATATGACTCCTGTCTCTTTGGATGATTGTTAACTTCAGTCAAACGGTCACACCTTTCCTGGATAGTTCTTAATTCCAATAGCCTTATTATACATTGAGACCTTTAAGCCCAACCAAGGAGTGATTAACCCTCTGATAATCTTGCTACAGTCCTGGGCATCATTTATCCAATGATTTTGAGGGGGTTAGTTTAGCAACCAGTGCTTATTGGGAAATAAGTTGTAGTTCATGGTTTATGTCATTCAATATACATGTATACGGTGTCCATATTAGGACAGCCTCCTCGTGACCATGTGGCAGTCCGAATATTGACATCCATAAACATAAAATAAGTCAAGTATTTAGAGTCTTATCAGCCCAAACCCAGCTAAGCAGGACCAAAGTATCAGTCAACGAAAAGTATATTTGAGAGGAAAAAACAGCTGTGATGCCATAATACTCATTTTGATATTTCCAGAAATGGAATACAAAATGTGAACACATCTCAAAAAAGCTGTGATAGTGGATACTGCTAATTCATAACTAAAAACTAAAATACCCCGTTCGACTGAATAATGTGAATTATGCACTACAATGACACCATCACGTCACCATTACACTGTGAGCAAAGATATCGAAGTGATGAATGTGACAAACATCTATCCTGACATATAGGTAGTACATGTATATAATCAGACTGCCAGCTAATGTCAACCTTATGGAAGCTTTCTTGAAAAATAGAAAAAAATAAAAGTACAACAAAATTCAGTTCAGTATGGCTATTTGAATAGATACCTTATTAAATTCTTAGTGTATCTCTTCAGAAGACGCATTACATTTTGGATAACTTTGATTTTTTTTTTTAAGGTTTCTTATCTATTCTTTGAATTTCTTTTGTTTATCAATGAAATTAAGTCAAGTCCAAAAAGGTGGGGGTGGGGGGGGGGGGGGGGGGGGGGGGGGGGGATACAATATTTTTCATTACACTAACATAAATTATTTCCAAATTTCATTTTCACAGCATAAATTCTATGAGGATGTACAAGGGATTGTGCAAAGGCTGGAGGGGTTGGAACCGTTTCAGGGAACAGACCGGAAAATAATGACATCTTTCGATGAACAGAATCAGAACCAGGAATTAAAGTGATCTACAGTATCCTGTTCTGGAACAGAACCATTATTGTTCAAGCATGGGAACTGTTTAATAATGTTATTTTATATATTCTGGGGATTGTTTTCCAGTCCCACAAAAAACAAAAAACAAAGCACCTCTGCAAAGCCCACACTCAAAAACGTATTCCAGTGCGTGCCTGCCAGCTGAAAATCTTTGCCAGTGTTTATGTGTGTGTAGGCTACATGCCCCTCCCCCTCTGAAGCATAGGCTACTGTAGCCTACTGATGTTACAAGCGTGATTCAGAAATTAAGGAGAGATATTTTTCAGTAGAGAAGAATGGATTCACTTTTTCATTGCTAGTTAAGGATACTAGAGCACACACAAGCTTGTTATCTAGCTAAACAGCTCTAGTCCAACGTTAAGCCAATTCTCGAAAGTTCAAAGACATTCAAAGTTCCTTCATAGAAGCCGCTCCTCCGTAGCTATAATTCTGTGGGTCTAATTCAGAAAATGCATGTCATAACAAGATGCCCAGCACTTCAAGCCAAGCCTCCTCCTCCACCCTCTCTCCCCACCCGCAAAATTGTAGTCGCATCTCGTGACCTACACTTGTCTGTCCAATGCATGTTAACAACTATAGCGTGCCCACTCCATAGCATGCTGCTCTATCCGCAATGATTGGTGAAGTCATATAGAAAAATACATTTTAGAGGTTTAAAAAGGAACAGAAAGGAACGCTATATTTATTTTGGGGGGTTTCGAACAGATTCAGAACTTGCTGGTCAGAACAGTGGAACGGAACAAAAAAATAATAATGTTTCTGTTCAGAACTGAAAAATAATTTGGGTGCCAACCCCTGCAGGGCTGTTATGGAGATATTTTTGGTTATGAATACACAGAGTAGAGTCTTGTATTTCATCAGTTTGGGCTTCTTCCTCAGGGTTTTTACTTTGGATCATTAGCGTCCCACACCTGCTGAGAGAGATAGGGAGGAAAATATCATTAGTCCTGAGGAAAAGTTGCAAAAAGTCACAAACAAAAAGTCTCAAAAAGTGGCAAAACGGTGCAAGGAAACAGAGAACAACCAGTACAGCCAAACTCTTAAAAATGTAAGAATCACTAAGAATCACTAAAATAAAGTAGTCAAGTATACTTCTAAGTGAGTCATAGTTATTCAATTCTAACTCCCAGAGAGAAATATGTATCCACTCCTTCAGAATATGGCATAGCTTATCAAACGTTATTAGGTGTTAGAGACACTGACTGAATAACAAGCAATCTAATTTTAGAGCTGTTCATCAAAATATATATCTGTGTGTGTGTGTGTGCACGTACAAACATGTGTGCGTGAATGTGTTCAAGTACAGTGAAGTGTGTGTTTGTGTACAAGCATGCATGTGTGCGTATGTGCGCGCAAGTGAGTTAGTGTGTGTATGTGTGTGTGTGCGCGTGTGTGTGCAGTTGTGTATATCAGACCCAGTAGGCGCTACCTTTGTTGACACATATTCTGAGGCCCCTGCAGTGACACTAGTTTTAGTGATTGATAGCTCTAACAATGTAATTTGCCCTTCAGTTCATTCCCAGTGGGCTATTTCAGCTGAAGATCTGGGAAGGTTGTACGGGTTGGGTGACACCCAAGCGAGTGCGGACAGCTTTTCCTTCCCCCAGGGTCTGACTCAGACAGTGGGTGTTTGAGGGATATCCCCAGTTTGGGTTAGACTGGGCTCAGGGTGCTACTAATGATACAGTATATATCATATTGGGGAACTATAAAAGTAGCACAGTAGTGAGAAAGGTACTTGGGCAGAAATGTGTACTGTATAATCAATATAACTTGTTACCCATAGGAATCATATCTCTTTGATGTGTCAGTATCTACTGTTGCTAGTCTCACTCAACAGCCACTGAGATTACACCGTAAGCAACTACAATTGACCCCGTAAGAGTATAAGCCTTGACAACATTACGGTTGCGTGTAAATAATGCAACAGTAGTGTGACAATAGCAGCTGCACTGTGGCATGCGTGGCATCATGCCGACGGTCTGCACAGTATTCGTCAGGTCCAGGTGGCGTGGGGAGACCTACGCAGGGCAGCGGAGGCATCCCACTATATAGGGAATAGGATTCCATTTGGGATGCCTCCGCTGCCCTGCGTTGTTTAACTCCCATGCCACCTAGACCATTTGGGACACAGGACATGACAGGTTCCTTTGCACAGAGAAATAAGGTCAGTGGGAACGGGCCCTTTAAATATAGAACAATAATGCAACGAGGCAATGGAACATGGCCAATATGTCCGTCCAAAGGATTTGATTTACGGTGGCCAGCGAACTCGGGCACAGAGTGGAGGACAGACGTAGGAGTTATGGACACGGCTCCATTGGGGGATGTAAATCAATTCAAGGCTTGTGTGGGTGGGTGTCCTTCATGAGAGGGAAAAGTCTCCGTAGCCTCAGCTTCTTTCGTTCTGTGACGATGTCACTCACAACAGGTTCGGAAAAAGCACGCACGCACACGTTCACATCATGGTGAGAAAACTCACTTACCATTTGTGACAGATTTGTTCTTGCCTCCAACTGTCACCTGTTAACAGAAAACAAGGGGACACAAAGTTACTAAACCATCTAATCTTTCCCAGTGAAATGACTGTATTTCAAGGTGAATCATGTCTTACCAAGGGGCAATCATTATTACGTATTCAAACTTCATATAGTTCAGGGTCATGCATTTGAATATGTTAAACTGACTCACAAGGAGTGTACTCAGGAATGAGAGTGAAGAAAGTGTGACAACGATGTATCAGCAAACCAGAATTGAACATGACTAGGAAACGTTATGCTAGAGTACTGAAATTCCGACAGAAGAACATCCTTTCTTAACATTCCTGGAACTATTTGAGAACATTCCCAATGTCAAACCAGTTGGAGAACATTCCTGGAACATTGCCAAAATTGAAATGAAATGTAACCAAGTTTGAACTTTTAGGAAACATTCTGTTCCAAGTTTTTCGGTCAAGTTCCTTAAATGTGCTGACACTGTTCCAAAGCCAAGAAACTATCCTGCACCATTTCAAGGAAGTTGTGGGAAGGTTGTATGCAAAACAATCATAGGACAACCACGCTTTCACCAAGCTCTATGAAACAAATGGTTCTCAGAACATTATGTGCTAGCTGGGTTTCCTGTAAAGGTGCAGCTGACCCATTATGTGTCATGGCGTTGGTGACGTAGAATACATAGGGGAATAATCACAGCAGGTTAAGTAAGATAACTCAGTAGCCTGCTGTTTTGCCATCTCCTATGGTCATTGTTTGGTGTGACAAACAGATCTGGGATCAGGCTAAAGACTAAGTGCCTGGTGGTGTAACGTGCAAAACGTTCCTTTTGCTCAATACCATTACCTCTTCTGCTCATCGAGGTTTAAAGGTGCAGTCAATTACGTTGACTGCTTCAAATGGGGAAGAGTAGAATCACAGAATCCGGTGTTATTGTACATCCTAAGAAGTGATTCATCTTTGGCACACTGTACTGTTGCCTAATCACCCTAAACCCAACACTTGTGGAGATCTGAGAGATTGGACAGATGTTGGCAATATGGCAAAAAATACACCTAGCCTGTTAGAGGGCAAGGTGGAGCTATCCCCATACTGTTAACATCAAATCCTCTCCGTTCTCCATGTGTCTGGGGGTAGGGGCTTAGGGGTTGTTTCGGGACAGGGCCATCGTCTGATCTACTAGCTCACCTTAGCAGGGGAGGAGCCCTTTGTTTCCCATAGGCTGCGCTTGTTGCCCACATCAACAGGTTTCAGGTCCTGCAAGAGAACACAGAGCAGAGCGTAACGTGGCGAAGAAGCCATAGTGAGGCTACAGTGCATTTCATCTGAACAAAAAGCATGGATGGAACTACGCTGGATGCTAAGAAGTGCATCAATGGGTGGTGAATGATCACGACTAAATTGCTAATCATGTATTGAGGAACTAAAAATGTACATGTTTCCACCAATGGCGCTTTCAAGAAAGTACTTTTGAAAGATGTCAGATGCATATGGCTAACATGACAAACTGGATCATACTGTACCTTTCCCACAGATAAAATCAATCAGAAGACAGAACAGAAAAGTACAGAAGGAAGGAAAGTTCCAGGGGAGGAAAACTGCAGAGCTAGTCAAGTAGAAGAGAGGAAAATAAAGAAGTTGTTAAACAACAGTAATTGATAGACATTTTCTCAAAACAAATAGCCTGCCTCAAAAGCTAAATGCAAATCTAACCGAAACATTTCATATAACATACAGAAGAGAAGGAGTGCTTTACAACCTCTCCATGAGAGGGAAACCTTGTAGCGTTCATGTAAAAGCAACTTGGCTCTTACAAGTACTTGTGGCCAGAAGGAATGGGACTCAAGATAAAACCTCATAAATGTCAGGTTCGAACAACGTGGCTTGCCAATCAACAGTACGTCTCACATACTGTTCTGCCTGTCTCTAATAGAACTGGTCAAATTAGCCAGCTAGCAAGCTATAAAGAATAGGATGCACTGGCTGTCACAAATGGCCTCAACATCACACTTGATATGGCATTTACTTTAAATATACATCCAATTTAGGATACATGTATCCTACGCATCGGTTAAACACGGAAATTATCTAGTTTAACTCTCTAGTTTTAAACTAAATTAGAAATGAAAACAAATCAACTGCAAAAGTCGTTTTTTATGAAACTGGTCGTCAACTGAAAACATTTGAGAGACTTTACATTTTTTGATTGGTCATATACAGACAGTCACATTGTCACCAAGATCTAAAACGTCCCCTCAAGACACTGTTTACACACTTCCATAAACCACGCACTCATGTGCCATGGCGTGATGTACGCAAACTTGAATGTTCTCTTATCGTACTCTGTCAGCAGTAAGATAACGTTAAAGTAACTATCCAGCCCAAGCAAGGTGAAATATTGCCTCTGACATTGGCTGATGTGGAGAGGGCAGAACCAGGGAGGTACACTATATAAACAAATGTATGTGGACACCCCTTAAAATGAGTGGTTTTGGCTATTTCAGCCACACCTGTTGCTGACAGGTGTATAAAATCGAGCACACAGCCATGCAATCTCCACGGACAAACATTGGCAGTATAATGGACTTATTGCAGTGACTTTCAAAGTGTCAACTGCCTCTGGAAGCAACGTCAGCACAATAACTGTTCGTCGGGAGCTTCATGAAATGGGTTTCCATGGCCGAGCAGCCGCACTCAAGCCTAAGATCACCATTTGCAATGCCAAGTGTCGGCTGGAGTGGTGTAAAGCTCGCCGCCATTGGACTGGGCAGTGGAAAAGTGTTTTTTGGAGTGAGGAATCACACTTCACCATCTGGCAGTCGACGTAGGCATCTGGGTTTGGCGGATGCCAGGAGAACTCTACCTTCCCCAATACATAGTAGCAACTGTAAAGTTTGGTGGAGGAGGAATAATGGTCTGGGGATGTTTTTCCATGGTTCGGGCTAGGCCCCTTAGTTCCAGTGAAGGGAAATCTTAAAGCTACAGCATACAATGACATTCTAGACAATTCTGTGCTTCCAACTTTGTGGCAACAGTTTGGGGAAGGCCCTTTCCTGTTTCAGCATGACAATGACCCTGTGCACAAGTCAAGGTCCATACAGAATTGGTTTGTTGAGATCTGTGTGGAAGAACTTGACTGTCCTGCACAGAGCCCTGACCTCAACCCCATCAAACACCTTTGGGATGAATTGGAATGCCGACTGCGAGCCTGGCCTAATCGCCCAACATCAGTGTCTGACCTCACTAATGCTCTTGTGGCTGAATGGAAGCAAATCCCCACAGCAATGTTCCAACATCTAGTGGAAAGCCTTCCCAGAAGAGTGGAGGCTGTTCCAGCAGCAAAAAGGGGACCAACTCCGTATTAATACCCATGATTTTGAATCAGATGTTCGACAAGCAGGTGTCCACATACTTTTGGTCATGTAGTGTATGTTGGCATCCTGCCACCTGGCACACAACTATCGTACTTCTGTTGTTTGTTTGGTATTTTTCTCGCCTGAAATTGAAAGAGAGAGATGCTGCTTATGAACAGGTGACTGGAGACAATAGTTTGGTTAAACAGTACAGATACAACCTACGCAGATCGGTCGAGATTCAGCGGGTCAGACACAAGGCGTATGTGGCAGGGGCTCCTAACGATCACGGATGACGAAAAGAAAGCCAGCCACATCGCGATCACCAACACCACCCTTACCGGACGAGCTAAACACCTTTTTCTCACGATTCAAGCATAATGGCCCTGAGCTCCCGAGGAGAGACCCTGATGACATGGGCTACATACTCAATGGTATTCAACGAGGACGTATGTAAGTTATTCAAACGTGTTAACCCTCGCAAGGCAATGTGCAGACCAGCTGGCTGTTCTCTGACATTTTCAATGTCTCTGTAGCTCAGGTGGCCACTCAAGATACCCACTATCATCCCAGTGCCCAAGAAAGGGAAGGTAACTGAACTGAATGACAACCCCCATCCTCATCAACGCAGCTGCTGTGGAGACGGTCGATAACTTCAAATTCCTTGGCGTACACATCTCAGAGAAGCTGAAATGGTAAAACCACATGGACACCGTGGTGAAGAATGCCCAGACAGCGACTCTTCAACCTCAGGATGCTGAAGAAATTCGGCCTGTCCCCGAGGGCTCATTGAGGGTGTACTGTCGGGCTGCATCACAGCCTGGTACGACAACTCCACTGCCGCGGACCGCAAGGTGCTTCAGAGGGTGATTTGCACAGCCGAATGCACCATTGGGTGCCCACTGCCTGCCTTCCAGGACACCTACAACACCAGGTGTATCAGGAAGCCCAATAAGATCATCAGGGACCCCAGCCACCCAAGCCATGCCCTGTTCTACCCGCTTCCATCACTCAGACACGGGCAGTACAGGAGCATCATGGCGAAAACTGGAAGACTGGCCAATAGTTTCTAACCCCAGACCATTATGCTGCTGAATAGCCACCATTAGTCAGCTACTTGCTCCCCCTCCCCCTGCCACTCCCCCTATTGTTTTATTTGACTTGGTCCCCGCACCCCCTCAATGGTCATTTAGTCTGCCTGCTGCTCCCCCTATGGTCATTGCCCCCCCAACAGTCTTTACTCTGCCTCCACCCTAGTGGATATGTATTTATTCATCACTGCTACAGTTGGTATTATGTATATAATACTATTTGTTTTATTTCACTCAGTCCTGCATGTTGGAGCTAGGAGCCAATGATTTTCGCTGTACCCTGCAGTCACACCTCCAACCAGGCAGTACGTTCGCAGTGCTCCCAGACGATTTGTGTAAAGTGTCTCCACGTCTGACATGGTGCGTATATAAATCCTATTTCAGTGTGTTTCCACTAGTGTAGGTCACAAGTTGAAAGACAAATGGATGATCGTATAGACGTGCACTCATCACGTCGGCCATTTGGGGTCATTAGACTACAGCTAGCCATATTTTCAAGTTAAAGAGCTCAATCGTGTGTGTTTGTCCTTACGTCAGCCTTCTCAGCTGCGGCTGCAGCTGCCTTGCCAGTGTCTGCTGGGCTCTTGCCCCAGCCTTTGGTCAGTCCAGCCACACCCACTTTAATATCAGCAGCATCCTGGGAAGAAGATGGAGAAGTAGGCCGTCATTCATGACTTACAGTCAGCGATTGTCCTCCTGTCTCCTAATCGCTTCTTATTTTTACATTTGAGTCATTTAGCAGACGCTTTCATCCAGAGCACCTTACAGGAGCAATTAGGGTTAAGTGCTAAAGGACACATCAACAGATTTTCACCTTGTCAGCTCGGGATTCAAACGAGAGACATTCCACTTACTGGCCCAACTTTCTTAATAGCTAGGCTACCTGCTGCCCTTCTTCTCCCTCTCTCCCTTTCCCTCTCTCAATCCCCATCCTCTCTCCCCCCCCCCTCCTCTCCCCCCCACACACTCTCTCTCTCCTTCATCCATGTCTCCCCGTCCCTCTCCTGACTCCCTCTCCTCTTTCACCTTATTCATAGGCTTGGGACTTTCAGTGGCCCCCCCAACGTTCCCTTTCTCCCACATGCTCTTGATGTTGCGGATGCTTGGTGTCTCTGGCAGGTCTGAGACCGGAGACTTAGGAGACCTCACATCCCGGTTGGTCTATGGAGAGGGAAAGGAGACATTTCATTTGTACATCTTGGTCATTTAGCAGACGCGCTTATCCAGAGCGGCTTACAGTCAGACATCAAGATAATGCCACTTAAAAATAAATAAATAGAGAAACTGGGAGACAAGTGATTGTGTTTGTATTCCATTTATTTAGTTATTTAACCTTTATTTAACCATAAAAGTCAGATGAGAGCCACTTCTCAATTCACAATGATGACTACAAATGGGCAAAAAGGACCTCAACAAGATACAATCACCTAATTTCTGCCTCCTAGCTTTTTATTGGATTTCTGTACTCATTCTGTCATCTTATGACATGATGAGTCGGCCTCACGATGCCCTGGAACACTATGCATTTAGGATGTGTCTATGCCTTACCTGAACTGCAGCAGTGTATAGGTCCAGTCTGTTGCCTATCTTGGAGACAATAGGAGCATGTGATGTCTTACAGCTGTAGGAGCGAGAACACACAAACCATGAGTACAATGCAGTACACTCTAGACTGAAGGTTTACATGAAACCATAGTATACCATAGTAGAAGTAAAAGGCAAGGAATGCTCACCCTTTCTGGGCTCTCTGGTTCAGGAATTCTGCTCTCTCCCCAATCTAAAAACACAGAGAATAGACTAACTTGATTACACTTGTAAACACATTGTTGACATGCAACACACAGCTGATGCAATTGTCTGCTGCTCTCTCTCTCTCCCTCTCTTTCTCCTCCTCGGTCCCTCTCTTTCCATTTCGTCTTTTCCCCTTTTAGACTAAAATTCGTACCATTCTTGGGCAGTTAGTTCTGTGAGATCTGAACAAAGTTAACCCAATGGTGATGACTCAGTGTTGTGTTGAGGAGTCAGAGACTATATTTTCTGGCTCTGTGAGACTATACTGTCACAGAGCCAGTATAAGCAGGGTCCTGTCAGCTCCTGAGCCCCGGGCCGGGAACCCAGAGCTGCTGTTTATGATAAATGACAAGTCCATAACGAGTGTGCGCACAAACGCATGCAAGCCATACACTCAGGCACACACACACACACACACACACACACACACACACACACACACACACACACACACACACACACACACACACACACACACACACAGCTAGCTGTGGATGCTCCCAAAATACTTGTCACAATAAATTCCTCTCAGTCCTATACCTCCTCTAAACACCCATATTTGAGCACAGTTGTGAAACCAACAGAAAAATCCCTGTTCTGCACTTGTCATGGAGAATTTCTGTTTTTATGAAAAGCTGTCTATCATTCAGAGGAAATAGAAACAGGCTTAACAATTAAAGAGACAGCAGCATGTTTCAAACTTGGAAACACATAGCAGTTTCCCATGTTTGTATGAGAATAATTCTGTGGATCTTTACTCAAGGTGTTGCATTGTATTGCTTTATAGGAAGACATTGCACATCAATATGGACACAATATCTATAGGCGATAGCTTTTGTTAATCGTCAACGGATCTCTCTCAGTTACTGTAATGATATCATCTGTAGCAGAAGCCTATAGGGCCTCACCTTGCCCTTGGGCGTGACACCCAATGTGAAGGGTTTCTTGTCTCCGTCGCCCGATTCCTCGATCATCTGTTTCTTCTTCTCTGCAGCGTCTTTTCGTCTTTGCTCTATCTCTTCCTTCAACCTCTTCCTCTCCTCCTGTTAGAACCAGAGCAATAGCCCATTTTACCATCATTGTTATCGTTAGGGTTAAGGTTAAGCCGGAATGAAGACATGAAGCTAAGGTTAGGGTTATTCACTAGGCACGAAATGGAAGAAAATGGTCTGAAATGGGGTGAAAACATGTTTTAAAAATATATATATTTTAGCTGTTCAATAAAGCAGGTAGTGATTCAAAAGAGTTAATGCAGAGTCAATGCAGGTAGTCCGGGTAGCTGTTTGGGTAACTATTTAACTGACTATTTAGCAGTCTTATGGCTTGGTGGTAGAAGCTGTTCAGGGTCCTGTTGGTGCTCTGCTTGCCATGCGGTAGCAGAGAGAACAGCCTATGACTTGGGAGGCTATGACTTAGCCTATGACTTGGCCCCAGTGATGTACTGGGCCGTTCGCACGACCCTCTGTAGCGCCTTGCGGTCATATACCAACCAGTTGCCTTTTTGAGGATCTGAGGGCCCATACCAAATCTTTTCAGCCTCCTTAGTGGGAAGAGTCATTGTTGTGCCTTCCTGAATGTGTTGGTGTGTATTGACCATGTTAATTAAATAGTTCTGTGGACACTGAGGAATTTGAAGCTCTCAATCCCCTCTACTACAGCCACGTCGATGTGGATGGGGGCGTGCTCAGCCCTCCCATTTCCTGCAGTCCACAATCAGATCCTTTGTCTTGCTGACGCTGAGGGAAAGGTTGCTGTCATGGCACCACAGTGCCAGGTCACCGATCTCCTCCCTATAGGCTGTCTCATGGTTGTTGGTGATCAGGCTTACCAACGTTGTGTTGTCAGCAAACTTAATGATGGCGTTGGAGTCGTACGTGACCACGCAGTCATGGACGAACAGGGAGTACAGGAGGGGACTAAGCACGCACCCCTGATGGGCCCCCATGTTGAGGGTCAGCGTGGCAGATGTGTTGTTGCCTACCCTCACCACCTCATAGTCGTAGCGGGATTTCTTATAAGTGTCCGGATTAATGTCCCGCTCCTTGAAAGTGTCAACTCTAGCCTTTAGCTCAGTGCGGATGTTGCCTGTAATCCATGGCTTCTGGTTGGGATATGTACATACGGTGACTGGTGTGGTGTACTCCTCAATGTTATCAGATGAATCCCGGAATATATTCCAGTCTGTGCTAGCAAAACGGTCCTGTAGCTTAGCATCTGTTTCATTGGACCACTTCCGTATCGAGCACGTCACTAGTACTTCCTGTTTGAGTTTTTACTTGTAAGCAGGAACAGGAGGAGAGAGTTATAGCCAGATTTGCAAAAGGGAGGGCGAGAGAGAACCTCTAATACTTTTTTTAACCCGTTTTCTCCCCAATTTCGTGATATCCAATTGGTAGTTACAGTCTTGTCTCATCGCTGCAACACCCGTACGGACTCGGGAGAGGCGAAGGTCGAGATCCGTGTGTCCTCCGAAACACAACCCAACCAAGCTTGACACAACTCGCACGCCAGCCGCACCAATGTGTCGGAGGAAACACCGTACGCCTGGCGACCGTGTCAGCGTGCACTGCGCCCGGCCTGCCACAGGAGTTGCTAGTGCACGATAGGACATCCCTGCCGGCCAAATTTCCCCCAAACCCAGAAGACGCTGGGCCAATTGTGCGCTGCCCCATGGGTCTCCCGGTCGCAACAGAGCCTGGACTCAAACCCAGAATCTCTAGTGCCTTAGACCACAGCACCACTCGGGAAGTCCTCTAATACTGTTCTGTGTGTCGAGTAAAGGTGATCTAGAATTTTGTCGCCTCTACTTGCACAGGTGACATGCTGATAAAAATGAGGTAAAAGGGATTTCAGTTTCACTGCTTTAAAAACACCGGCCACAGGAAGCGTTGCCTCTGGGTGTGCATTTTCTTGTTTGCTTATGGGCCTATACAGCTTGATGAGTGCGGTCTTAGTGTCAGCATCGGTGTGTGGTGGTAAACAGACAGCTATGAAAAATTTAGATAATAACTCTCTTAGTAAACAGTGTAGTCTCATTGCACACCAGCTGTTGTTAACAAAGAGACACACCTCCCCCCTCATCTTCCTCAAGGCTGCTGACTGGTCTTGACGATGCGTTGAAAAGCCACCGAGATGTATATTATCCATGTCTTTGTTCAGCCACGTCTCCAAGAATCACAGAATAGTACAGTTCTCCAGGTCCCGTTGATAGGATAGTCTCAAATGGAGCTTGTACAGTTTGTTCTCTAGTGACTGTACTTTCCCAAACAGAATGGAGGGTAAAGGCAGTTTATTTGGTCGCCAACGTAGTCTCGTAAGGATGCCCGGCTCGTCTGCCACTTTTCCGCCGTCGCTTCCTCTTTCGAGTCCCGGGGAATTAGGGCCTGATCAAGTAAACAGAGCCTCCAGAACTGTAGACTAGTTGAAGTAGAAATTGTCATCCAAATTGAGATTAGTGATAGCTGTTCTGATCTCCAGAAGCTATTTTCGGAGACATTATGTACAAAATAAGTTAAGATCAGCGTTAAAAACCTCCACAACACAGCAGAATTGGTCAGGAGCCCGTACAACGGCTGCTATCCACTGCAGCGACATTCCACATCTGTCTGTTTGTCCGTCCCCAGTTCCCACCTGTCTGTCTGTCCATCCTTAGCCCCCACCTGTCTGTCTGTCTCTACGTCCCCACCCACCTGCTCCTTGGCCTTCTTTTCAGCCAGCTCTGCCTTCTTCTGCTTCTCTTCCTCCTCAATGACCTTCTTCCTCCCCTCCCTCTTCTTCTTCAGCTCCTCCAGCTCGGCCTCAGACTCCTGCTGTTTCTGCTTCATCTTCTCAAACTCCTCGCTGTCCGCCTCGTCACGACGCCGCTTCAGCTCCTCCAGCTTACGCTCCGCCTCCAGGCGCTCCTGGTCCTCGGTCTCGGCGGAGCGCGCCACACCGCCGTTCTGCTGCTTGGAGAGGGAGGACTCCTTCTGTTCAATAGAGAGCACAGATAGATAGGGGTCTATTATGAATCCATTGGTCTATCATTGGAATGAGATTACAATACCCCATCCAACATGCTTCATCTATCTCTATCAATTCACCAATGGGAACCAATTGATGAGTGATGGACCAGTGGATGAGCAACAGACCAGTGGATGAGTTATACACCAATAAAAAGCAGAGATAGATAGAACAGGTAATGAATGCAACAAACGGTGGTAGTATAACAAGGCAACTGTTTTGTCGGGTTGGACAGAAAATGATACTCACTTCATCTTTCCTCACTGATCTTAACTTCGGTTTCTCCAGCTCCACCTTCGCAGCCTCCTGCATCAAAGTCCAACGACGTAGAAACAAAAACAAAGTTATAGAATATAAACAAATGGTGTCCAACATAATATGGACATTTTTACAATCTATGATTTAGATCATCACCGACATAATATTTCTATTTGAGTCGACATTTCCACTTGATCTTACCCGTTTTTTGGACTTTTCCTCCTTGGTGGGCAGGAACACAGGGAAACATAACAAGGGAAGTCAGATAACTGTGGCATCTATCTACATATGCGAACTGTAGAAGCCAGGCAAATTGCCATACAATGGTGTCCCACTGCAGCCTGCAAGGTGAGAGCAATGCAGATGTACGTTGATGCTGACCACAGACACACACACTGTGACAACACTGTGACATAACTTAGCCTGGTTGCTGATCTGTTTGTGCCAACTTCTATGGCTCAGTTTGGCATGACAATGATCATAGGAATTGGCAGGACAGAACAAACAGATCTGGGACCAGACTAGGACACAACTGCCCAAGTTCTCAATGATGCAAAGCAACACATCTTGACCACTCTGTGATCTGTGACCACACCTTAAAGCATGGGATAATGTGGATATGGAAGTGGCCCAAACAGTGAAGATGTAAAACGCAGCAAAACCTGGATAACCCAAATATATCCTCCACATGTGTCAATTAAAATATATTGAATATAACTGTATTATTGAGCGTACTGTATTATGACACAGTAGATATATGAGGAACATTGGAGTTATCCAGGATGTGAATGGAGGCAATCACCCTAAAAGTCACACTGATACCTCAGCTTTCTTTTTTTCCTCTGCTTGCTTAGATTTTTTTACTTTCTCTTCAGCTTCTTTCTTGAGTTTTGCAGCTTTTTCTTTTTCTTCAGCCTCTTTCTTCAGTTTTACAGCTTTTTCTTTTTCTTCAGCCTCTTTCTTCAGTTTTACAGCTTTTTCTTTTTCTTCAGCCTCTTTCTTCAGTTTTACAGCCTTCTCTTCCTCTTTTTTAAGTTCTGCAGCTTTCTCTTCCTCTTTTTTAAGTTCTGCAGCTTTCTCTTCCTCTTTTTTAAGTTCTGCAGCTTTCTCTTCCTCTTTTTTAAGTTCTGCAGCTTTCTCTTCCTCTTCTTTTTTAAGTTTTGCAGCTTTCTCTTCAGCTTCTTTCCTTTCTTTTTCAGCCTTTTCCTCAGCCACTTTCTTGAGTTTTGCTGCAGCCTCTTTTTCTTCCAACTCTTTTTTCTGTTTTTCTTCCTCTTCTTTCTTAGCTATCTCATCAACAGATTTATCCTCTACTGCCATCTTGGGCATAATTGATATTTCAAACCCGCACTCTTGTAGTGGTGCAGCGGGTACAACAAATTCAATACATTTCTCTTGTACTATTTGTGTTTCTTCAACGTCTTCCTATGAGATAAAGTACATTTTGTGTCAATATAACTTCCTGTAAATACAAAACCTCCCATCCAACATTTATGCCCTTTAACGTTAATCTAGGAAGTCATACTTTACCTCTTTCTTCTCTTCCTCCACCATCTCAGCTTTCTCAGGCTCTGTGACGGGTTCAGGCTCTTCCTCCTTTGGCGTCGCCTCCTCTTCTTTCACCTCCTTCTCCTCCTCTCTACTCCAGGAGTTGGTGGTTACTTCCTCCTGGGCTGGTTTCTCCTCCTTCTCCTCCTCTGTGCCTCGGTGGCGGCCGCTAGGGAAGGTCTCCTCCTGGCTGTTCTCATTACCATCGGTGATGGTTGGGTCGAACTCCTTCTGTCTATCCAGTGCCTCTTTCAACCTCTTCTGTCTGCGTTCCTCCCGCTTGGCCAGGCGGTCCAGGAGTACCACGTCATCCCCATCACCTGCTGAGGAGCTCACCTCTGCACCGGTGGAGGAGGACTCTGTCACACTGTGGAGTGGAGGGGAAAACAGAATGAATTAGTTGTAGACAAGCTATTGGTTAACACTGGAACTTATATTATTGTTACCAGATGGGTTCTTTCTACAGATCAGGGTTTTGTTCAGTAGGGAGAATGGGGTGGTTCTACCTAAAATTTGTAGAAGACATTTTGGTTTTCAAGGATTTGTTCATGTTCTGGGTGTCCTGTGTTCTCTACCTGTGAGTGTTGTTGACCTCTGTTGTCACGGTGCTGCTGCTAGACTCCTCCATCTCCGCCTTTTTCATTCGTTCCTCACGAGCGTTTCTCCTACGCTCGCGAGCCACCTCCTCATCATCATCAGTTGTGCTGAAGCCCCTGAAACAAGCCAAGACGTACACATAAATGGGAGATGTTAGCGTACAATTATTGCTGCCATACAATTATTACTGCCATACAAATGACTGATATTATCCCAATGCCTATTGCATATCATTAGGATTCCCATACATACCAAACCATCACTACAATTATTTTCACCTATAGTGGTTCACCTAACAATTGTAAGAAATCAAGTTTTTGTTTCATCAAGCGTTTTACAGAGGGACATTTATAAGCTTCCGGACATTTATTTCCACCCTGGGGAGTTACTTACATTTGTGTCCCAAATGGCACCCTATTCCCTACTAATTCTATATAGGGAATAGGGTCCCATTTGGGATGCAATCTTGGTCTTTAACCAAACATGGAGATAGGGAAGCAGAGAGAAGTGATGTACTGGACTTGGTCTCTGTTACAGTTATCTACATGGGAGGTGAATGTAAATTGTGTGTATATAGGCAGGTACAAACATACAGTATGTTGGGCTGAGAAGAGCCTAATTCCATCTCCGTTCTTTATACAACACTAAATCTGCCATGTAATCATGGCCTAATCCTTATGTCCCAAAGTGTGATTATATAGAGTACATACACGTCTTTAAGACACCTTACTGTAGATACAGCCACAGCTTTTAAAAGAGCTGTCTTAAACAGATTCATTTGTAGATGGGTTTACACTACAGACCCTATTGCAAGCATTCACAAAGAAAAAGTTCAGACTGCTCATCCGTCTAACCAACAGTCTCGTACTGCTTTGAGAGAGATGATCCAGCCATAGACCTTACACTGCACAGTAGTGCCGACGGTCTCACAAACTATTCAAAGATGAATTATCAGGTCTCGTCAGTCAAACACGTGACCCTGTACTGATCCACCATGTTGTCTCCCAGTGATCTGACCTCCAGAGCAATTACAGATATGGCAGATGGATGGATGGATGGATGGATGGATGGATGGATGGATGGATGGATGGATGGATGGATGCATAGTGTCGTGGTGGAGGAAGGTCAGACTGATAACACACACAGGTATGTGTTGTGAATCAACACGTCACCGAGATGAAAGAGAGAGAGAATAGGGAGAGCCCCAGAGGGAGCACAATGCTCATCAACTGGACTCCCAGCCAAGATAAAGAGAAACCAAAATCCATATCACGATAACTTGACTGAATTATCATGATAACAATAAATTGAATGACACATTAATGTGGACCACATTTCATTTTTAAAATTTTTTATTAACCTTAAAACTACAAAATGTTGTAGCTATCAAGTGGTCCATTAACAATCGCCCATATTAGCATACTTCTAGGCGACGAATATGTAGTGAGGGCCAGCCAACGAGAGCATACAGGTCGCAGTGGTGGGTAGTATATGGGGCTTTGGTAACAAAACGTATGGCACTGTGATAGACTACATCCAGTTTGCTGAGTAGAGTGTTTTGTAAATGACATCGCTGAAGTCAAGGATGGGTAGGATAGTCAGTTTTACGAGGGTATGTTTGGCAGCATGAGTGAAACTAGACATTAATGCCCACAATTTTGGCATGAGATGTTCGACAAGCAGGTGTCCACATACTTTTGGTCATGTTGTGTGTATACACACACTCAATGATTTACAGATGCTGGGGAGGAGAGGAAGTGCGCAGGTTTTCCGAATGACAAAGGTTGCTCTGAACCATCAGTATTTCTCTTCAAGAATACCATCATACTGTACATACTCATACTGACATATGTTACAGATTATAACAATTGGGGAGGGGAAGAGAGGGAGAAAGAGACTCAAGTTGTCAGCTCTGAAATTAAAACAGCAGTCAAAACATCCCAGCGTCTACAACGTGTCCTCGGGCCCAGGCCGTGCTGCAGCGAGGCTCCTTGTGTGTGAGGCTGCACAGGAAATGCAGGGCAGGAGCCGGACTGTGAGAAAACTGGAGGCCCGCCCTTCAGACCACAGTCAGAGCAGGGGCTGATGGGACTTCAGATAATACTGTAGATACCGTACATGCAATGGGCTGTAGTTTCATCCATGAGCAAACAAACAATGCACCGACCGTTGTCTCCTTCATTAAACAGAGAGTGACATACAAAGTGATCACTTCTCACAGCCCCCGGTACCCAACAATACAGATGCTGTCATTTACAGCCTATTCCATTCGACTGTTGACGGAGATGTGAAACTTTTAGATTGATACTCACGCTCCAATTGGGAATACTTCGTCTCTTCTGGACATGTTTTAAACCAAGTCTACAGTATAAAGACAGACTGAAATGTGACAAATCTGTTCTTTATTCTGCAGAGAGGCTGGGATTTTGAAGACATCAATTTCAATGAACTTTTCCTTTTGATCCGTCCAGCACACGCGCAGCACTACAGACGTTTTCACACACCGCGATTGCAGAACCCCACTGCATTATGGTGGCCAAACTCGCAGCTAAACTACTGAATCGCTCTCTTTCCCTGCACCCTTTCTATTCTTTCTCTCTCTCTCTCCCTCTCTCACACACCCACACACTGGCCGTACTTCCTGCTGAGCAATAGAACCATTCCTCTTCGCTGGACGAAAGCCTCTAGATCCAAACTGACATTTAGGCGTGGTCACAGTGGCAGCTTAGATGATGCATTGCAGTAATCCGTGACTTTGTCTGGGAACGATTGTACTCACCCTTAAATTCCACAGACACACGCATGCACGCACACACACACACACACACACACACACACACACACACACACACACACACACACACACACACACACACGGAGGTCTGAACTCTCCAAACAGCCCAGCCAATCTGTTCACTAATGAATGAGCAAAGCAATCAAGCTCATTAAGCAGTCATCACTTCAGCCTGCCGCTACATCCAAGTCTTCTGTCTGTTTCTGTCTACTGCACAGGGCCTGCTGGGCCAACACATGGATATGCTCAGACAAAGACAGAAACAATTACAGTACATATACTGTGCTTTCACGCATACACTCACACACATGCTTGGATATATTTTTAGACAAAAATGGTTCCAGAAAGGATTCTTTGGCTGTCTCCATAGGAGAACCCTTTTTTGGTTCTACATGGAACTCAAATGGGTTCTACCTGGAACCAAAAGGGGTTCTTCAAAGGGTTATCCTATGGGGACAGCCGAAGAAACCTTTTAGGTTCTAGATGGTACACTCTTCGGGGGAAAAAAAGGTGCTAACACATCAACACACACACACTGTACACACACTCAAATTGTACAAGCACAACTGGTCATTATCTGTCTACAAGCCCATATATGGCTGCTGGACTATGGGAGGTTCAGGAGGAAGGGAAAGTGCCTCATGACTCTGCACAATGTAAACACTGCATACCAAGGAATCGCCAGTCTCATTCAAACAAACCTCGAATGCTGTTAATTTATTCTCCATAAAACATCCATAATACGACATTCATCAGCATGACAAATCCACTTGTGTTTCTGAATGTTAGATTATAGCAAACGGATATATTCACAGTAAAAAGCAGATTTCCTAAACAATGGAAAGTGTAAAGGAATACATAAGGTTTAATCATAAGCAGAATCGATTGATCGCCTGCCAATGGCGACACAGAACAAGATGGACATCTAGGCAAGCCTGCATCTGTTCAAGTTAGAATGACTTAGAAGCTGATGTAGAGTGATGGTTGCCCATACAAAACAAACAACAGTACCTTATAGCAAGCAACTAAGAGATGAGCAACCCTAAAATCTGAAGAAATGGAAGCCTCTAGGAGCCAAAAACAAACCCACTGCCAAAATAGAACATTTATAGAGTTTGTTTGTTTGTGTGCAGTAAGTCAGTCAGTCAAACAGTCAGGTTTCGAATATAATTGGACACCACTGAAACTAACAAATCAGATTGATGTCGGGGGATAGGAGACGGCCCCAAAGCTGTCTGGAATGACTTCTCCTGTTATCCTGTGTGTGCATACAAGTGTACCTGCATGACCATTGATACAATAAATGCTGAATGAGGTTTACGAGTAAAAATGCCCAGTGAGAAGTATGAATTTGGCAAAGAGATCAGAGAACTCTTACTGGGTTCAGATGAGGCAATGGGCTTAACTGGAGGAGAGCACACATTTGGGTTTAAAGCTCATCCACTCATCCACCATATTAGATCAAATCACACTTTATTTGTCAAATACTTTGTAAACAACAGGTGTAGACCGTCAGTGAAATGTGTGTGTGTGTAAATGCATGTTTGTGTGTGTGTGTAAATGCATGTTTGTGTGTGTGTGTAAATGCATGTTTGTGTGTGTGTAAATGCATGTTTGTGTGTGTGTAAATGCATGTTTGTGTGTGTGTGTATGCATGTTTGTGTGTGTGTGTGTGTGTGTGTGTGTGTGTGTGTGTGTGTGTGTAAATGTGTGTGTGTAAATGCATGTTTGTGTGTGCGTATGCGTTAGACAGACAGGTCACTCACTTCTCTGCGTCTAGACGCATTTGCTCACGCCTCTGCCTCCTCAATTCCATGCGCTGGTCAAAGTCGTCATCCATGGTGGCCTGGGAGCGTTTCTTCTGTGTTCAGACTGAAAGAAACCAACACAGACTGGTAAAGTTTAACATCATTACACATTTACACAACTTCTATGCTGTAAGTCTCTGTACAGAGGTCAGTATGCTGAAATGAGGACGTGCAAAAAGGTTTTCATTGATGCCGTGAGGGAAAATGCCAAATCTAGCCTCAACACTTTCAATGTTTAACTCCAAATGACATAACCTTTGACCTTATATCAGAAGAACCCTGACAGTGACATCATTGGTGATTAAGTGCCTGTAACTCATTCACATTAAGTAGCATGACACCGTAAAGACCTGCACAAACATTTGGGTGCTTAAAACTGCTGCGGTATAACCAACCCCTGCTTTTCTTACATCAGAGCTCTTAGTTGTCACACCTAAAGCCGCAAGAAATATCAGAAATAAATATATAGAAATAGAAATCAAATAAATAATATGAATAAATAGAAATCTGATGAAATATCATAATCATTATCATCATCATTTCAATCACAATTCTCTGGGACTAACTAGGCTAACTGGGATGGGAAGTCTATCAAACAAAACAGGCACAAAGTAAAGACAAAACACAAGATAAGCTCCCCAGTCAACACAGAAACACACTAACATTCACTGGACATGACTCGAAGTAGGACCACCCAAGAAGCATTCAACACTCAGCATTATGACATTCCCTGGCTCTCTATGGGCTACTGAATAGTAGGGAAAAAAATCCCATAGCTATACAATACCTTAGCTGTAGTGAGTAGCGGACGCTTAGGTTTAGTTCATGGGCAGCACTCCCTCCTCTCTCAGTATATCAACTCCACAGTCTGGTTTATATCTCAGCTCTCTCTGCTACAGCACAAAGAATTCCTGCTTGCTCTTCCAGCAACTATAACTACCAGAAAAGGCAAAGCCTGTCTCTTCCCTCTCTCTCTCTTGCTCAGCCTCCCTCCCTCCTTACTCTCTTGCTTGCTCCCTCCCTTCCTCTCTCTCTGTCTTGCGCAGACTATCTTACTCAAACAATTTTCTCTTGTTTTGCCTTCTCCTTTTCACACGCTCCTGATGTCTCTTCCCCTCTCTCCCTCTAGCTCTCCGTCTATCCCCCTCTTTTTTCTATTTTTTGTTTCCATCTCTGCCTCTCTCTCAACCCCTCTTTCCCTCTACCTTTCTCTCTCGCTCCTTCGCTCACCATTCTCTACCTCCCTCCTACAGTATCTACATTTTCTTTTTAGCCTGCTTGTGTTTACAGAGCTGTCACTGGTTAGCTAAACTCAGCAGTGCTGGTTGGAATAGGGTGCTAAAGGCAGGCAGGCAGCAGCCAAGCAGGCAGCCAAGCAGGAAGGCAAGCAGGCAGGCAGGCTCCTAGATTGTTTCAGAGGCCTTCACTTCCTCTGAGTAGCCAAAACTACCCGGCAACTGATTTTCCAGCCCACAGAGTGGACCAGGGTCGGGGCAGAGACAGGAAAGACACAAACATGCCAAAAAGATACAGTACGGCCCCAGGACAGTACTATACAGGGTTGCAGATTGTATTCCCTCGATTCACTTCCTTCCCTCTCCCTCTGTGCTGCAGAAGCCATTGTCTATGGCATTCACATAATGCCATAATGTCATTATGAGAAAGAAAAACAAACGGAAGTATTTTAGCATTTACAGCCTTGGTTTTGGACTTTTTCAACTCTTCAAAAGTGTGTGGGTATCTATTTTTCTCATCATGAACACACTTATCTTGCCAGAAAGGGGGGAAAAGAGCATCTGAAAATGCATTACATATCGTACACAACAAAAGATATTAAAGGGATAATATTACAATGGGTATCTCTGCCAAAGCATATTTACTAAATATCTATAAAACACTGTTAGTTCATGATAAATACATCTGTACTTAGGATGGTATAGCCTGGCAGGCCAGGGGGTCATTTAGTGAAGTGCAGTCCATTGTGTAACACTGTAAGCCTGTAAAAACCTTACAACTTACAAATGAAAAAACTCTTACTGGCTGGCTGATAGAGCTCCAGGCACGACTCCAACACCCTCATTAAATTTGTAGATGACACAACAGTGGTAGGCCAGATCACCGACAACGACGAGACAGCCTATAGGGAGGAGGTCAGAGACCTTGCCGTGTGGTGCCAGGACAACAACCTCTCCCTCAACATGATCAAGACAAAGGAGATGATTGTGGAATACAGGAAAATGAGGACCGGGCATTCTCATCGACGGGGCTGCAGTGGAGCAGGTTGAGAGCTTCAAGTTCATTGGTGTCCACAACAAACTAACATGGTCCAAGCACACCAAGACAGTCGTGAAGAGGGCATGACAAAACCTATTCCCCCTCAGGAGACTGAAAAGATTTGGCATGGGTCCTCAGATCCTCAAAAGGTTCTACAGCTACACCATCGAGAACATCCTCCTGACTGGTTGCATCACTGCCTGGTATGGCAACTGCTCGGCCTCCGACCGCAAGGCACTACAGAGGGTAGTACGTATGGACCAGTACATCACTGGGGCAAAGCTTCCTGTCATCCAGGACCACTATACCAGGCGGTGTCAGAGGAAGGCCCTAAAAATTGTCAAAGACTCCAGCCACCCTAGTCATAGGATGTTCTCTCTGCTACCGCACGGGCAAGAGGTACCGGTGTGCCAAGTCTAGGTCCAAGAAGCTTCTAAACAGCTTCTACCCCCAAGCCATAAGACTCCTGAACACTCAATCAAATGGCTACCCAGACTATTTGCATTGCCCCCCCCCCCCCCCCCCCCCATCTTTTATACCGCTGCTACTCTCTGTTGTAATTATCTATGCATAGTCACTTTAATAACTCTACCTACATGTACATATTACCTCAACTAACCGGTGCCCCCGCACATTGACTCTGGACCAGTACCCCCCTGTATATAGCCCCGCTATTGTTATTTTACTGCTGCTCTTTAATTACTTGTTACTTTTTTTCTTTCTTATTCTTATCCATATTTTTTATAACTGCATTGTTGGTTATGTGCTCGTAAGTCAGCATTTCACTGTGCGGTCTACACCTGTTGTATTCGGCGCATGTGGCTAATACAACTTGATTTAATTTGAACTGAGATCTGTCAGAGCAGCCCCATTTCTTAAATTATACACCACAATAATAGCTGAACATTATCTGGCGTACAAATTTGATAATTCTATGTTCATAAGTGACTTACTGACTTAGGCTGTTAATTGGAGGTTGTGTTTTTTCAGAGAGAGTCTGCTTCCACTGTGAAGAGACTCGATTGGCAGATACAAGAATAGAGTAGTCGATGAGGAATAAACAGATGCTGAAAGAAGGGATTTGTGGGCTAGTGCCTTCAGCCTTTCATTGAATTACTCAGCTGGAGTACATGTGTACTTCTGACATGAATAGACCAGGCATGCTTTGGTAATGCCGGAACCACAACACTGGAAATAAATGGACACTTATTCCTTAGTGGTATTGTATCTTCAAAGCAGTGTTTCCCTTAGTAGTAGCTAATTTATCAAATTCCATCCGTTACCTTCAAAGAGTTCTAATAGCATAGACAAACAAGGTAATCAAACAAGGTAATCACAACCTGTTATGGTTTTGTAAAGTACCTGTGTATTCTATTTTGACATAATCCTGATACTGACTTGGCATGTCATTGACAGCTCCCTCTACTGTAAATTCACATTAAGTTGACAGTCGCTCTGCTCACTGCCAGTAATGTCTACTGTGAGAAGAACAGAGTAAGGGTGTGGGAGAAAAGAGTAGTCACGAAGCAAGCAATTCACTTCCAGTAATGTCTACTGTGAGAAGAACAGAGTAAGGGTGTGGGAGAAAAGAGTAGTCACGAAGCAAGCAGTTCACTGCCAGTAATGTCTACTGTGAGAAGAACAGAGTAAGGGTGTGGGAGAAAAGAGTAGTCACGAAGCAAGCAGTTCACTGCCTGTAATGTCTACTGTGAGAAGAACAGAGTAAGGGTGTGGGAGAAAAGAGTAGTCACGAAGCAAGCAGTTCACTGCCAGTAATGTCTACTGTGAGAAGAACAGAGTAAGGGTGTGGGAGAAAAGAGTAGTTACGAAGCAAGCAGTTTACTGCCTGTAATGTCTACTGTGAGAAGAACAGAGTAAGGGTGTGCGAGAAAAGAGTAGTCACGAAGCAAGCAGTTCACTTCCAGAAAATGTTGGCATAGAACAGCTAATAAAAATAAATCAAAACGGCTCGTTTTTGTTTGCGGCTCCAGTTCCCTGTGGATTTTTTTAAACATCCTAGAATATATGCTTTTAAGAAGGGAGAGGCTGCGATCAATTTCAATTCGTGCTTGGCTGTATGACAAACCCTAGTCCATAAAATAATAATGATACAGTAATACCTAATAATATTTCTGGAAGGATACATCAAAACTCCATAAGTTGGAATAGTGGAGTGTGTACAAGTAGGCTAATTGCCTAAATAAAGTAAACACCAACATAAAGTGTCTTAATAGGGCCATCGGGCCACTACGAGCCAGAACAGCTTTAATGCACCTTGGCACAGATTCTACAAGTGTCTGGAACTCTATGGGAGGGATGCGACACCATTGTTCCATAATAAATTCCATAATTTGATGATGGTGTGCTCATGTGCCAATTTCATGGTCATCAAACCATTCAGTGACCACTCGTGTCCTGTGGATCGGGGCATTGTTTCCTCAAATTCTGGGGGGCACTGAGCTAATTTAGATCTTGTGAGCGGAATCTTGAATGCTGTGAGAATTTTGTGCAACTTCCGAGGTGTGTTTACAATGAAGACTGAGGCTGCACCCTTACAGTTTTAGACAGTAACCAATAGGCTATTGTAGCTATTTGAGCATAATGTAGGCTTGCCAACCAACCCAATGGAGCAAATCCCATTACATTTTCATATGGAAATATCTTTTGATTTCTATGAAATAGCCTTCAGTAGTCTGTCTATATGTAGTGTTCAAGGCAGGGTAGCCTAGTGGTTAGAGCGTTGGACTAGTAACTGGAAGGTTGCAAGTTCAAACCCCCGAGCTGACAAGGTACAAATCTGTCGTTCTGCCCCTGAACAAGGCAGTTAACCCACTGTTCCTAGGCCGTCATTGAAAATAAGAATTTGTTCTTAACTGACTTGCCTAGTTAAATAAAGGTAAAAAAAAAAAAAAAATGCAGGCATGAGACGTTTAATTATTATTACCATACAGAGATTTGGACAATGGGGTCTACCCCCTCTGCCTATTGGCTTATTTGCATATTCAAACCTGTCTCCAAACACAACCCTGCCCCTTTAATTAAGACCTAAACTTTTTACCTGACTGGCTTTTCAAAGACAGCTTGAAATATAGCCTACACGTGTCATGCTCTTATAGGAAGCAGTAACTCATTGCTGTCCTATACTTATCTATAACTGGGCTAATAACTCCCTAACTAGCAAAGAATAAAAACAAATGTTGATCTTGAACCGATGTGAAAAGCGCATAAACTCGAGGATGATTGAAAGACTGCTCGTGGACAACCCCCGCCAAAGAATTCTGCTCCGTTGCGATCTAGCTCTGCCTACAACAAAACCACAGACGCAATCTTAGATTTGTTCAGGTTTGTTGCACTGATAAGAGGCTGATATTTTTTGATTCGATCACAGGAAAAACGATCTATATAGTGCAAACTAATCGGGCGAATTCAGTGAAGTTCAATCTCTTGCATCTCTGCGTAGCATGGCATTTCTTCTGCACCGCAGTCTTGGAGGTGCGCTGTCGTGCACGCGCGCAGTTTAGCAGGAACATTGGATGGGAGCATTATAATGTTGTATTTTATTTTACGTTTTTTTTAAACTAGGCAAGTCAGTTAAGAACAAATTCGTATTTACAATGATGGCCTACACCGGCCAAACCCGAGCAACACTGGGCCAATTGTGCACAGCCCTATGGGACTACCAATCACAGCCGGTTGTGATACAGCCTGCATTACTCCAGTGCTTCCATTGTTTTGGCCATTACCTGTATATTTGACTGCTTTGTGCCTTTTCTCTCTTGTAGCTGTGTTCGAATACCCATACTGTATACTACATACTATTAGTTAATTTTAGTATACTGTAAACGAATGGTATCCTTTCAGTTGAGCGTACTAGCACTCCACCTGTCTACTGGAAGTTGGGTGTGTTCGTAAATTCATTCTAGAGTGCCAGAATGTGCACTGGGCGTTCGTAAATTAAGAGCGTTGTCATATTGTCAGTTCTAAAATTCAGAGCGTTTCGCCCTCAGAGCGCACACTGGACGCTCTGGCCGAGGAGTAGGGTTGATCCGAGCATTCTGACCTCACAAAGGCAGTCAAGCACCCAAGCGAACTGGCTAACTTGCTAGCTACTTCCAGACAAATGAAAGAACACCTCACTCCGACCATGGTAATCTCTAGCAGAGCTTGTTAGGCTGTTTTTATGTGTGCTTGAGGCAACAATTTAATTACGCCTTTTTGCCAACATTTACTGACACTCAATGAGTGTTGAGCATACAAAAAAAGCATCAGTACTGCTCTGGCACACTCAGGCGAGAGTGCTCTGAAATCAGAGCAGATAGCCAGAATTAACAATGTCCATTGAGAATGCACAATGACTATACACCAAAATACGAAGTATACAAGCAGTGGACACTTTCTGTGCTTTTAAGGCCCATAATGGCATTTTAAGAAAATGGGCGTGGCTTCGCCAACTTTTCAGATTTGAAGAAAATGGCAGAATGTGCAGCCGAAGTCCAACGAGAGCGGGTACAAATTCACTGCTTTAACTAATTCTAACAAATGTTAATGTTGCGCAATGTAATAAAGTAATGGCTTTTCAAATAAGTTACATTATATGTTATGTTGGCTGACAATTTGTTAGCTACGCTATCCTTACACTGAACCCAAACCGGCTGTGCTTAGCTAAAATAAGAATGACACGTATAATCAAGTCAAACATTGGGTAATTAGTTAGATAGCATATAGTTAATATACTGACAAATTCAATGTATTAGTAGCCAACTAACATACCTGCGGTACATACTGCTGTAATGATATGTGGTTTGTAAAATGCTGACTACACCGCTCACATCGCATGCGCGAGCGGTGCAAAAATAAATGTAGGAATCTATATTATTCAATTATTGCGCCAACGAGCATCTGCGTTGCCATCGGCTAAAATAGAAGTCAGTTCTATTTCTGACACAGATCGCGCTGCAAGTCCTGCCTCTCCTATCTCCTCATTGGTTTATAGAAGCAGGTCACGTGCCATCTCATTGGTTATACCCAAGTGGGTGACTGAAAAACGAACGAGGTCGGTGGTGGTAATGCACCTAATTTATGAAAGATGCCAATCACAATATAAAGTCAAGAGAAGAAAACGCTTAGAAGGAGGAGATGACTAGAAACGAGTCGGTTGACCGTTTTGTGTGGATTAATTGTTGGAGTAGAGGACCTTGTGCATTTCAGGTAAAATAACTCTGTTTATATCTCAGGACAAATTAGCTAGCAACAGCAAGCTAGCTAAATAGGACAAATTAGCTAGCAAGTGCAAGCTAGCTAGCTAAATTGCCATATAGGTTTAATGCTTTTCGACCTGTCCCCAAATGAATGTAATTGGTTCAGAGTTTGTTTTGATATTTTAACCTGCATGTCGTGATGGTGTTTGGTGTGGGGGGCCAAAATATATTTATGCACGACGGCGCACGTGCACAGCTGGTTTGGGTTCAGTGTAAGGATAGCGTAGCTAACAAATTGTCAGCCAACATAACATAATGTAACTTATTTTAAAAGCCATTACTTTATTACATTGCGCAACATTAACATTTGTTAGAATTAGTTAAAGCAGTGAATTTGTACCCGCTCTCGTTGGACTTCGGCTGCACATTCTGCCATTTTCTTCAAATCTGAAAAGTTGGCGAAGCCACGCCCATTTTCTTAAAATGCCATTATGGGCCTTAAAAGCACAGAAAGTGTCCACTGCTTGTATACTTCGTATTTTGGTGAATTTAGTACGACATCCAGGATCTTTAGGCATACTAACTATTCGTACTATGACCAATAAGCATACTCAACTTAAGTCACAATAGTACAGTTAGTGCAGTTAGCTTGTTACATGGCAAAACTATCATGTATGAAGGGAAGACCCAGATGCAGACCACGTCGAATAAACAATAGTTTAATATTCCAACAGGGGCAGGCAATGGACAGGTCAAGGCAGGTAGGGGTCAGAAAACCAGAGGTGGGGCAACAGTACCGGACGGCAGGCAGGCTCAGGTCGAGATTGGTAATCCAGAGGGGGCAGAGGTACCAGTCAAGAGGCAGGCGGGCTCAGAGTCAAAACCGGGAGGGCGAGAAAAGACAGACTGGAAAAAGCAGGCACTGAGACACAACCCGCTCGGTTGACTTCAACATACAAGACAAACTGTCGCAGACAGGTATAAATACACAAGGGAAGGGGGGTGGAGACAATCACAAAGACAGGTGAAACAGATCAGGGTGTGACAAAAGCAAAGCCAAAAGAGCAGGCAAGCCGTCTTTCACGGTTTCACTCGGGGCACTTCCTTTCCCGGCTGTCTCACTAGTGTGGCCTGGGTAGTGTTTAGTATGAAGAAAAGTTTTTGAAACGGAGTCAAATGGGGAGGTGCTACTTGCATCTGTTCAATTAGAACACAAAGCTCTGGAAGACATCATGCTGGGATTTCTTTCCAGACAATTTAAGCATATCAGTGAATCAAGTGCTGCAGTTTGAGTATATCTAAGAGCAATTTATAAACAAATAGATCCACATGAATGTTTAATGTACCCAATAGATCTGTAAGATTCTAGTACTGGAGACAGAAATAGTCGCAGCAGAATCAGAGAACCCACTGGGCACAGACTTTCAATTCAACGTCTATTCCCACAGTGGTTCAACGTAATTTCATTGAAATGTGTTGTGTTGTCTAGTGGCTTTGCTGGCATGCATCCGCATTTTATTTTGTATTTTTTTGCCCCCCAAGATTTACATACTAAAATCGCCCCTGTGTGAGCTCTGGGTCATGTGTGGGTCATGTGACTTATCATCACTCTTCATACGACTGCCTATTCCGCCCCCTTGTTTGCTGTCCCTACTCACGTTGACAAGCGACAACTTTCAATTCCAGTGGTGAAATATGTGCTCAGAGAGGAGTGACAGGACTGAACAGCGAAGGTTTATGAAATCACACCAATCTCAACATCCACAGCGATCAATCAGCCTTATAGCAAACCAAGCAGTGGCACTGCCATTTTGTTGTTTTTTGAAAGAGTGGGCCTTTAAACGCCTTTAAACGTAGCCTTATATGGTAATGTAGGATGTCTACCCAGTTATAGATGGTCTACTTCAGTGCTGCAGTCCCATTACATGTTTTATCTTTGATATCTGATCTTAAGAGGGGGCCACAAGGACAGCACAATGCATTACAGCAGGGCACTAGTGTATTCTGGTTTAGATTTCACAATGACCAACACCATATACAGTAACAGAGGCTTAAAACCCGAGCAGTCCGGAAGAGGCCTGTAACCACTTCAACATATCAAACTCAAGTGTATATTTGCCAGAGCGCAACCTTTTTAAACCAAATGTTAGTTTAAGAAGGTGATAGTTCTGGCAGTGTTTTTGACTCCCCTACAGAAAGCAACATTGAAGATATACTTAGTGTTCAGTCTGTCTATACATTGTCTCTCAAAATAACAATAACTGAATAGAAATCCAATGTTTGAGAGTATTGCCAATGTCTAAACCAGTGTGATGACTTGTATTTTCTACTTGGCACATGGCAATTTTTAACGGCAACAGTTATTTTTATGTGCACTACGTCAGCGCCTCAATTTGATGGAAATACTTCTCTAATGGGAAAATGTTTTTATGCAGAAAATCTGTTGCCAATGGAATGGAAACATGGCTCCTGACTCCAAAATCTGACTTTACATCAATCTTAAGCAATGCATCCAACACATCATTTTGAAAGTTGTTGAAATGAAAACAAAAGATTCACTAGAAGTTGACTGATCTTCCATCGAGTCAACTGGAGGAGATTACACCTTCCTAATATTGTGTTTGCACCCCATTTTGCCGTCAGAACAGCCTAAATTCATCGGGGCATGGACTCTACAAGGCGTCGAAAGCGTTCCACAGTGATGCTGGCCAATGTTGACTCCAATGTTTCCCACAGTTTAGTTGGCTGGATGTCCTTTGGGTGGTGGACCACTCTTGATAGAAACAGGAAAGTGTTGAGCGTGAAAAACCCAGCAGCATTGCAGTTCTTGACACACTTAAGCTGGTGCGCCTGGCGCCTACTATCATACCCCGTTCAAAGGCACTTAAATCTTTTGTTTTACCCTTAAACCTCAATGGCACACAAACACAATCCTTCTTTAACCTGTCTCCCCCTTCATCTACACTGATTGAAGTGGATTTAACAGGTTACACCAATAGGGGATCATGGCTTTCGCCTGGATTCACCTGGTCATTCTATGTCATGGAAAGAGCAGGTGTTCCTAATGTTTGTAAACTCAGTGTATACGGTGCATTCGGATAATATTTAGACACCTCAACTTTTTTCATATTGTTACGTTACAGCCTTATTCTGAAATAGATAATTTGTTCCCACTCATCAATCTACACATAATACCCCAAAATGAAAAAGCAAAGAGATTTTTAGAAGTTTTTGAAAATGTACAGTGTACATACTGAAAAATTACATTTACATAAGTATTCAGACCATTTACTCAGTAATTTGTTGAAGCACCTTTGGGAGTGATTACAGCCTCGAGTCTTCTTGGGTATGATGCTACAAGCTTGTCAAACCTGTATTAGGGAAGTTTCTCCCATTTTCCTCTGCAGAAGAGATGTTCGATTGGGTTCAGGTCCGGGCTCTGGCTGGGCCACTCAAGGACATTCAGAAACTTGTCCTGAAGCCATTCCTGCATTGTCTTGGCTATGTGCTTAGGGTCATTGTCCTGTTGGAATTTGAAAGTCTGAGAACCTGCTCCAGAGCACTCAGGACATCATCAAGGATCTCTCTGTACTTTGCTCCATTCATCTTTCCCTTGATCCTGACTAGTCTCCCATTCCCTGCCACTGAAAAACATCCCCACAGCATGATGCTGCCACCACCATGCTTTACTGTACGCATGGTGCCAGGGTTCCTCCAGACGTGACGCTTGGCATTCAGGCCAAAGAGTTCAATCTTGGTTTCATCAGACTAAAGAATCTGTCTGAGAGTCCTTAAGGTCCCTGTTGGCAAACTTCAAATGGACTGTCATTTTTTTTTTTACCGAGGAGTGGCGTCCATCTGGCCACTCTACCATAAAGGCCTGATTGGTGGAGTGCTGCAGAGATGGGACAACCTTCCAGAAGGACAACCATCTCCACAGAGGAACTCTGGAGCTCTGTCAGAGTGCGTATCGGGTTCTTGGTCACCTCCCTGACCAAGGCCCTTCTCCCCCGATTGCTCAATTTGGCTGGGTGGCCAGCTCTAGGAAGAGTCTTGGTGGTTCCAAACTTCTTCCATTTAAGAATGATGGAGGCCACTGTGTTTTTGGGAACCTTTAATGCTGCAGACATTTTTTTGGTACCCTTCCCCAGATCTGTGCCTCGACATAATCCTGTCTCAGAGCTCTACGGACAATTCCTTCAACCCCATGTCTTGGTTTTTGCTCTGACATGCATTGTCAACTGTGGGACCTTTATATAGACAGGTGTGCGCCTTTCCAAATCATGTGTAATCAATTGAATTTACCACAGGTGGACAACAATCAAGTTGTAGAAACATCTCAAGGATGATCAATGGAAACAGGATGCACCTGAGCTCAATTTCAAGTCTCACAGCAAAGGTCTGAATACTTATGTAAATGTGATATTTCAGTTTTTTATGTTTAATACATTTGCTAAGATTTCTAAAAACCTGTTTTCACTTTGTCATTATGGGATATTGTGTGTAGATTGATGAGCTTTTCTATTTATACAATCCATTTTAGAACAAGGCTGTAATGTAACAAAATGTGGTAAAATTCCAGGGGTCTGAATATTTTCTCGAATGGACAGTATACCTCACAAGCGACCCATTATAAGACTATACAATTAGCCTATTAAAATGTTATCTGGCTCGATAAAGATAATTCAAGTATGCAAGCTAGCATTAGGCAATTAGTTGACGTTGACTACCCGACCAGCTTATCCGACACCCTAGACCCACTGCAATTTGCATACCTCCCCAATAGATCCACAGATGATGCAATCGCCATCGCACTGCACACTGCCCTATCCCATCTGGACAAGAGGAATGCCTATGTAAGAATGACATAGACTACAGCTCATCCTTCAACACCATTGTACCCTCCAAGCTCATCGTTAAGCTTGTGGCCCTGGGTCTGCAGCAACATCTCCACTACGCTGATCTTCAACACAGGGGCCCTACAAGGGTGCGTGCTCAGCCCCCTCCTGTACTCTCTGTTTACCCATGACTGCGTGGCCACGCACGTCTCCAACTCAATCATCAAGTTTGCAGACGACACAGGTGGAGGTGAGGGCCCTCTCCCTCAGCATCAACAAAATGAAGGAGCTGATCGTGGACTCAGGAGAGGGAGAACGTCCCCGTCCGCATTGACGGGGCCACAGTGGAGAAGTTCAAAAGCTTCAAGTTCCTCGGCGTACACATCACTGATCATCTGAAATGGTCCACCCACACAGAGTGTCATGAAGAAGTTGCAACAGCCCCTCTTCAACCTCAGCAGGCTGAAGAAATTCAGCTTGGTCCCTAAGACCCTCAAACTTTTACAGATGCACCATTGAGAGCCTCCTGTCGGGCTGTATCACTGCCTGGTACGGCAACAGCACCATCCTCAACCACAGGGCTCTCCAGAGGGTAGTGCGGTCTGCCCAATGCATCACCGGGGGCACACTGCCTGCCCTCTGGGACATCTACAGCACCCAATGTCACAGGAAGGCCAAAAAGATCATCAAGGACCCGAGCCACGGCCTGTTCACCCCGCTACCATCCAGAAGGTGAGGTCAGTACAGGTGCATCAAAGCTGAGACCAAGAGACTGAAAAACAGCTTATATTTCAAGGCTATCAGAATGTTAAATAGTCACCACTAGCCGGCCTCTGCCCAGTACCCTGCCATGAACTTTAGTCACTGTCACTAGCCAACTTCCACCTGCTTACTCAACCCCGCACCTTAGAGGCTACTGCCTATGTACATAGACATGGAACACTGGTCACTTTAATAATGGAACACTGGTCTTGTTTTAAATGTTTACATACTGTTTTACCCACTTCATATGTACATGTATATACTGTATTCTAGTCATGGCCTATCCTATTTAACTATTGCTGTACATACTGTATACCATTCTATTCTACGTATTCTTCAGATATACTATTGTCCATAATGTCTATGCATCCCATCATATACATACAGTGGGGCAAAAAAGTATTTAGTCAGCACCAATTGTGCAAGTTCTCCCACTTAAAAAGATGAGAGGCCTGTAATTTTCATCATAGGTACACTTCAACTATGACAGACAAAATGAGGGAAAAAAATCCAGAAAATCACATTGTAGGATTTTTTATGAATTTATTTGCAAATTATGGTGTAATCTCAACCCTATTGAGCTGTTCTGTGAGCAGCTTGACCATATGGTATGTAAGAAGTGCCCATCAAGCCAATCCAACTTGTGGGAGGTACTTCAGGAAGCATAGGGTGAAATCTCTTCAGATTACCTCAACAAATTGACAACTAGAATGCCAAAGGTCTGCAAGGCTGTAATTGCTGCAAATGGAGGATTCTTTGACGAAAGCAACGTTTGAAGGACACAATTATTATATCAATTAAAAATCATTATTTATAACCTTGACTATATTTCCTATTCATTTTGCAACTCATTTCATGTATTTTTTAATGGAAAACAAGGACATTTCTAAGTGGCCCCAAACTTTTGAACGGTAGTATATATTTATACTCCAGACTCTAACATTGCTCGTCCTTATATTTCTAAATTCCATTCTTTTACTTTTTTAGATTTGTTTATATTGTTGTCTATTATTAGATATTACTGCACTGTTGGAGCTAGGAACACAAACACTTCCTACACCCGCAATAACATCTTCTAAATACTGTGTACGCGACCAATAAAAATGTATTTGATTTTGACGATGGAAGAATTGGTCTGAGTGGAATACTTAAAAGCAGATATTTAATGACATTGTAAAATGAATTAAATCACATACAAGGCATTAACAAGCATTGCCAGCCATTATTCTAGGCAAATAGACCATAAGGTTAACTTATAAGAAAAATCATGAATAAAGAGATGCCTAGAAGCAGAGGAAATGAGAATTGATCACACCACCTTCCTCCAATGACAGGATACAGGATAAGAGATTGAACAAAGGGATTTAATTCCATTTATAATATCTGAAGGTGTAACTTTTTCCAACCACCATTGACCAATAACAAGTTTAAAGTCACCTGATCACCCAAGCCCAATCTTCACACAGGATGTCACAGCATCTAAAGCAGCGTTTCCCAAACTCGGTCCTGGGGACTCAAGGGGTACATGTTTAGTTTTTTTGCCCTAGCACTACACTGCTGATTCAAAGAATCAACGCTTGATGATGAGTTGATTATTTGAATCAGCTATGTTTACGTGCAACAGCCCAATGCTGCTGGAAATAATCCGGGAACCCCTGCGGTTAGGGTGAACCCCTTCTCTTTTATAAAGCGCTGGGTGCTCCCAGAGCAAATCAAATTTGTCACAAAAGGAAACAATCTTGTTATTGCAAAGTTCCTTGAGCTACTCGTTTAGGGCATCGTGGGGGCTGAAACGTTCCAAAACCCTTCGATAGAGCGGGAGATGCCCAGAGATAATTATTCTCTTCCCTGTGCGAACAAGGGTTTTTAAAAGACTAGGGTAATCCTCCCTCAGCTCCAAGTATCGCCTAAAGTGAATGTCGTTAAACCCAACGTGAGTGACGATGGTGCCAATATTACAGTAATGTTGGCAGAAGGGAGTTGATGTCTCAGACACGGGCATCTGGGTGACAGTGAACCTTAGCCGGTCCACAGACTGTAGGCAGGTCAAAATCTCTCACCATCGAGCTGCCTACAGTGAAATTGGTCATGATGGAATCCAATGGGGAGGAAGGGGGGAATGGGACTGATTAAGGCAGGTAGGGAGGGGGCTTTGAGCCAGGCTAGCCTGACTTCCCACACCAGTAGCACTGGATGGCGCCGGGAGGCGCGGTAAGCTGGTGGTATGGACGGGGGTTACAGCCCTACGCCTGGGTAGTGACCAGTCTCCCAGGGGCAGCGGAGTTGAGCTTACCATCTGTGCTATGTCCAGGGTGTGACCAACTATGTCCAGGGTGTGACAAATAATTTGCTGTGCTCCTGTGAGGTGAGGCGGAGCAACCCTGCAGACACAACTTGAATCCCAAATGACACCCTATTCCCTATATAGTTCACTACTTTTGACCAGGGCCTTTTGACCAATTCCACAGGAACAGTGACTCACTTTTTCACTTTAAAATGTATGCCAAGCAAATACCATTGATTGCAAAGTTTAACAAATCATACACCTACAGTATATGCAGAAGTTAACTTTTAACAATTGCCACTGACATTTGTACTAAAATACATTTACTTGAGGAACAGGGCAGATGCAATTGATCATCTTTTTTTATTTTTTATTATGTGACCACATTTTCCAAAAACTCTGTTAAATCTCTACTCCAATTCTACTTAAAATTCAAAGATGTCTGCAGAAAGAATGGGGTGTCAGCTATGACATGACACCTTGAGTTTGAAAAGATCTCTTTTGGTTATTGAACTACAGTAAGCGAAGTGGGTCAACACCCAGTAACATAATGACATCATGGGACCTTGATCTGTACTATACAGAAATGCATAATTAATGTCATTCTCTTCATTGTGATGTATCCTGAATAGGTACACAAAGGTAGAACTATGTTTGGGTATTATTCTAATGAGCTCTGCACCCAAACCAGACCAAATTTGGTTGGTCCGGACCGGATCAAATCTATATCAATCATAGATGTCTATGTTTCATAAGTTTGGACATCACAGTACAGTACAGTACAGTAAAGAAAAGTAGAGTGTTCAGTAGAGTACAGTAGCACACAGAGTACAGTAAAGAAAAGTAGTGTTCAGTAGAGTACAGTACAGTAGCACACAGTACAGCACAGTAAAGAAAAGTAGTGTTCAGTAGAGTACAGTACAGTAGCACACAGTACAGCACAGTAAAGAAAAGTAGAGTGTTCAGTAGAGTACAGTAGCACACAGTACAGCACAGTAAAGAAAAGTAGAGTGTTCAGTAGAGTACAGTACAGTAAAGAAAAGTAGAGTGTTCAGTAGAGTACAGTACAGTAAAGTAGAGTGTTCAGTAGAGTACAGTACAGTAGCACACAGTAGAGTACAGTAAAGAAAAGTAGAGTGTTCAGTAGAGTACAGTAAAGAAAAGTAGAGTGTTCAGTAGAGTACAGTACAGTAAAGTAGAGTGTTCAGTAGAGTACAGTACAGTAAAGAAAAGTAGAGTGTTCAGTAGAGTACAGTACAGTAAAGTAGAGTGTTCAGTAGAGTACAGTACAGTAGCACACAGTAGAGTACAGTAAAGAAAAGTAGAGTGTTCAGTAGAGTACAGTAAAGAAAAGTAGAGTGTTCAGTAGAGTACAGTAGCACACAGTACAGTACAGTAAAGAAAAGTAGAGTGTTCAGTAGAGTACAGTACAGTAGCACACAGTAGAGTACAGTACAGTAAAGAAAAGTAGAGTGTTCAGTAGAGTACAGTAAAGAAAAGTAGAGTGTTCAGTAGAGTACAGTACAGTAAAGTAGAGTGTTCAGTAGAGTACAGTACAGTAGCACACAGTACAGTACAGTAAAGAAAAGTAGAGTGTTCAGTAGAGTACAGTACAGTAGCACACAGTACAGTACAGTAAAGAAAAGTAGAGTGTTCAGTAGAGTACAGTACAGTAGCACACAGTAGAGTACAGTACAGTAAAGAAAAGTAGAGTGTTCAGTAGAGTACAGTAAAGAAAAGTAGAGTGTTCAGTAGAGTACAGTACAGTAGCACACAGTAGAGTACAGTACAGTAAAGAAAAGTAGAGTGTTCAGTAGAGTACAGTAGCACACAGTACAGTACAGTAAAGAAAAGTAGAGTGTTCAGTAGAGTACAGTACAGTAAAGTAGAGTGTTCAGTAGAGTACAGTACAGTAAAGAAAAGTAGAGTGTTCAGTAGAGTACAGTACAGTAGCACACAGTAGAGTACAGTACAGTAAAGAAAAGTAGAGTGTTCAGTAGAGTACAGTAGCACACAGTACAGTACAGTAAAGAAAAGTAGAGTGTTCAGTAGAGTACAGTACAGTAGCACACAGTACAGCACAGTAAAGAAAAGTAGAGTGTTCAGTAGAGTACAGTACAGTAAAGAAAAGTAGAGTGTTCAGTAGAGTACAGTACAGTAAAGTAGAGTGTTCAGTAGAGTACAGTACAGTAGCACACAGTAGAGTACAGTAAAGAAAAGTAGAGTGTTCAGTAGAGTACAGTAAAGAAAAGTAGAGTGTTCAGTAGAGTACAGTAAAGAAAAGTAGAGTGTTCAGTAGAGTACAGTACAGTAAAGTAGAGTGTTCAGTAGAGTACAGTACAGTAAAGAAAAGTAGAGTGTTCAGTAGAGTACAGTACAGTAAAGTAGAGTGTTCAGTAGAGTACAGTACAGTAGCACACAGTAGAGTACAGTAAAGAAAAGTAGAGTGTTCAGTAGAGTACAGTAAAGAAAAGTAGAGTGTTCAGTAGAGTACAGTAGCACACAGTACAGTACAGTAAAGAAAAGTAGAGTGTTCAGTAGAGTACAGTACAGTAGCACACAGTACAGTACAGTAAAGAAAAGTAGAGTGTTCAGTAGAGTACAGTACAGTAGCACACAGTAGAGTACAGTACAGTAAAGAAAAGTAGAGTGTTCAGTAGAGTACAGTAGCACACAGTACAGTACAGTAAAGAAAAGTAGAGTGTTCAGTAGAGTACAGTACAGTAGCACACAGTAGAGTACAGTAAAGAAAAGTAGAGTATAGTTCAGTACAGAACAGTCCAGTAGAGTAGAATATATTACATTATATTGTACTTTACTCATATGTGCTCTACCGTACTGTCCTGAACTATACTCCATTTTTCTGTTCTGTACTGTACTGTGCGGTACTGTACTGTGCTGTTCTGTACTGTACTGTGCGGTACTGTACTGTGCTGTTCTGTACTGTACTGTGCGGTACTGTACTGTGCTGTTCTCTACTGTACTGTGCGGTACTGTACTGTGCTGTTCTCTACTGTACTGTGCGGTACTGTACTGTGCTGTTCTCTACTGTACTGTGCGGTACTGTACTGTGCTGTTCTCTACTGTAATGTGCGGTACTGTACTGTGCTGTTCTGTACTGTACTGTGCGGTACTGTACTGTGCTGTTCTGTACTGTACTGTGCGGTACTGTACTGTGCTGTTCTCTACTGTACTGTGCGGTACTGTGCTGTTCTGTACTGTAATGTGCGGTACTGTACTGTGCTGTTCTCTACTGTACTGTGCGGTACTGTACTGTGCTGTTCTGTACTGTACTGTGCTGTTCTGTACTGTACTGTGCGGTACTGTACTGTGCTGTTCTGTACTGTACTCTACTGTGCTGTGCTGTACTCTACTGTGCTGTGCTGTACTCTACTGTGCTGTGCTGTACTCTACCGTACTGTGCTGTGCTCTACTGTGCTGTGCTGTACTCTACTGTGCTGTGCTGTACTCTACTGTGCTGTGCTGTACTCTACTGTACTGTGCTGTGCTCTACTGTGCTGTGCTGTACTCTACTGTACTGTGCTGTGCTCTACTCCAACCGTGGTTTGTGACTACTATGATTTCCCATTGTGGCCAATTCAATTGCAGTCATTTTGTTACAGATTTTATTTGGTAACAGAGTGACACGTTTGAATCACTTCATAATTCATAAACAAGACTGTTATCAGTAAAAACACTACAACTAATTGTTAGGTCTACCTTTACTTGTTACTTCTGTGAACTTTCATAATCCTCCTTCATGAGGGAGAGAAATTAGAAAATATCTTAAAGATACTGTATGTGGGTTTTTGGTAACAGAATGCCAAGACACTACGCAAAATGTCTTAAAGATACTGTATGTGGGTTTTTGGTAACAGACTGCCAAGACACTACGCAAAATATCTTAAAGATACTGCATGTGGGTTTTTGGTAACAGACTGCCAAGACACTACGCAAAATATCTTAAAGATACTGTATGTGGGTTTTTGGTAACAGAATGCCAAGACACTACGCAAAATGTCTTAAAGATACTGTATGTGGGTTTTTGGTAACAGAATGCCAAGACACTACGCAAAATGTCTTAAAGATACTGTATGTGGGTTTTTGGTAACAGAATGCCAAGACACTACGCAAAATATCTTAAAGATACTGTATGTGGGTTTTTGGTAACAGAATGCCAAGACACTACGCAAAATGTCTTAAACTTACAGAAGGCAAATCATTTCTGCAAAACTAAATATAAATGTTGATATTAATTGACAGGGGCCCTTTACGTCAACATTATTGTGTTTTGATGCATTTCTAATACCGTTTAAGACTTTTTCTAGTAGTTGTTTTTTTTAAGAACCCCTTTCCATTTGTGTGACCAGAAATGAAAGCTTTTGCTTGTTCCTAATTCTTGCAAAGGAAAATGGTTTCAAAACACATTTATTGTCTTCAAAAATATAGACTCTTATCCTTCATTTGACACAATTTGATATGCTCCTAAAGAAACGTGGGTCCTTTTACATGGAATAGTCCATATAAGAATAGGGTTCCATTTGGGATGTGACCACACACTGACCCACTGGCAGGGTAACTCATGTATGTCGGGGTAACCAGCCCTCATACATGTCAGGGAGCCTGACGCCACTGCTACTTTTACTGGAGCTGCAGGCCTGTTTGGGTTGGCCTGGCTCCAGCAGGGGTTTAAATACCAGGCTAGGATGGATGGAATGATGGAAGGGGAGAGGCTACTCTACATGTGAAGAGTTGAAGACTCTCAACTCTTGCTTTGGCGGTCAGGAGTGGAACTCACTCTGATTCGCAGTTACAACTGGTCGTTTCTCTCCAACAGTACTGACACATCATGCAAAACCCAATGCTATGGAAACAGAGCTATGTTAATCAGCTGTTCTCAATCACATACAGTACAGACAGATGTCTTTACACATTGTCCACCTTTCCGTCTCCGAGAAACCTCCCCAAAAAAAACGGAGTTCATATACACCTGTAATTGAGTCCCATAATAATCTCTTCGTTTATGCGTGGGACTGGGAACATCATCTAATAGACTTCCCATGTTATGTCCAGTCCTTCGTACCACTTGAATCAAACCCACAAATCAGTTCCACATGACGGGGGCTGGGGACACATTGAAATGTACACATCTGGAGCGCGTTCAGTTTGCGGGCATGGGTCTCTCTCTCTCTCTCCTTAGACTCTCTATCCCTCTCCGTCACTCTCTCACTTCTTTCTGTGGCCTGCTGCAAAGTCATGAAAAAGAAAACTGGACCTGGACCAGAGTTTGAGCTGGACTCTCTCTCTCGCTGAATCTCTCCCTCTCGCGCTCTCTTTCTTTTAACTGTATCGACTACATCTTCCTCTCTATTTCTCTCTCCGTCTCTCTCTCTCTCTCTCTGACCTTCATGGGCTCGCTCTGGCTGCTCTCATGTCACTGGCTATCTGTCAAACATTCACAGCCATGACACTGACCATGCAGCCTTCACGGATATCGAAATGCAATTCATATAAATACACCTCGCGATGCTGTCAGAAGGAGAAAAACAGAGGTGAGGGCTAGTGGGTCTGGGCCGGTGTGATGTAGTTGATGTTTGTTTGACATCGTCGTTTGTGTGTGTGTTGAAATCTTCTATAAAATCAAATAAAAGTGACAGGAACAACTGGGTGCAAGTCAGTTTGTTGCTGAGTAAGAACAGATGACGACAACAACAAAAAATCAGAGACAAAACTTTGGAAATGCTTCTGGTTTTGAGTCGGTGTGTTGACCTGTTAGGTGTGTGTATACAGAAGTGTCATGAATCGTGTGCTATCGGAGCTTGAGTCACACAAAAAAATGTAAACAAAAAAAACATCTGCCCCGTCTCAACCCGCTGACAGTTTACCTGCTCCTCATCAAGAATTATTTAGTTACCTTACATCAGCATCACACTGGGAAAACATTCAACAACCATAATACAGCCAGTAATACAAGCCACTGCAACAAAGGAATCAAAAAAATACTCCTGGAGTTCATCGGGTCCATCTGTGAACCAATAGCATGTTAGGTTTCTGAGCAATTTTAAGAATGAGTTATTGGATATATTATGTGTTTATTGTGTTTTCATGTCAAAGAAGATGAAAAGGAAGAGTTCTGCATTCCCAGACAATGGTGCATATTCCTGGCATAGCTTGCTGAGTCATAATCAAATCCTGAATGATGGTACCTGGGCTTAGTGCGATTGATGGGCAATGCTCTGTTTCAAACGTCTCAAACGAAAGATAGATACCAGCACACTGGAAGGCTCCCACATTTTTATTGAGTGCAACATTTTGACCCGAAAGGCCTTCGTCTAGATTACGTTTCTAGGTCACAATCATAGCTGTAGTCCAGCTTCTTAGACGTTGAAGGCAGTCTGGATGTCCCACTACAAGATGCATAATTAGATCAACAAGTAGCACTTCCTTATGTCTGTCTTCATACATTCCTTTTTGATATATGCCCCATGTGCTATTTAGATACTGTCTGGACATGTAACGACTCAACTAGATCAAAATAATCGCTTGTCCACAGCATGACTACAGGCATGTCTACAACTTTATTAATCAGCGACATCCAAGAGAGGCACAGTAAAACATTATGTGCCTTTTTCCTTTTTAAAATGCTTAGTTTGCCTTAGCGGTGGCAATTAAAGGACTAAACCCACGAATCACATCAGGAAATATCCAGGGGAAGAAGTAGAGGCTGTAGAGACAGGAGGAGGCAAAGCTGGATGCTGTCGGCAGACGTTCAGCTACACTGTGAGTGGGGTTGTCTCTCCTACACGGTGAACTACAACCTTGCCTTCAAATAGAACTCTTTAGAACGTTCAGACAAGAGGAGTTCCCTTCACTATCACAGCATCCGAGAGCAGAGCCCCCTTAGTCAAACCATAAAGAATAACAATTCAAATGGAACTCGTTTCGATCATTGAAACTCTTATCAATAAAGAAGAGGATAGAGACTAATAGATACTAGATAAACATGGCAAAGAGGCGTGTGCAATCGATCAAGAAAGTGCAGCTGCTTACAAGTGTTGTCCCACGTGACCAAATATGGTACTGTCCTTAATCCCGGACACAAACTCCAAAAAGGTTATGAGATGCAGTGTAGTGTAGTGATGACCTTCAGGGAATCGGGGATGTGTGGTGACTCAATTTGAGCAGGTTTGTGTACAGTTACAGTAGTTGATAAAAAAATCTGGTGATACAGCCAACTTTAAAAGGTCCATGTGCCCTGGAGTGGGAACGCTTCCATGCAGGGATCTGCATAAGAAGGTGAGGTGCGACCCTCTCCATTATACAAACCATTCAATTGACATTAGGATTAAACATTGTTTGTTGTTTTGGTCTAAACATACCCTCATCAGACAATGCTCTGTAGGGAACTCTGTCCATTTTTGTTGAGATCTCTTGAAGTAATCAGTGATCTCTCCACCTGGCTTTTCTACTTTCACAACTGTCACCCACTCACTCACTCACTCACTCAAAACTGACAAAGTTTCCTCTCAACAAACTAAGTCTACCCTTAAAGACCAGCTGCAGCTGAGCTGGTGAAATAGTTTGTATATCAGTCATTAGCCTGTGTTGTCTGTGACGATGATGTTGGGTTGCCATGATTGACCTTTACAACTGGGACACACTCAAACACACACACTCACACACTCACAGGGACTGGGACATTTGCTGGAACGGAACAGAAAACTGAGCTCTCCCTCCCACTCCTAATGAGTCTTGTGACATTGGTGTCCAGATAGCAGGCTGAGGCTCCATTCAAATACTTGCGTTGGAGTTTCCCTTGGCGTCACCATCAAGTCTAAACTAATAAAAATAGCTGAAGCTATGTGTGTACTCCCTGTTCCAACCACATCCCATCAACTGAGAAGGCGTCGGTACTGTTCCTCCTTTTAAGGAAACACACAGACACAGGAGGCGATGTTAGTTGATGGTAGCTGTGTCGTAGTAGCTAGCGTAGCTGGGAATGAACAGGAACAGAATACAGAAACCATGGTTTACCCTAGCAAATACCTGCTTACTGCTGCTATCCAGAGACACGGGCTGTGTCCCAAATGGCACTCTATTCCCCTAGGCCTCTGGTCAAAACAAATGCACTATGTAGGGAATAGGGTGACATTTGGGACACAGCCCGGCTAGCCAGAGACAAGATGGGATCCAGGAACAACTTTTGTTTCCGTGATGATCAAAGAATCAGTTTTCCATAATGCTAATAGCCATTGTGTGTCTACAAGCTGCAGGAGAGGAAAGAAGGTAGAGTAAATAAAAGAAAGTCGGCCTAATTAGGTCATAAGTAATGGATGACATATCTGACTGTGCAAATGAAACATCTACAGTATCTACCACGTCCTCTTCTGCTCCAAAGGGACCTTAGGGGCTCCAAAGGGATCTTAGGGGCTCCTGAATCTATTTCTGTATCCCTATCCATCACATAATCTGTTCTGAGTCTTACTGTGATGTCACCCATGGGGGAAGCGAGAAATCACAGAATTCAGGGCTTCTTTTCATGCCAGCACATTCAGTTGATTCTAGTATCCTAGTGATTTAGTCATGTCTGCTAATAGACATCTGTTTGGGACATGGTGGCCTTTCTATGTCTCTAACATAGCAAAACTAGAAGGGACAGTTATTCTATTTATATGTGGTATAAGTGCACTGATGGTAAAATGATGTCTGATGAATGACACCATTTTCCAGCTAGGCCCATGTACCAGCTAATTCTAGGGCTACAATACCTCCTTTGCCAACTGGCCTGGACCCTTTATTGTCGACACGGAACCCCAGCCGATCCATCACGACTGGACTGCCGACGTGATCGCCCGATGTGGTCTCAACAGGCTATTCTGTAACGATATCGTCGAAGAACCATCTACTGGCCCCGGCCAGCTAGCTTTTCTGAACGCTGTGTCCCCTGCTCGCCTAGCGTAGTAGTGACTACCGAACGGCACCCTGACTCACCTATTGCTTCTCTTTTGACCCCATGATCACTCGGCTACACAGCTGATGCCCCCTGGACTGTTTCAATAACACGGTACCTCATTTTGTTTACCTGTCGGCCCCAGCTTTGAACTCGGGTCATGTATGTACCTAACTGACCTGCTCTGCCCATTCATCACCATTTACCCGTTGTTGTCTTAGCTCTTCAGATCAACACCTGTGATTGCTTTATGCCTCTCTCTAATGTCAATATGCTTTGTATACTGCTGTCTTGACAAGTTATTTTGTTTTATTTCACTGTAGAGCCCTCCGTCCCGCTCAAAATGCCTCTTTTGTCCCACCCCACACACATGGAGAGACCTCACCTGGCTTAACTGGTGCCTCCTGAGACGAAACCTCTCTCATTGTCACTCAAGGCCTAGGTTTACCTCCACTGTACATCCTACCATACTGTCTGTACATTATGCCCTGAATCTATTCTACCACGCCCAGAAGCCTGCCCCTTTTATTCTCTGTCGCCAACGCACTAGACGACCAGTTCTTATAGCCTTTAGCCGTACCCTTATCCTACTCCTCCTCTGTTCCTCTGGTGATGTAGAGGTTAACCCAGGCCCTGCAGCCCCCAGTACCACTCCTATTCCCCAGGCACTATAATTTGTTGACTTGGTTTGGTTTCCTGCATGTTAGCATCAGAAGCCTCCTCCCTGAGTTAGTTTTATTCACTGCATACTGCATACTCCACCAACCCTGATGTCCTAGCCGTGTCTAAATCCTGGCTTAAGAAGGCCACCAAAAATTCAGAAATTTCCATCCCTAACAACAACGATTTCTGCCAAGATTGAACTGCCAAAGGGGGTGGAGTTGCAATCTACTGCAGAGTTCTGTCATGCTATCCAGGTCTGTGCCCAAACATTTCGAGCTTCTACTTTTAAAAATGCACCTTTCCAGAAATAAGTCTGGAATAAGTAACAGATATAATATGCAACAGAAATAAGTCTGTTGCCACTTGTTATAGACCCCCCTCAGCCCACAGCTGTGCCCTGGACACTATATGTGAATTAATTGCCCCCCATTTATCTTCAGAGTTTGTACTGTTAGGTGACCTAAACTGGGATATGCTTAACACCCCGGCCGTCCTACAATCTAAGATAGATGCCCTGAATCTCACACAAATTATCATGGAACGTACCAGGTACAACCCTAAATCCGTAAACATGGGCACCCTCATGGATATCGTCCTGACCAACCTGCCCTCTAAATACACCTCTGCTGTCTTCAACCAGGATCTCAGTGATCACTGCCTCATTGCCTGCGTCCGCAATGGGTCAGCGGTCAAACAACCACCCCTCATCACTGTCAAACGCTCCCTAAAACTTTTCAGCGAGCAGGTCTTTCTAATCGAGCTGGCCTGGGAATCCTGGAAGGATATTGACCTCATTCTGTCAGTAGAGGATGCCTGGTTATTCTTTAAAAGTGCTTTCCTCACTAACGTAAATATGCATGCCCCATTTAAAAAATGTGGAACTAAGAACAGATATAGCCCTTGGTTCACTCCAGACTTGACTGCCCTTGACCAGCACAAAAACATCCTGTGGCGTATTGCATCAGCAGTAGCCCGCAAATAGCACCCGTGATATGCATCTTTTCAGGGAAGTTAGGAACCAATATACACAGGCAGTTAGGAAAGAAAAGGCTAGCTTTAAAAAATATACATTTGCATACTGTAGCACAAACTCCAAAAAGTTCTGGGACACTGTAAAGTCCATGGAGAATAAGAGCACTTAAATGCCACTCACTCTAATCTCCCTAAGATTAGAGTGAGATTTGCCCCTGTGGATAACCATTTCCTTTCCCATTCAATGTCACATTTATGCCATTGCTTAATAGAATTCTAGACAACTTTCTATTCTACTGACAGCCCACCACTGTTCTCTGACAGGTTCATGCACCAGATGAACTGTTGGACCAATTGTCCAACGCCCTATGGGACTCACAGCTGGTTGTGGTACAGCCTGGAATCGAACCACCATCTGTAATGATGCCTCTAGCACTGAGATGCGGTGCCTTAGACCGCTGCGCCACTGAGGAGCCCGATGTATTTAGCATACTGTACTAGAGGTCGACCGATTAATCGGAATGGCCGATTAATTAGGGCCGATTTCAAGTTTTCATAACAATCGGAAATCGGTATTTTTGGACACCGATTATTATTATTTTTACACCTTTATTTAATCTTTATTTAACTAGGCAAGTCAGTTAAGAACACATTCTTATTTTCAATGACGGCCTGGGAACGGTGGGTTAACTGCCTCGTTCAGGGGCAGAAGGACAGATTTTTACTTTGTCAGGTCGGGGGATTCAATCTTGCAACCTTACAGTTAACTCGTCCAACGCTCTAACCACCTGCCTCTCGTTGCACTCCACAAGGAGACTGCCTGTCACGCAAATACAGTAAGCCAAGGTAAGTTGCTAGCTAGCATTAAACTTAACTTATAAAAAACAATCAATCAAACAATCATAATCACTAGTTAACTACACATGGTTGATGATATTACTAGTTTATCTAGCGTGTCCTGCGTTGCATATAATCTGACTGAGCATACAAGCAAACAGGTATCTGACTGAGCGGTGGTAGGCAGCAGCAGGCTGTAAGCATTCATTCAAACAGCACTTTCGTGCGTTTTTCCAGCAGCTCTTCATTGTGCGTCAAGCATTGTGCTGTTTATGACTTCAAGCCTATCAACTCACGAGATGAGGCTGGTGTAACCGATGTGAAATGGCTAGCTAGTTAGCGGGGTGCGAGCTAATAGCGTTTCAAACGTCACTCACTCTGAGACTTGGAGTGGTTGTTCCCCTTGCTCTGCATAAATGTTTTTAAAAAATTGTCAGATTAATCGGTATCGGCTTTTTTGGTCCTCCAATAATCGGTATCGGTATCGGCGTTGAAAAATCATAATCGGTCGACCTCTATACTGTATATTATGTGTATTATAGGACAGCATCCTTATTACATTTCTAAAGATGATAATATTGTAGCGATCCTCGGTATATAAGCCATGTTACAATTCCCACCAAGTGGGTGGGAATTGACGTCAGCGACCTGGGTTCACTTCCCTGCTTTGCTGTTTGCTGCACTGGTGTCAGAAGTGGGATGGAGGCTATTAGGCCATCGGGAACACATGGCCGAAACATGTCAGGGAGCTGAGTAGTCGAAGCACGGGGACGTGCCTTCCCGTTCGGAGAGGGCAGTGTAGTGACGCTCGCTATATGAGACACGTTACAGTTCCCAACAAGTGGGTTAAAGGATTTTGGCAATGATGCCATTTATCTACTTCCCCAGAGTCAGATGAACTCTTCGATACCATTTTTTATGTATGAAGGAAGTTAGAGGTAGTTTCGTGAACCCATGCTAACTAGCATTTGCGCAATGACTAGAAGTCTATGGTATCTACTAGCATGTTATCAGTTACCATAGACTTCAGGTGCTTGTGTTAAAGCAAGTAAAAATGGTGTCCACGAGTTCATCAGACTCTGGAGAATTAGATAAAGGGTTTCATTGCCAAAATCTAGAGCATCCCTTTAACCCTATTGATGCGATGTGTCGGGTGTTTGCCTTTCACATCAGCTTTCACACCCTGCCACGCCAGTTGATAGAATATCATAAACTAAATTTGTGCTAAATGGATTTACAGATTTTGACAGAGGAAACATGATACTATTGGCAATATACAATGTTGCTCTCTATACATGACTCAAGTCTGGAGTTTTAGTTGAATGCTGTGTTTGTATGCATGCTCAACTTGACTTAACGCTTAACTTGAATGCACTTTTTCCCATAAAACAACGGGATAAATCTTAATTTCTCTGGTGACGAGAAACAGTAATAAGCAGACACAACTGTTTCAATCAGCACAATGTGTACAGCTTTCTGTACGGAAGGAGGGTGCCAGCATCTCATCCTTACCTAAACATGTAATTCAATTCACATTTCTAAGCTGACCTTATGGCAGTGAAACAATGAGACAGCGGGTAGCAGGTAACCCAGAGGTTAAGGTCGCTGATTCAAATCAAAAAGCCGGCAAGGTGAAAAACTCTACTGTTCTGCTCTTGAGCAAGGCAGTTAACCCCCAACAACAACTGCCCCCCGGGCACCGATGATGTCAATTAAGGCAGCCCCCCGCACCTCTGTTATTCAGAGTGGTTGGGTTAAACACTGAAGACGCATTTCGGTTTAATGCAATCAGTTCTGAAACTTACTAGGTATCCCCCTTTCCCAATACTGGTGCACTCTGAAGAGAGAAGCTTCAGAGTTTCACTGAGGTGAAACACACTCGCATGATAACCTTAGCTGAGACCTGAAGTCTTGGTTTAGCTCCTGGAGCAACTGCCTTGGCTTTAGCTCAGTTGTTTTACACAGTCTTATGGCACACAGGAGACAAGCGTTTTAACACTGACACAGGTTAGAATACTAAGACACAAAAACACAGACACACATATATCAGAAAGAGACAGCCTTGTGCTCTTTTTTCTCCAATGAGATTCACAAATCCCTTTCTCACAGTCACTGACTAACTAGAAAAGTGGATGATCTTCTATAGGAGAGAGAGATAGTTGTAGCCAGAAACCATTCCTGGTCCCCAGGAGACAAGCTCATTGTTCATCAGGAGACGATGGCTCAACGGCTCACACACATACACAATGAGGCACTGGCTTTGGTCTCCATAACCACTACCATCTAAGGAATAGGAGCCTGACTTGGCATGTACTCTGCGGCACACAGCTTTTCCACTGCAGGACGTCTGCTTAATGTATGACAAACAGAGTGTTAAGTCAAATTATAGTATTCGCTGCCTGGGTCAGGGTAGAGAGAACGTACACACACACACACACACACACACACACACACACACACTGGCCTGGGTAAAGCAGATGTGAGAACTTCTCATCCACAAGGAGAGGGGGAAAAATACACTACATGCACACTCTTGACATTCTCTCAACCAGCTTCAAGAAATATTCACCTGGAAAGCATGTCAATTAACATGCGTGCCTTGTTAAAAGTTAATTTGTGGAATTTCTTTCCTTCTTAATGCGTTTGAGCCAATGATGGAGGGGTGGTATACAGAAGACAGCCCTATTTGGTAAAATACCAAGTCCATACTGTATTATGGCAAGAACAGTTCAAATAAGCAAAGATAAACGACAGTCCATTATTACTTTAAGACATGAACGTCAGTCAATCCGGAAAATGTCAAGAAAGCTAAACGTTTCTTCAAGTGCAGTCACAAAAACCATCAAGTGCTATGATGAAACTGTCTCTAATGAGAACCGCCACAGGAAAGGAAGACCCAGAGTTACCTCTGCTGCAGAGGACAAGTTCATAAGAAATTGCAGCCCAAATAAGTTAGACACATCTCAACATCAACTGTTCAGATGAGACTGCTTGAATCAGGCCTTCATGGTCAGATTGCTGCAAAGAAACCACTACTAAAGGACACCAATAATAAGAAGAGACTTGCTTGGGCCAGGAAACATGAGCAATAGGCATTTGACTGGTGGAAATCTGTCCTTTGGTCGGATGAGTTCAAATTTGAGATTTTTGGTTCTTTGTTCTTTGTGAGACGCAGAGTATATGAACGGATGATCTCCGCATGTGTGGTTCCCACTGTGAAGCATGGAAGAGGAGGTGTGATGGTGTGGGGGTGCTTTGCTGGTGACACTGTCTGTGATTTATTTAGAATTCAAGGCACACTTTACAAGCATGGCTACCACGGCATTCTGCAGCGATACGCAATCCCATCTGGTTTGCGCTTAGTGGGACTATCATTTATTTTTCAACAGGACAATGACCCAACACACCTCCAGGTTGTGTAAGGGCTATTTAACCAAGAAGGAGAGTGATGGAGTGCTGCATCAGATGACCTGGACTCAACAATCCCATACCTCAACCCAATTGAGGTGGTTTGGAATGAGTTGGACTGCAGAGTGAAGGAAAAGCAACCAACAAGTGCTCAGCATATGTGGGAACTCCTTCAAGACTGTTGGAAAAGCATTCCAGGTGAAGCTGGTTGAGAGAATGCCAAGAGTGTGCAAAGCTGTCATCAAGGCAGATGGTGGATACTTTGAAGAATCACATTTTTTGGGGGGTTACTACCTGATTCCATATGTGGTATTTCATAGTGTTGATGTCTTCACAATTATTCTACAATGTAGAAAATAGTACAAATAAAGAAAAACCCTAGACGTAGACGTATCCAAACTTTTGACTGGTACTGTGTGGTGTAATTCCTAGGTATTTTTTATTTTTATGTTACTGGCTGGCGAAACATCTGCAAGCTAGGCTACTTAAGGCATACTTGCACAGACTTAAATCAACAAAATCCATGGGTTTCAGCTTACTCTTACTTCATGATTGAGGAATGCTCGATTTACCATTTCTTTCTTTTCGCCATCCCGTTTTGTACTGCAGGTCACATATTTCCAATGGGCTCCACTTGGTTGTGTGTGTGTGTGTGTGTGTGTGTGTGTGTGAGCGCGAATGTGTGCCTGTGTGCACGTGCATGCGACTATAACTGGGGTGATGAATGCAGAGAGTGGCCTTCAATTACACGCCTTTAAAGCCCAAGAAAATACTTCAAACAAGTTGAGACTGTCTGTGGCTGCTTTCATATCACCAGACTGGCTTCATGCTCATCATCATGTCTGGAATAAGAGTTCTTACTAACCAAGCTTCAAAAACAAAGAGTCTCTGATGATTCACAAGGTGTCTGAGGCATGTGATCTAGTTTAGCAGTCGAGACCATGGCGCAGTTACAAGGCTAAAATAGCCTAAGGCCTGGAATCAATCAGTAGCGCAGAAGATCAGCGTTATAGCGTGATTTAAATTTAAAGGCAATGTTTCCGCGTTCGCTGAGACTGCATTCACGGTAAACGCTGCATATGTCGACTCAGTTGAAAATGACTTTTAAATTTCAACCGCGCTACAATGCAGATCTTCGGCACTACTGTTTGAATCCATCCCTAAGTCTTTCTTCCCTTCGAAGGGAATGCAGAAGGCAGTTAGCATCTTTGGTTGGATGTTGTAAAAGATGTACATTTATTCTTTATCTAATTATATTCAGATTGAATAAGGGACAAATAAATCTTGAGAATCTGAAGAATATGAAAATAAACGTTTCTTCATTGTTTCTTAACTTGCTACCAAAAACTCTCCTCCCCTATTTATATCATTTCCCTTGTATCATTTCATTATTAAGCATTATTTAGTCATAACAATCAATATAGCGGTGTCAAACTTTCCCTGGCTGCCACTACTCTTGCTGATTTTTTTTTATCTGTCTCATCTAATAAAATGATTCTGAGGTAAGTTGAATTAATATTTAGTATTTTATAAAAAGGTATAAATATTATCTAATTAAATGTCTTTAAATGTTTTTATATCACAGCGCCTTCAGAAAGTATTGACACCCCTTGACTTATTCCACTTTTTGTTGTGTTACAGCCTGAATTTAAAATTGCAAAGAAATTGCTTAACAAGTCACATAAGTTGCATGTGTTTAACATGATTTATTAATGACCACCTCATCTCTGAAGCCCACACATACAATTATCTGTAAGGTCTCTCAGTCGAGCAGTGAATTTCAAACACAGATTCAACCACAAAGACCAGGGAGGTTTTCCAATGCCACGCAAAGAAGGACACCTATTGGTGGATAGGTAAAAACTTGAATATCCCTTTGAGCATGGTGAAGTTATTTATTACTCTTGGGGTGGTGTATACACCCAGTTAGTACAAGGATACAGGCGTTCTTCCTAACTCAGTTGCCAGAGAGGAAGGAAACTGCTCAGGAATTCACCCGAGGCCAATGGTAACTTTAAAACAGTTACAGAGTTTAATGGATGTGATAGGTGTGGTTAATTTCTGTATTATAATCGTGATAAAAAAGTTAATAGTAGAATTATGGGATAATTACACTGGATGTTAATATAAATGTACATTCTGCCAATGTTGTTAAATTGAGGTTATTTTTACTTTAAGTGATAGGGCCAATTTGAATCACTGAGCAATGTCATTCTAAATTTTGGTTGGATAATTAATTGGGTTTTTGATTATGATTTGGAAACTGAAGGATTGATTTGAGTTTAGTATGTTAATAACTATATGAGTGAAGCAATTGATGTATTAGGGATTGATTGTTCTGATTGCTGTTATGAACTAAAGTTATAGTTACTCCACAATTACTAACCTAGATGACAGAGTGAAAAGAAGGAAGCATGAATAGAATCAAAATATTCCAAACATGCATACTGTTTGCAATAAGGCACTAAAGTACAACTGCCAAAAATGTGGCAAAGAAATTAACTTTATGTCCCGATTACAAAGTGTTATGTTTGGGGCAAAACGTAACTGAGTACCACTCTTCATACTTTCAAGCATGGTGTTGGCTGCATCATGTTATGGGTATGCTTGTCATTGGCAAGGACTAGGGAGTTTTTTTTAGGATAAAAAGAAACAGTCCATTATTACTAAGAATAGAACTAAGCAGAGGCCATATCCTAAAGGAAAACCTGGTTCAGTCTGCTTTCCAACAGACACTGGGAGACAAATTCCCCTTTCATCAGGACAATAACCTAAACAAATATACACTGGAGTTGCTTACCAAGACGACACTGAATGTTCCTGAGTGGCCTAGTTACAGTTTTGACTTAAATTGTCTTGAACATCTATGGCAAGACTCGAAAATGGCTTTCTAGCAATGATCAATAACCAACTTAAATATATTTAATTCATTTTGAATTCAGGCTGTGGAACAAAATTTTGAATAAGTCAACGGGTATGAATCGTTTCTGAAGGACCTGTATACCATTAGGGGAGCCTAAAGATAAATAATCCACTTGCTTAGAGATAAAATAAAAAAATGTAATCCGTTTTTAATTAATAAAGCAGTCAAATTGAAGGTGAGTGTGTTGGGGCCCTCTTATTTTTCTTCATAGTTTGTTTGATATCTACTTTTTTTTAAATTATATATTGTTTTACCAAACCTTGCTTTTTTCCCCGCAGCAATTGGAAATTGTACTTAAGGGGTACTAGTTATCTACTATCCAACGTTACCCTACTGAGTCAATAAACTAGTAGAACTGTGTTGCAATTATCAATTTAAAGAACATACAGTAAACATGGGAAACATTTTATGTGAAATCGTTTCATTTCATACTATAGGGTATAACGTATTATTCTTGAACTATACCCGCAGCCTAGCTTGCAAAAAGCCTCGAATTTCTTTGGAAAATGGGATGCGCACAAAATCATGGCAACTGAGTTATGGCACATATTCTCGCGTGTGAAATGAATACATGTAAAGTTCATATCTAATTCAAACGTACCTGTCCTGCAGAAAGCCAAGTTCAGTTGTTTCTTTATGTTCGATGTCAGAAGCTTCGGAGAGAGTTGAAACAATTGAGCTTTTATCCATTGGCTCTGGTGCAGTTTTGGCTCCTCCTGTCCCGTTCACATTTCTAAGATGTTTAGGCTACATTGGCTATTTCTCTCTCTACTTGTGGTCATCTATGTGTATCGGAGACGGTTGGCTTTTCCTAATAATGAAACGCTCACGATAAAAGCAATAAAGAGTTGTAATGTATTTTTCTTCTACAAAAAAGTAACTATTGCTTTCTAATATGATGAAACATCCTTATATATGTTTCAGTCATTTAGCAGGTGATTTTATCCAGAGCAATTCATCTATTTTTTTGTTATTTAACCTTTATTTAACTAGACAAGTCAGTTCTTATTTACAATGACGGCCGGGAAACAGTGGGTTAACGTCCTTGCTCAAGGGAACATCCACAGATTGTTTTACTTAGTCGGCTCTGGGATTCGAACCAGCGACCTTTCTGTTACTGTTCTAACGCTCTTAACCGGTAGGCTACCTGCCACCTTATCTCCACAATTAAACTTCACCAAAAAATGACAAATCGTGTTTTTGAAGAAATAAATAGAAAACAATATTGAAAGACTTTGGCTGTTCTCAACAAATACTGCGAAATAATGGGACGAAACTTGGCACTATGCCATTAGTCTTGGAGCTGTAGCTTTCATATAGCAGCATTGGTATGTGACAGATGTGAAATGTACAAAAATGTGGCAGGGCAAAGAGAACAAGGGAGGGAACCATGATGTCGTCCAGGTGGGAATGTTGTCTGATTCATACTTTAGAAACGGATAGGCAGACTATAGGTGGGAGACCATCCTTAAGAGCTAATACCTAATTCAAAGGGTATTGAGGGAACCATTACTGCTTTCAATAAAGCTGTAGGCTAATAATTACATAGTTAATTACTAACCATACTGGCAGCTATTGGATGCAGCTATTTCAGGTCAGAATATACAAACTAATTAGAGTGGCGAGTGCTGCAAGACCAATAACTAATGTGATTGTGAGAAAATGTACCAACAAATAAATATACTGTGTAGCTTACTTATACTGTGCTTGCAAACTGGCAATATAATCAGTTTAAAAGGAGTTTTATTAAGTGAGATGGGAAGTCAATGCAGTAATCTAAAAAGAATCTGAACCACGCCGAAATGTATGAGTAAATAAAAGTCTATAAAAGCCCTTTCCAACAGCTGACATCTCTCTCTCCTGCCAGAACACAGAGCTACAGTAGCCTCCCACCAAACAAGGACATGTTACTACTCCAACAGTCAACAGCTAATTGAAACTCCTCTGTCCACCTAAATAAAAGAGCAATCATATTCAAAGGATGCAGTATATGTACAAAAATATGTGGAACCTGTTCAAATGAGTGGATTCGGCTATTTCAGCCACAGCCGTTGCTGACAGGTGTAAAGTTGAGCACACAGCCATGCAATCTCCATTAAAAAAAACATTGGCAGAAGAATGGCCTTACTGAATAGCTCTACTGAATAGCTCAGTGACGTTCAACGTCGCAAAGTCATAGGATGCCACAACAAGCCAGTTCGTCAAATGTCTGCCCTGCTAGAGCTGCCCCAGTCAACTATAAGTGCTGTTATTGTGAAGTAGAAACGTCTTGGAGCAACAACGGCTCAGCTACGAAGTGGTAGGCCACACAAGCTCCCAGAAAGGGACCGCAGAGTGTTGTCCTCGGTTGTAACACTCACTACTGAGTACCAAACTGCCTCTGGAAGCAACATCAGCACAATAACTGTTTGTCGAGAGCTTCATGAAATCTGTTACAATGGCTGAGCAGCCGCACACCATGCGTAATGCCAAGCGTCGGCTGGGGTGGTGTAAAGCTCACTGCCATTGGACTCTGGAGCAGTGGTAATGCGTTCTCTGGAGTGATGAATCGCGCTTCACCATTTGGCAGTCCGACAGACGAATCTGGGTTTGGCGGATGTCAGGAGAACGCTAGCTGCTCGACTGCATAGTGCCAGCTGTAAAGTTTGGTGGAGGAGGAATAATGGTATGGGGCTGTTTTTCATGGTTCGGGCTAGGCCCCTTAGGTCCAGTGAAGGGACATCTTAATGCTACAGCATACAATGACATTCTAGACACTCTGTGCTTCCAACTTTGTGGCAACAGTTTGGAGAAGGCCCTTTCCTGTTCCAGCATTATAATGCCCCTGTGCACAAAGTGAGGTCCATACAGAAATGCTTTGTTGAGATCAGTGGGGAAGAATTTGACTGGCCAGCACAGAGCACAGAGCCCTGACAACCCCATCGAACACTTGTGGGATGAATTAGGACGCTAACTGCAAGCCAGGCCTAATCACCCAAAATTCGTGCCTGACCTCACGAATGCTCATGTGGCTGAATGGAAGCAGGTCTCCGTAGCACTGTTCCAACATCTAGCGGAAAGCCTTCCCAGAAGAGTGGAGGCTCCTATAGCAGCAAAGGAAGGACCAACTCTCTATTCATGCCTATGATTTTGGAATGAGATGTTGGACGAGCAGGTGTCCATATACTTCTGGTCATGTAGTGCATGTGTAGGCCTATAGTACATACACAGTACCCTCCCAATATGCTAAACAGATCTAGGTTCAAATAATTATTTAAAATCTTGCTTGACCTCTCTGGAATGCAAGTAAGGCGTGTTAGGTTTGCACTTTTTTTGAATTTTCTATTGGTTCCTGCAAGCTCAATTTAAGCACATGGGGGAATAAGAATCATATTGTACACCATACTCCTCATTCTTGTTAGCCTGATCCCAGGCAACAGTCTCACACCCAGAACTGATGGTTTTTGTCAGTCCCAGTCTTCTCCTTCATGCCAAATAACTCAAACAGCCACTCCCCCCTGTATCCGCCTGTGTTCACCCTGACGAAAAGGTTCATTATCTGTTGTCGAGGTTCATTATCTTTGGGCTTTGCTCATTGCAGTTCACTTGACTGTATCATGATTCAGGAAAACTCTAGCTCCAACAGGTAGGCACACTTTCTTAAAGGAACACTCTCATCATAATACACTACCAACTACACAGACATGCTTTCAATTCTTTGAAACATCTTTGGCATTTTTACCACAAAGAAAACTTCTGAGACAGTTATATCATTACTATCACGTATACTCCCCTCTCCGGTCTATAGGTCATCTGGCTGCTGATTATCCCGCACACCTGTCACCATCGTCTTGTGCACCTGCACCTCATGACACTCACCTGGACTCCATCACCTCCTTGATTATCTTCCCTATATCTGTCACTCCCCTTGGTTCTTTCCTCAGGTGTTATTGACTCTGTTTTCATGTTGGGAGTGTTGTTTGTGTTTTGTTTCTTTATTAAAACACTTGCTCCCTGTACTCTCAGCGCATTCGTTACAATTACAGAGTCATTTCATGTTATTTCCACCATGCAAACCATCAAATGGCAAAGTCAAGTTTTCAAACTAAGTTTAATACTTAATGTCGTCACTGAACATTTAGTATAACCGTGGGGATAATACATTACAGAAAATATTACAGGACATGACTACAGTATTTTGTAGTATCAATATATTTACACATTTACGGTTTTAGTGATGAACTAATAATATTAGTCATCATTTCCCTAATGACCTGAAGACCACAACAACAAATACGATGGTTATTATGACAGAACGTTAAAAAAAATATCAGACAGACAGACGTACAATACAAAATGAGACACACAAAACATAAAGTAACAAAGTATCTTCCCTGTGTAAAAAACAAACAAAAAACATCACAGTAATGCGCCACAAACAATGTGCCTTCAGAAAGTATTCACACCCCTTGAATTGTTCCACATTTTGTTGAGTTAGTCTGTTAGTCTGAATTCGAAATGTATTGAATTGAATTTTCTGTCACTGGCCTACACACAATGTCAAAGTTGACTTTTTGGTCTATGTTTGGCTCCGATTTTTTTCCAGTCTGGACATATTTTCAACTTTCATTCAGAACCAAAAATATACCTGATCTAAACATCCATAAAATACCTATTTTAAACTTTCATTCAAAGCTTAAATTGAACCCAACTTCAACGTCTTGAAAAATACTTATTTTAGACGTTTTTTCAACTTAAATGTTGCTTACTGGGATTATTCTTGTAGTGGCGGCCATTTTTTGTTTCGCCTAGGGCGCCAGAACGGCCAGGACCGGCTCTGAATACTAGTATCCAAATAATGTACAAATCTAAAACATCTTTAGTAGCACTGTATTCAATTGAAAATGCAGTGCTGTTCACATAACCTAAACTATGTTAAGAATACTTTTACTTTTAAGGTAACACTGGCTGAGATAATGGATGGGCTGGACATGCCGGGAGATGAGTTTGGATTGGTCTGCCACGTAGCATGCTTCTGTCTATAACGTGAGCTGCTCAGTATGTCTTGATAGTCCTGTCTACCGCAGTGTAAGACAACATTATCAATCGATAACTACAAAGGTTTTGCTACATTTCTCAACAACATTGATGCTCTGAATTTTTGCTGTCTTTTTTTTTGGTTTACCGAACATCACTTTTCCACTTTGTTATACTTCAAGCAAGTTCAGCCAAGACTAGCTAGCTAGTAACATTAGCTGAGATGGAAGCTAGCAAAAATGTAGAGGGAGCTGTCGTAACCGAAGTAGATACTGTCATCTATATGGAAGATTCTGACACTCCCAGAATTAACGGTACCGAGGTCGGAGGAATTAGTCTTGGGTACAGGTGTCCAAATAAGCCCTTCGAAACCCCACAAAACTACAGAGTTTAATGCAGCAGGCATTAAGGATATTGCCACTGATGTGAAACTGTTGAAAAATAAAGTTGATGCCCTGACAAAAGAAAACGAGGAGCTGCGCACAGCGAGTGATGAATAGGACCGATACAAGCGCCGATGGGGGCTGAGACTGAACATGCTACCTGAAACTGATGGTGAGAATATCAGAGGGATTGTGATTGACATTATTGGGAAGGTTGTTCCATATCCCCCTGCTATCCTGAACGTCGCTGTAGATGTTGTAGATAAGAGAAAGGAGATTAACAGACACAGACAAGGTCATGATGTTTGCATTGAGGAACGTGAGAGACGAGGTGTGGAGAGCTGGCAAACTTGCGCGATCTTCAGGGAGAAAGGCACTCGCTTTGCAGAAGATTTCACAAGCGCGACAGGGATGCCCATGCGAAGCTGTGGCCACAAGTCGATGGGGCAAGATGCAGGGAGAAAAAAAAGCCTCCTTTCGCGAGGGGTTTGCTGTCATTGACGACCGCAGGGTGGAGCCACATGTGACTGATTTATGCTTCAAGAGTTGGCCTGCTTATACAGTAGTAGGCTAATGAAGCCATATACCGTTTCAACTGGTGAGTTTATTCATGCAATCGTTTATCTGAACAACGCATATAGGTGATATTGCATAGGGCCATACTGTCCGTAGTGGCGAGTTTTGAATGTGAACATTAACCAACGTAAGCACACTGATTTTTGATTCTCATTTGATGGCATACCAAGAAATCAGTTAGCTTTTAGTCATTTCATTTGGTTTCAAGATTGATATGTAAGTAAATCTCCATTTCTTTTTCATATGGCGATGATTAGCTGTCAGAGATGTTTTTATTTTACGTTTGAGAGTTCTAAACTATTAATATAATATGTGTTATTACACGGTCTATCCATTTATTTTCCTTTTATGGTCGTTACTGTTCGTCAAGTACATTTTTGAAGGGCTTATGCTATATTCAGGGTCGCTTGTTTATTCTAGACAACTCTATCTCGGATACTCTGCTTGTCAACATTTCTTTGCTTTTTATTCTTGAACACCAGGGGTTTACGTACCAATTGAACACCAGGGGTTTACGTACCAATTGAACACCAGGGGTTTACGTACCAATTGAACACCAGGGGTTTACGTACCAATTGAACACCAGGGGTTTACGTACCAATTGAACACCAGGGGTTTACGTACCAATTGAACACCAGGGGTTTACGTACCAATTGAACACCAGGGGTTTACGTACCAATTGAACACCAGGGGTTTACGTACCAATTGAACACCAGGGGTTTACGTACCAATTGAACACCAGGGGTTTACGTACCAATTGAACACCAGGGGTTTACGTACCAATTGAACACCAGGGGTTTACGTACCAAAGGCTATTTTTGTTTTGGAAAGATTCATTAAAAAGTCCAATTGTTTTTATTTATTTCAAGAGACACGTTCCTCAGATGCTGACTTAAAATTTTGGACTTCACAATGGGGTGACAAGATCATTTTTAGCCTTGGCTCATCTCAATCTGCTGGTGTGGGAATACTTTTCAGACAGTTTCCAGGTACAGTTTAAGAAAGCAGGTGTGATGCTGAGGGTCACTGGATAACTAATGTTTTCAAATATAAAAAAAGGGTCATGTTACATATTGGTAAATATTTATGGTTATAACATAGTCATTCTTCTAACATCTATTAGTGAAGTCTTAATTGAATTGAAAAACAAATATTCCACAGATAACATTATTGCTGGAGGCGATTATAATGTTGCTCCTCGTGACTGGATGGACAAGTATCCCACCAGGCATTCAGCCCATTGTTTTAATAACTTAATTCTACATTTCTGCTCCCAACTTTCAACTTTCCGACATTTGGCGTTCACAGAATCCAACTGTAGAACAATGTTCTTGGTTCAACTCTATAACTAGCGACAGACAATTAAAATCTAGAATTGATTATTGGTCGGTATCTTCCAATCTTATGAATCTTGTCAGGGAATGTAGTATTTCCTCAGATCCTCTGACAGGCCATTGTTCCATTATTCTTTCCTTTTGATAATGACAAGAGATTTTCAAAAGCATCTTTTCTTTTAAAGAATGAGCCATTTTGTTTACAGTCTAAAGCTCTAATCAGAGGGACCTGTCTCAATCCTGCTCTTTCTTCTAACAAATGGGAAATTATTAAATTCAGAAATCAATGTCTTGCCATCACTACTGGTACAATGCTAAGAAAAGATGATCCAAGCAGATGTTGATATTAACAGGCTGAGTAATAAACTTGATTTAAATGAAGATGAAAAAGGAACAGGGTGCCTTCATCTGTTCAAAGGCCAAATGGATTGAAAAAGGTGAAAAAACACATCTTATTTCTTTCATTTGGAGAACAGTAGGCAGACTAGGAATAGTATTACATCCATTTATGTAAATGACACTATCTGTTGATCGTGAAGTGATTAATAAGAAAATACTCTTTCTACACTTCGCTATATCAATCTCATCTTTCAGAAGGCGACTTGAATTCCTTTTTTGATTCAGTTCATAACTCTGTTAACCCTATAGAAGAAAGGTTTAAGAAACTCTGTGATTCTGATATAGATATTACTTTGTTGGACTAAACCATTAAACAAATGCCTATAGGTAAATCTCCTGGACCGGATAGCATGACTCCTGAATTCTATCAACATTTTTGGCGTGATTTAGAGAGTTATTGCTTTCGGGCTACAAAGAGGGTATTGCTAATGCTATCTTATCACCTCCTTTGTGACAGGGACTAATAGTTCTTATACCCAAATCAAAGAAGGACTCTCTTCACCTAGATTTATATTGTTTTTAGATTTTTTTTAATGCTTTTGGCACTTTCAAACAACTTTTAACTTAGAACTCTCTACTTTTGGGTTTTGGGAGGATTTCTGTTAAGTGATAAGGATAATGTACAATATAATGATAATAGCAGTTCGGTGGCTATTAGTAATGGTACATCCCCTTGTTTCTCTATTGCTAGAGGAATTAGACAGGGTTGTCCAATCTCTTTATTTTAGCCACAGATCTACTAGTCATATTTCTAAACAAATCTGAGAATTTAAAATGGATCCGTATTTTTGGTAAAGATATAAATATCAGTCCATTTGCAGATGATACTGCCCTTTTCCTAAAGGATAGAGTGTTTATTCCCTTGGCTATTGACAGAATCAAGACATTTTCTATGGCCTCTGGGTTGACTCCCAACCTTAACAAATGTGATCTCATGCCAATTCTTTGCTGTGACTCCGTCAACATTGCCTTCGTCAACATTGCCTGTTAAAAAGGAAGTTAAATATTTAGGAATTGTTATCACTAAAAAATGTTCAGATAGAGAATCTTTAAACATCGATAATAGGATTAATTCCATGAGAGTGATATCTCAATCTTGGGTCGTATTCTTTTGTCCAAGACCGATGGTTTATCTAGAACCATTTACCCAAGTCAGTCCCTTTTTATTTCTTATAATAACATTTTAAAAAAGTTAATTATGTTATATTTAGATTTGTTTGGAGGAATAAAACATTAGGGTTAGAAGAAAATCAGAAATCACAATTAGTATGATCGTGGAGGTTTACAGGATATTGATTTTGATTCGTTAATGGTTGCTTTTAGAATTAAATGGTTGATATGTCTGTCTGTCTAATCCTACGTCTATGTGGTATCATATCCCTAACAGTCTGTTTAATAAACTTGGTGGACTTGAATTCCTAAAGAAATGTGATTTTGACCCTCCAAAATTACCTGTGAAATTGTCTAAGTTTCACCAGCTAATGTTGTTTTTCTGGAAAATGATATTCAAGCACAATTTTTCCCCCCACAAAACATTGATTTGGAATAATAGAGTTATTAAATTAATAGGAAATCCATTTTCAAAGGCCTTTGGTTTGACAAGGGTATTCATTTTGTATGTGATTTGGTAGAAGACACTGGGGAGTTTTTGCCGTTCGATGAGTACATTGGTAAATTTCAGGTTAATATTACTCAGAGAGAATTTGCAAAGCAATTCCACTTCCTTTACTTGGGACTTATTAAGAACACTTCATTATATTATGAGGTTGTTCCCTCTTTTCCAAGTTTACAAATGAATGACTTGAATCTTTTGGATAAAAAAAAGCAACAATAAATGGATACGATTGGCTGAATTGAATTTGGTGTGAAGAGGGTGTGAAGAGGGTGTGAACGATGTTGAATGGGTGTAGACAAAGAAGAGCTCTCCAGTAGGTGTATCAAAACATTAATAGCAATTTTCTCAACAAAATGGGGTTACAAGTTTATCAACATTCAAAGCAGAATTAATTTTCCATTGTTCCTCAACTGCAGTGTATCAAATACCATTTTCTAGCTCTGAGTCTGTACTTTCATCCAATGTAAAAAATACAATTTCAAATTTTGCTACATAAGACCGAATCCAGATGGTGTGTCACAAATTGAAACAAGAGAAGCTTTTGTGTCAAATTATACCGCAAGTCATAAATCAGCATGTCAACGTAGGCATTTTATGATTAACCGCATGAGCACTACAGTTATTTCATATGAACTTCTCTTAAACTAGCATGTAGCATATGAGCGGACATGTTCTTATCAAGTTTGACCAATCTTTTTCAACAACACATTTACAGCATTAATGTACTAAAAGAAGCTTTGATCACACAATCCACCGACCGGTCTTGGAATGAATAGCCTGACTGTCAGTCTCAATGAGGTAATACTTGTTACGAAGTGCTTTTAAAGTTTCTTGATAAATAACCATTTGTACCTGTTAGTGCTGGTTCATATTCTACTGCTAGATTCTGTCAGTCATAATTCACTTACACTTAAGAACTAACAAAATTGCATCGCAAAATCCTACAGAAATTGAGAATAATGGCAGTGAAGGCACGTCACGAGGTTTGAAAATGTTTTTTAGATTTTTTTAAAGGAACATTTGATTGTTTCTCGTGCTGCTATTCCTTTAATGGCAAAATGCCTCAATACACACTTAGTCAGCCTATTACCAAATATGCTTGTTAATGATAAATATGCCTGTTAATGTAACTCCCTTCAGCACACCACTTATTTCTGTATGAACAATATTATTTTGTTTCCTTGTTGCACCCAATAGGGTAGACTGGGTTAAGTTCATACCACGATTTTACAGTCAGTTCACTGAGACTTACTGACTACAATAGCATGTACTTAATATTGATTTAATTAAATCAAGAATTCAGCTTTGAGTGAATCTGATTAATGGTGCATAACAGGCAACTAAATAAGTGCTAGCCCAGGCTTGGGCAAATTCGTATATTAGTCTTACAGCCAGTTGACTAGATTCTAGAATCTACTCCAGAATGACAAGAATACAGTTGATTAGATTCTACAAATCACTAGTATGTATAATGAATATAATTCAGTTGGCTAGATTTTTGAATCTAGAATGACTAGAATCCAGTTGACTAGATTCAGGCCAATCAGGGTGTTTGTTTGACCTTCCCCTGATCCTCCACCTTCCTGATGGCTGCCTGGATGGCGTCCTGGTCTCCCAGGAGCTGCATGGGTTTGGTGGGCCGGAAGTTCTCATCCAGCTCAATCAGAATGGGCGTTCCTGTGGGTAACGTCACGTTGACGATATCAGCATCTGATATACCTGTTGAAATAAATAGAGATAAATGTTTGATTTGTAGTGTTCTGCTGCTGTGAACCACAGTAAAACGAACAACCCGTGGCATACTATTATACTATCACCATGAAGATAATATAACCATTATGTTAGTACAGCTTTATCCCATATTGTTATGGAAAGCGCTACCAACTTCTCTGATTTCTGTACACGGAAGTAAGCTTATCTGAGTGCTCAACAACCAATTAAAACCAAATCAAAATGTGCAACAGACTACTGTAGGTCTATAATGTGGGTCCTCTTTAACAACAAATGAGCAAAACAAAAATTCCTGCTATATAGCATAGATGATTTCTAATATCCCCATTACATAACTGTCTATAAAGTTACAGGGTGGCCAGTGGAGGAGCTAAAAGGTCAATGTGGATCTCATGGCAGTAGCCTGATGTAACATAAACCTAGTGCCCTTTTTGTACAAGTTCAACCATGTGCCATTTCTGGAACTCATATATATATATATATATATATATATATATATATATATATATATATATATATATATATATATATATATATATATATATATATATATATATATATATATATATATATATTGGTATAAACCAAATGGGAGTGAATGCTAGTTACGAACTAGGCCTAAAGCATAGAGGGCCTAGCGAACTCCTTTTGTAGATTCAAACATTCAAATGGAAGTGAAAGTAGCCATGCAGCTCTTACTGAAGTCTGCAGTAACAAAAGAGAACTAAAAAGGACAATAGCAGTGCAGCAAATGTCAATGGTAATAATGGTGGAGCTGATGCACTCAAGCCTAGTGGGGTTGCATGCGCGCGCACACACACACACAGAAGTTATACCTTGTAAGTGTTTCAGCAGTGCCCTGCAGCTATTCCCGTGCCCAGAGATGAGCACCGATTTCCCCTGTTTGATCTCTGGCACAATGGTGCCATCCCAGTATGGCTGGAGCCTCTCTAAGACATCCTTCAGGCTCTCCGACTTAGGGAGATCCTCTTTAGAAATATCGCAAGTAGAATACCGCCGGTCGTTGTAGATCTCCAGAAAGTAAGGGTGTGATTTGTCGATAGGCGGCGGCGTGAGGTCGTAACTCCTCCTCCACTGTTTCACCTGCTCCTCGCCGTGGTTTAGGGCCATCTCGGCACGGTTGAGCCCGATCAGAGCACCATAATGGCGCTCATTCAGCCTCCACGATTTCACCACTGGGACCCACTCCTGCCCCATGGCCTCTAGTAGCAGCCAGGCTGTGTGGATGGAGCGGCTAAGCAGGGATGTGAAGACCACATCCAAGTGGTAGCCTGCCTCTCTTAGGAGGTGACCGCACGCTAGGGCCTCCTTTACCCCATCCTCACTCAGCCTCTGGTCCACCCAGCTGCAGAAGCGGTTCTCTTTGGTCCAGGCCCCTTCTCCATGCCTCATCACAAAGACTTTGTACTTGGACATCGGGAAAGACTGGCTGGCAGCAGGAGCCTGTACTGTACACAAACAAACAATGGGTTGAATTATAGGACATCCGGAAGGACAGGCTGGCAGCAGGAGCCTGTACTGTACACAAACAAACAATGGGTTGAATTATAGGACATCCGGAAGGACAGGCTGGCAGCAGGAGCCTGTACTGTAAACAAACAAACAAAGGGTTGAATTATAGGACATCCGGAAGGACAGGCTGGCAGCAGGAGCCTGTATTTTACACAAACAAACAATGAGGAATTATAGAAGCGAAGGGTGCAGGTTCAGTTACATAATGCACTGGACTGTTACTGTGGCCAGCTAACATCATCAGTCACTTAGCACACAACTTAAATAAGAATTATTCAACAAGTCTCGAATAGGCTACTTGATGAGTTTCAACAACCTAAATGTACAGCAGCAGTTCAGTGGGGCTTTGTGCCTTGTTCCGGAACCTATTTGATTGAATCCGGTACCTTTCGTGGCATGAAACGTTGTTTGAAACCAACGCGTGGCCATGGCTGTATGAGAAGCGCGCCTGCATCTCTCACAGAACTAGAATGAGATCAACTTGATATGATCTCTCTCCCTCTACTCTGATAGACATGAGCCTGCAACTCTCATCTCTTCAGCGTTGCACCATCATTTATTTCCTTACAGAATCATAGCCGTGCGAATTGAAATACATTTGCCAAAGTTAGAAGTTCTGCTGTCGCGGGAAAACACAGATTAGAAAGTAAATGGCTCCTGATGAAAAGACTCAAATCTGTCTGCTTTAGGCTACAAAAATACTTGATTTACTTTGTAAAACAATATTTGGAAGTTAAACAAGAGATAGAGGCTTTTGGCACAAACGCATTGGCCATCAGCAATGTGTGAGCTGCGCATCATTGGGTGATTCAGTGAAATTGGAAAGCATTTTTCGGATGATAATTTCCTCATATTGTAGCCTACAATATGTCTCCACACACCTAGGCCTACAACCTGGCCTCAGAGCATTTCGTATTATTCTGTACGTAAATACGTGAACAATTCATTTAGTATGTATGATATGTTACATTTCGTATGGTATGTATTCATTTGTGGATGTCCATCACCCATTTCATATGATATGTTAAAAATTACATTTCTGATTATAGGTCACAAATTTGCAAAATGTACATTGTTACGAATTCGCAAAAATGTCTTATATGTTACAATTTGCAAACGTACAATATGTTATGAATTTGCAAAACGTACAATATGTTATGAATTTGCAAAACGTACAATATGTTACGAATTTACAAAACGAATGTTACGAATTCTAACTTGCTAACGTTAGCTAGGCTAGGGGATATAGGTTAGGGTTAAGTTTAGAAGTTAGACTAAAGGTTGAATGTTAGGTTTAGCTAAAAGGGTGAAAGTTAGGGGAAGGGTTAGCTAAAAAGGTTAGGGTTAGTAATTGCAAAGCAGCTAAAAAGTAGTAAGTAGTTAAAGTTGCTAATTAGCTAAAATGCTAAGGTCTGTGATGAGATTCGAACTTGCAACCTTTGGGTTGTTAGACATTTGCCTTGCCAGACGTTTGCGTTATACTAAAAAGGCAGTTGCTAATTAGCTAAACTCAGCAAAAAAAGAAATGTCCCTCTTTCAGGACCCTGTCTTTCAAAGATAATTCGTAAAAATCCATATAACTTCACAGATCTTCATTGTAAAGGTACACTGTTTCCCATGCTTGTTCAATGAACCATAAATAATGAACATGCACCTGTGGAACCGTCGTTAAGACACTAACAGCTTCCATCAGCCTCCATCAGTGCTCAGACTGTCCGCAATAGGCTGAGAGAGGCTGGACTGAGGGCTTGTAGGCCTGTTGTAAGGCAGGACCTCACCAGACGTCACCGGCAACAAAGTCGCCCATGGGCACAAACCCACCATCGCTGGACCAGACAGGACAGGCAAAAAGTGCTCTTCATTGACGAGTCAGTTTTGTCTCACCAGGCGTGATGGTCGGATTCACGTTTATCGTTGAAGGAATGAGCGTTACACCGAGGCCTGTACTCTGGGGCGGGATCGATTTGGAGGTGGAGGGTCCGTCATGGTCTGGGGTGGTGTGTCACAGCATCATTGGACTGAGCTTGTTGTCATTGCAGGCAATCTCAATGCTGTACGTTACAGGGAATACCTCTTCCTCCCTCATGTGGTACCCTTCCTGCAGGCTCATCCTGACATGACCCTCCAGCATGACAATGCCACCAACCATACTGCTCGTTCTGTGCGTGATTTCCTGCAAGACAGTAATGTCAGTGTTGTGCCATGGACTGCGAAGAGCCCGGTTCTCAATCCCATTGAGCACGTCTGGGACCTGTTGGATCGGAGGGTGAGGGCTAGGGCCATTCCCCCCAGAAATGTCCAGGAACTTGCAGGTGCCTTGGTGTAAGAGTGGGGTAACATCTCACAGCAAGAACTGGCAAATCTGGTGCAGTCCATGAGGAGATGCACTGCAGTACTTAATGCAGCTAGTGGCCACACCAGATACTGACTGTTACCTTTTATTTTGACCCCCTTTTTCAGGGACACATTATTCAATTTCTGTTAGTCACATGTCTGTGGAACTTGTTCAGTTTATGTCTCAGTTGTTGAATCTTGTTATGTTCGTACAAATGTTTACACATGTTAAGTTTGCTAAAAAATAAACGCAGTTGACAGTGAGAGGAAGTTTCTTTTTTTGCTGAGTTTAGAATTGTCTGTGATGATATTTGAACTCACAACCTTTGGGTTATACACCCACCCATCCACCCTGATCAAACACCCTACTTAAGTAACCATCTGTCTTATGTAACCATACCAAACATAACTTATCACACTAAAAGGAGCTTCTCAGATTCACGTACAGAATAATACAAAATGCTCTGAGACCTGGTTGAGGCCTACGCCATTGATGGATTCAAGACAAGGTTGTTTTTATTGATCTCAGATTCTCAGTTTGTCTGTGTCAAAGTAAACTGTCATTTCGATCATTTGTGTGGTATCTGCCAAAGTCTCCAGTCATTTTATAAATGCATGAAATGCGTTCATAAAAAGGCCCAATTTTTCCCGGACCATGAACAACTAAAAATGTTCCCCATGTTTGCAACTTCTGTAAGTGCTTCTACTCTACTGCTCTATGGCACTAGCAATTGCGATGATATGCATGCATTGCTTTACTATAAAGGTGTTTTTTTTCTTCCAGATTCACTGAGGTCACCCTCCACCCGCGCATACGTTGTCACGGCACACACTATTAATTTAGCACTGTTATTAGTTACATGTACACAACTTCGCTTGCTTATAAGCCTAAAATATTTGACTTGTGCTACTATGCAACTCTATTGTTAATGAGCGTGATAGCAGAAGCAGTAGCCATCATCAACATGGCTGAGAGGTTTAAGGGGTGGGTCTGGTAGGTCAATAATTTCAAGTGGCATACTACAAACCAACACACGGTTACGTTAACCCAAGTTAAACATCATTGCACAGGGTAACGCTGAATCTAAACAACGTAATGTGGCTATTACACATTCCCTGTGGCGTAATGAATACGGAATACCATATTATTACATCATATCAACAGACAATAAAAACAGCTAACGTTAGCTGGGATGCCTTGCACTTGTCATCTCATACATTGGTAGCCTACTCTGTCCAGAATCCAGATAGCGTGCATGCGTTTTTACGAGGGCATGCGTGTAAGACGTTCAAGCTACAAAATGCAGGTCAATAACAATTAAAACTGAAAATGTATTACAATAATAGCATGGAAACAACCTTACCCTGCGTGAGCTACAAGTTTAGACCAATTGTCGTGCAGTCGTGACTGATGACAGATATTTGGAACACCATCGAGAGCGTTCAAAAGAAGTCCGCGACTGACAGTTTGTGGTCCAATCGAAGCGGTAAATCTCACATTTGGGCGGGATTTGTGTAACGTGTACTGCCCATATATGGACGGATGAAAGGAACGGCTCGCGCTGTCTGGGACCGTCATCATGGAGGAAGAAGGCGTGGCATGACATATTTAGCTGGGTACATTTTAAAAGTCACTGAATGTGGACATTATTAAGTATCTGCTATGTCAATGTTTTGCCTGCAAAGTGGAAAATACAGCACTTTTTTTTGTAAAAAAAAAACTACAGTATAAACTATGATTGATACACAATACAAACGACATGCGCAAGCTCGCTCGCACGCACACACACACACACGCGCACACTCACACAACTACAGTGTTAACTTTTATTGTTGACCATGCAAGTGACAATGATAATACGATGTTAATAAGTGCTTTATTGACAGTAACACAATTTTATGAATAACTTCTAACTATCCAACATTGTGTGTCCATACTACATCATATAAATACAATTTCATAACAAATTACATAAAAATAATACATGACTTTCCATTAAAAATAAGACATTATTTTCTATGAATGATTAGAATTATCTATCGTATGACGTAAATTTGATTTGCATCCATACAAAACATATACCAATGCAAGAGACTCTTACTATGTAAAACTACTGCTTCCCTTACCTTCTCCTCCTTTTTGACAGTCTTGAGGTTGGCCTTGAAGTCAACAGACTTTGACCTTGGCTCCCAGCAGAGCCCCCAACATTGCTTCAGCTGATACTCTTACCCTCTTCAACTGAGGTCACTTTTTGCCTTTCAGCTCAATGATCTTCATGGTCAGATTTCCAATCTATATTGCCACATAGCAAGGTTTCAAAATAAAAGTCTCACATACCAACACGAATATGTACATTGATTTGATTCTAATTTTATTGCCCAAAAAATCTAAATCTGTGTTGCTTTTATGGTAGCACATTCTTTTTTAGAATATCGACCAGAACAAAGGTTTATTATCTTCAAAGAGCTTGTAGCATACATTCGCATAATAATATATCCCATACTTGGATAGTGTGTGCATTGAAAGATCATACTATGAAGTTAACGGTTTGTAATATTTTCATTTCAGAATCTGTTGGTAACTTTTGGAAACTTTAATTTGCGACAACAACAACCTCAATTTGCAGTGCTTTACAAATATTATGTGAAGAGAAAGCAGATTCATACCTGAATATTTCGTACTCATAATAAAGTGCCTAAATATACCTGAATATATCTGAATATACTCATACTCATAGTACTGTTCCGGAATACATCGTAATTGTCTGAATATACTCATACTTATAGTACCTGCAGGTCCTGTACAGACAGCCCAGAGAGTTTGAGTGGTGGAACTCATTCACTCAGTGTGGTATCTCTCTCCACCTTCTGCTCTTTTTCAGCCACCAGCAGAGATGTGGCCTTCTTCACCAGTTTGGTCTGGGATACAATATTATAGATACACTACAGTTAGAATACTATTATACTACTATTATTAATTACTTAGTAGTATAATACTATTATAATGTATTAGTAGTATAATCAGGGTTGGATAGTAATAGAAGACATGTAACAGGATTACGTAATCAGATTCGAAAAAGGAAGTAACTGTAATCAGACCAGATTACTTAAAATACATTTGCTATCGGATGATATTATTAAAACATCTGATTACATCTTGGATTACTTAATCTGATATGATATGTGGGCTGCAAGTGTTTGCCTTAAACACAGTGAAATGGTAGATTTTTTGAAAGATGTGCTGAGCCACACAGCTTGGATGTCACCTTTCATTGGGATTTCAAGATTTTTCCTTATGTTGTACCGTAATCTATTTAAAATCTCAAACTTCAGAATTTCCTCTCCTTGGTTGCTTTCCCCAGAAACTTTTTTTTAACCAAAAAAGTCAGACCCCCACTTACCGAGAACTAAATCATCCCACATTTAATCAGGATCCCTGTGTCAAAAATACATTTTTAATTAGTCAACACAGCCCCATCCTGTTCACTTCCCAAGCACTGGGATGACACACATGACAAATCAGCTGCTTAGTCAGCTAAATCTATCATTTAAGTGCAAATGAGTACACTAAAATCGACCTGTCTGTCTTTGAAGACCGATATACATTCAGAGTATTTGCACAAGTAATCATCCAACTCATGGAATGATCTGATTTCATTTCGATCTGTTACATCTGTCTATTAAAGAGTTTATTATACCTGACTGTTATGTTAAAGGTGAGTCAGACATTCAAATGACCATTTCCTCTTCTACTGGCCAGAATATGTAGACACTGTCTCTAGCCGGCTACCACCCTGTGCTTTACCTTGCACCTTTGAGACAATCTACAATACCCCATAATGAAAAAGAAAAAACAGGTTTTTAGATATTGTAGCAAATGTATAAAAAAACAACAGCTGAAATATCACATTTACATAAATATTCAGACCCTTTACTCAGTACTTTGTTGAAGCATCTTTGGCAAGCTTGGCATACCTGTATTTGGGGAGTTTCTCCCATTTTTCTCTGCAGATCCTCTCAAGCTCTGTAAGGTTGGACAGGGAGCGTCACTGCACAGCTATTTTCAGGTCTCTCCAGAGATATTCGTTCGGGTTCTAGCTGGGCTACTCAAGGACATTCAGAAACTTATCCCAAAGCCACTCCTGCGTTGTCTTGGCCGTGTGCTTAGGGTCCTTGTCCTGTTGGAAGGTGAACCTTCGCCCCAGTCTCAGGTCCTGAGCGCTTTGGAGCAGGTTTTCATCAAGGATCTCTCTATACTTTGCTCCGTTCATCTTTCCCGCGGTCCAGACTAGTCTCCCAGTTCCTGCCGCTGAAAAACATCCCCACAGCACGATGCTGCCACCACCATGCTTCACCGTAAGGATGGTGCCAGGTTTCCTCCAGACGTGACACATGGCATTCAGGCCAAAGAGTTCAATTTTGGTTTCATCAGACCAGAGAATCTTGTTTCTCATGTTTCACGTGCCTTTTAGCAATCTCCAAGTTGGCTGTCATATGCCTTTACTGAGGAATGGTTTCCGTCTGGCCACTCTACCATAAAGGCCTGATTGGTGGAGTGCTGTAGAGATGTTGTCCTTCTGGACAATATATAACTATCAAAATAAAGAAAGTTGCACACTCCGTGTGTAATCTCCCAGCAATTTAATTGACCTATTTACCAACATTTCGGCATCACTGTGCAACACCCTAAAGAAGGCACAGTGATGCTGAAACGTTGGTAAATACCCAATAAATTGCTGGGAGATTACACATGGAGTGTGTGACATTCTTTGTTTTGATAGTTTATAGTTTATTCGCCGTTAGTCAGCACCTCCGCACAAACTATTATTCCGGGTGTGCGCCAGCTCATGTTTTTTTTTTATATTCTGGAAGATTCTCCCATCTCCACAGATGAACTCTGGAGCTCTGTCAGAGTGACCATCGGGTTCTTGGTCACCTCCCTGACCAAGGCCCTTCTCACCCAATTGCTCAGTTTGGCCAGGCGACCAGCTCTAGGAAGAGTCTTGGTGGTTCCAAACTTCTTCCATTTAAAAGTAATGGAGGACACTTGGGGACCTTTAATGCTGCATAAATGTTTTGGTACTCTTGCCCAGATCTGTGGCTCGACACAACCCTGTCTCGGGGCTCTACGGACAGTTCCTTCAACCTCATGGCTTGGTTTCTGAACTGACATGCACTGTCAACTGTGGGACCTTATATAGACAGGTGTGTGCCTTTCCAAATCATATCCAATCAATTGAATTTACCACAGGTGGACTCCAAGTTGTAGAAACATCTCAAGAATAATCAAATCAAATCAAAGTTTATTTGTCACGTGCGCCGAATACAACACCTTACAGTGAAATGCTTACTTACAGGCTCTAACCAATAATGCAAAAAAGGTGTTAGGTGAACAATAGGTAAGTAAAGAAATAAAACAACAGTAAAAAGACAGGCTATAAAAGTAGCGAAGCTACATACAGACACCGGTTAGTCAGGCTGATTGAGGTAGTATGTACATGTAGATATGGTTAAAGTGACTATGCATAAACAGAGAGTAGCAGCAGCGTAAAAACAGAGTTGGGGGGGCACACAATGCAAACAGTCCTGGTAGCCATTTGAATACCTGTTCAGGAGTCTATTGGCTTGGGGGTAAAAACAGTTGAGAAGCCTTTTTGTCCTAGACTTGGCACTCCGGTACCGCTTGCCATGTGATAGTAGAGGGAACAGTCTGTGGCTGCACTGTACCTATAGATTGCATTTGGATAACTGTTGCAGTGCTATTTGAGTTGTTAGATTTGTTCGGACATTTCTTGATTTCTTGTTGTGTTTTATTTTTTTTATTTTTTTGTGTGTGCTTGTTTGACATTTTACTACATTGTTTGGGGCTAGTAACATAAGAATTTCACTGCACCCACTATAACGTCTGCTAAACTGTATACGCAACCAATGCACTTCGATTTGTCTATAAGCCTATAATTTCACAATTAAAAAACGAGGGTTGGGAAAGCTTTCCCTGAAACCTGACAGTGAAACTGACCAGTGAGGTAATTTCATCCAGGGACACAGCAGGAAGTTGAGCCATCACTTGACCAAGGATTCTGGGGGGTTGTGTGGGTAGAGTTAGAGAGGGAACTGATCGGTCGTCAGCATAAACTGATGAGGCAGATGCTGGCTCACCAAGGAAGGAATCCAAAAGTAATTAGTAATGTAATGTCATTTCGAGTAAACCAATTGATTGCCTTACTAATTACAGTAACTGATTACATTTTTCAAGTAATCCGTCCAACCCTGAGTATAATAGTAGCATAACTTGCATTATGTTTTATATACAGTATATCTATGTACAACACATTACCCACAAATTACAACACACACACATTATGGATAAGCTTCTTGTACAGCTGCCAGTTAAATAATACACAAAAGCTACCTTCAACAAGAGTCTGTGATATGCAGAGAGATCTTTGACTTTGGTTTTGGCTGAAATCAGGGCAGAAAAGGTGTCTTAAGCACATTGTTGAACATGGAATAAACAATATTATAAATGATCAATATGTTCTTATTTAAGTATTAATTATGTTTTATGGACAGTATACATAAGATTTTTATCCCTGCCTCAAATTAGTTGTCTGTATAGTCCCCCAAAAAAATCCACAACATAAGATCCTGACATGACATGATTTGTGTTCTGTTCCACCGGCTACTTCTAGCCTAGGGCAATGAGGCATAAATGATTGTGAGTGACATTAGACCTGTCACAATAGTCAACTACAGGAGCAGGGTTCATTTGTCCCGGTTTGAATATGAAAATGAACTTACCGGCCTGGACAGAGAGTAAATTTGAGATAAAGATGAAAAATAGACAAAGAGGAGGATGATCATATTTATATTGTTATTATAGCGTAAGACATGGATTCTTACGCTTCAGACATGGCTACGGTACTGTGTGTCCCCCGTCAATAAAAAAGAGGACTAAAATGGACTAAAATATAGTTTTTCTCAACTATGTCACTATATTTTCAACTATGTCACTATATTTTCAACTATATCACTATATTTTCAACTATGTCACTATATTTTCAACTATGTCACTATATTTTCAACTATGTCACTATATTTTCAACTATATCACTATATTTTCAACTATGTCACTATATTTTCAACTATGTCACTATATTTTCAACTATATCACTATATTTTCAACTATGTCACTATATTTTCAACTATGTCACTATATTTTCAACTATGTCACTATATTTTCAACTATATCACTATATTTTGGACAATACAAGTGATGAGCTTGCAAAAATGTATTTCAACGTTCTAAAAGCATGTTGTTGGTTTGGATGACATTCATATTAATTCTGCCAGGTTATCAATTTACATTTTGGCTTGTTTTTTTTTCATTTGACCTTTAACTAGTCAGTTAAGAACAAATTTGTATTTACAATGACAGCCTAGGAACAAATGGGTTAACTGCCTTGTTCAGGAGTGTTACGTTCCCCAGTTTATGTGTTGTAGTTTGTATTTGCATGTTTTATTTCAGGAAAAAAAAAAAACCTTGGGAGTGCTTAGGCAAGAGGCCCGCGGGCATACATATACCCGTAGTATATTCATTGTCTAGGTACACTAGGTAAGACCTGGGCGGACCACCCCCTGTATTTTGGTTAGGGCACCAGGTGGTGCTAAAATAGGTAAGTAGTGGGTAGGCAGGTAAGATAGGAGAGGGGGGGGCTTTGAGATTTACTTTCTTTGCTTTGGTTCCGTCCAGCCCCTTTTCCCCATATTACCGTGTAAAGGAATAAAGTCCTTGTAACGGTACCACATTCTGTCTGTCATCCTTACTCGCACCTACAGTCCATACCTTTTTCACTTCACAGAGTTTAGTTGTAGCAGGGTGTTGCGTTCCCTCTTCATAGAGGCGTGCGTAACAAGGAGCAGAATGACAGATTTGTACCTCGTCAGCTCAGGGATTTGATCTAGCAACCTTTTTGGTTAGTGGCCCAACACTCTAACCACTAGGCTACCTGCCGTTCAGAACTACAACAATTGACTGTTTATAGAACATATGATACAACTACAGAAAATGAGATGATTTAGGAATCATTAAATAATCAATGAAAGTCAGTACTGTTAACACAATGAATCTGTCTGACTCGTATTTGGTCTTTATTTCATGTAGTTTTTATTCAATATTGTTAGTATTTAGAAACATCTCACTAGAATTTAGTATTTGGGGCATTGATTAAATAATGCTTTTATGTAGGTTTATAATTTTGTTTATGAAGGTATTCTCCCAAGAGATCTCCTTTTAATTATTGTAGACTTTAGATTGCATAAATTGTACATATAAATAGCTTAATTGGTTAGCTTGGTTATTGGTTATCTTCTGTAACATCTCACACAAATAGGATAGGTAACACAAATAACATAACAATTTTCTGGTATTTCGATAATTCATAAAATATCCGATTGTAAAAAAATAAAAAAAAATGATTGCAATAGAAATTGTTGGCAAACTAAAACAATCCTTGAGTAAATCAAGTGGACAAACTTCCTATTTACTACTTCAACTTGACCTCTCTTTGTTGGGGTGACTACTCATACTGACAGCAAGCCACTTTCAAAACATTAGTACTGGAAACGTACCTTTCATTTGAGGAAAACCTACTGTAACGTTACTAGTCGTCTATGTGAGGCTGGAGGGACGGAAAGTGTGTAGATACATAGATTCTCGGCCTCGCGTTGAGGTGTTCACTAAAATAGACTCACTGTCCTCACCATTCTTGCTGTGAAATGCTGCAGATCCCAATCTCTGGTCTGTGGATGCTAATTACGTGTGTCTTTTCACCTGTCCGGTTGTCTGTTCATACACAGTGACTGACCGAAGGGGGACAAACTCGATGAAGTGATTTGATTTCAGTTTAAGCGGTTGTACTACATGTGAGAGTGTAACAACGTTTATGTAAGTGATACATTATACGTGGTGTACACAACTAAGAGCATTTCAGAGGATTTGGTCTATGTCACACAACTGTACAAAGCCATGTAATTCGGAAAATAACAACGACCACACAGATTTGAGTTAACCTTATCTGTATTATAAGAGTTGAATGTTCCCAAGGACTTTCATTTTTTGTTTTGTGTACCTGGCAGTGACTGGCACTAAAATAAGTCAGGTTTACCTCTGTCAGCAATATTCTAAGTTACACAAATTAGAAATCTTTTTTTTTAACATGTTTTCATAAGTAAGGGATTCTGGATGTACAGTATTTCTATCCTGTATATTGAGTGTGTATTAAATGTATTGTCCTGTTGTCCACAAAATGAACATTTTTTAAATCTCAACCACAGCAATCCATAATGCCCCCATAATCATTTGACAAGCAGTTCAATTTGCACTTGAGCTCAAAAGATGATTGATTTATTAATTAATAGGTCAGACTGTACATGTTGAAACACTTCTAACTCTTGATGGGGGATATGCAGATGCAGTAATACATTAGTATGCAGTGCATTCGTAAAGTATTCAGACCCCTTGACTTTTTCTACATTTTGTTACATTACAGCCTTATTCCAAAATGGATGAGATACTTTTCCCCTCATCAATCTACACACAGTACCCCGTAATGACAAAGTGAAAACAGGGTAAAAAAATAGAAATACTTTATTTACATAAGTATTCCGACCCTTAGCTATGCGACTCGGAATTGAACTCAGGTGCATCCTGTTTCCATTGATCATCCTTGAGATGTTTCTACAACTTGATTGGAGTCCACCTGTGGTAAATTCAAATGATTTGACATGATTAGAAAAGGCACACACCTGTTTATATAAGGTCCCACAGTTGACAGTGCATGTCAGAGCAAAAACCAAGCCATGAAGTCGAAGGAATTGTCCGTAGAGCTCAGAGAGCTCCGGATTGTGTCGAGGCACAGATCTGGGGAAGGGTACCAAAACATTTATGCAGCATTGAAGGTCCCTAAGAACAGAGTGGCCTCCATCATTCTTAAATGTAAGAAGTTTGGAACCACCAAGACTCTTCCTAGAGCTGGCCAACCGGACAAACTGAGCAATCGGGGGAGAAGGGCCTTGGTCAGGGAGGTGACCAAGAACTCAAGAGTTCCTCTATCGAGATGGGAGAACCTTCCAGCCATATCTGCAGAACTCTTCCAATCAGGCCTTTATGGTAGAGACGGAAGCCAGACGGAAGCCACTCCTCTATCAAAGGCACATGACAGCCCGCTTGGAGTTGGCCAAAAGGCACCTAAAGACTCTCAGACCTTGAGAAACTAGATTCCCTGGTCTGATGAAACCAATATCGAACTCTTTGGCCTGAATGCCAAGCATCACATCTGGAGGAAACCTGGCACCATCCCTACGGTGAAGCATGGTGGTTGCATGCGGCAGGGACTCGGAGACTAGTCAGGATAGAGGGAAAGATGAACAGAGCAAAGTACAGAGAGATCCTTGATGAAAACCTGATCCAGAGCACTCAGGACCTTAGACTAGGGCGAAGGTTTACCTTCCAGCAGGACAATGACCCTACACAGCCAAGACAATGCAGGAGTGGCTTTGGGACAAGTCTCTGAATGTCATTGAGTGGCCCAGTCAGACCCCAGACGTGAACCCAATCGAACATCTCTGGAGAGACCTGAAAATAGCCGTGCACAGATGCTCCCCATCCAACCTAGTCAAGAGGACCAAAACAATTTTCTCAGACCTAAATGTAACACTGATATCAGGCGGTAGTGGAGTATTGTACATTAAACAAGAAACTGCACTTGAAATACTCAAACCATTTTTTTTTATTGTCTTGTAACTTCTGCAAACAGGTGTTGCAAATAAAGACATGCATTTGCTCAGATACAATATATATTGTATTAATACTTAATAAAAACGTATTTCAACTATTTATATTTGCTTCAACAGTCTCATATAGTTATTTAAATTAACATTTTGATTTCATGTAACAAAAAATAACAAATATATTCAATAACTTTTTCTTTCTTCTCCATGTGTTCACTCAGTTATCTCTTACAGTTATAATACCTTCAGTTGTCCTCTCCTTTTCTACTTCTTTCATTTCCAATCAGAAAAGCCTTCCTTGATAATCATCACTAATCTGCAAAACATTTCATATACCAAAGTAAACAGATGTAATTGCAGTTCTGTGTTGTAGCAATGTGTTGACTACAGGAATTGATCTTCTCAGTGCATGCAATGTTTTGTGTACCTTATCAAGCATCAAACATCTTCTTTCTGCCCTCCATGCCTGACATGGCATCCACATTTTGACGCCAGTCGGTGACCTCCTCTTTCTGTAGGAAGCAGAAATGTGTCATTGACACTCAATCAGTCATTGACAAACAAACTAGCGTGAGAATAAACAACAAGTTCATAATTTGGATTCGAGATGAAGAGCTTCTTAGATTTCTACGGTCTGTGATAATACCTCAATATAACAAGTAAAAGCAAGTAGACATCTTGACGAAGTACAACGGACTGAGCATGGACCAGTCTTACCTTCTCCTCTGCTTTCTTGACTGTCTTGAGGTTGGACTTGAAGTCGATTGTCTCTTTGTGCTTGGAGCCCAGCAGAACACTGAGCATCATCTCAGCTGAGATCTTCACCCTCTTCAGGCTTGGCTTCTTGAACTTGCTCTGCAGCTCAATGATCTTCAGACCCAACTCATGGCACTGGCAGAGCACAGAGGACATAATAACTTTCAGTCACAATACAGGCTTTCACATTTACTGTGACCATTGCCAATGTCCCAAATGGCACCCTATTCCCTTTATAGTGCACTAATTTTGCCCAGGCCCTATAGGGCTTTGGTTATAAGTAGTGCAATATATAGGGAATAGTGTGCTATTTGGGACAGATGCGTAATCTTCCCAGTTGTACAGCAACGAGTATGTACTGTGGCTGACGTTCCCTCTTAATTAATGTTGTGAACTCATAGCCGTTGGGAGGCAGTGTTTTGTATTATCAAAGACAGCACAGAATGAAGACGGAAATAGAAGTCCTTGATCACGCTTGTAGCGATGTCATGGCGATGTTGGATAGCTAAGTTCATACACAGAAACACGTCATCGGGTCTAACGGTCAATTCTCGCTGAACTGCACCTGTGCAGGCCGTCAAATAAAAGGCACTCCTTTGATATGAAGCTGTTTGTCACTTCCCTGAGGTTGGAGTAATGACATGTTCAGCTACGTAAGACATTTCGAGAAAATTAACAACCAAGGAAGAATTTTTCACTTCTCTCATTGACTTCCCAAACCCTGGCCTTTTTAAAATGTTTTTTTTTTTTTTTACTAAAAATAATTAAGTATTTGGTTTTGAAGTGTCAAAAGTAAATGTAACTTCCAAAATATACTTAAGTATCAAAAGTTAAAGTAAAAGTATAAATCATTTCAAATGGCTGACATTATTATTATTTTTTAAATCTACAGATAGCCAGGGGCACTCTCCAACACTCAGACATAATTTACAAATTAAGCATTTTTGTTTAGTCAGTTTGCCAGATCAGAGGCAGTAGGGATGACATGGGATGTTCTCTTGATAAGTGTGTGAATTGTACCAATTTCTAAGTATTCAAAATGTAACTTTTGGGTGACAGGGAAAATGTATGGAGTAAAAAGTACAGTATTTTCTTTAGGAATGTAGTGAAGTAAAAATAAAAGACCCCCCCCAAAAAAAATAATAATTAATGTAGTACTTTCAATTATTTTTACCCTGATCTTCTGTCATTTCCCTCTGCAATTATTTGTTTTCTACAAATTATTTTTGAGTGTCCTACCTCCTTGTCAGTTTTGGTTACTTTCAGTCCCACGTCGTATCGCTCCTCATCTACCACGTCGATCTTACGGTGCAGATCTTTGCACAAATCCTGCCAAGAGAACAAAAGACAGAACATTTATCATATTTTCTTTTGTTACACTTTCTGTAAAGAATTTCAACTGTCGTGTATTATAATGCATTATCCACACCCTCACATGGCGACATAAATGCACTCGTAACAGTATTGTATACAATGTCAATGTGAGTGTCAGTGTGTATACCTAGGTCTATATCCAGGTCTCTCTTGAAAAATAGATTTTTATCTCAACAAGACCCACCTAGTTAAATTTTTAAAAATATATTTTCATCCCTTATTTTACTGAGAAAAATTATCATCTACAGCAACAACCTGGGGAATAGTTACAGGAATGAGCTAATTGGAAGCTGGGGCTGATTAGGTGGCCATATTGGGATTTTAGCCAGGACACCAGGGTTAACGCCCCTACTCTTACAACAAGTGCCATGGGATATTTAATGACCACAGGATACCTATTTTAACATCCCAACTGAAAGACAGCACCCTACATAAGGAAGATAGTTTTTTAGACCAGAGAAAAGTGCCTCCTACTGGCCCTCCAACACCACGTTTAGCAGTATCTGGTCTCCCATCCAGGGACAGACCAGGACCAACCCTGCTTAGCTTCAGAGGATAGCCAGTAGTGGGATTGCAGGGTGGTATGCTGCTGGCAGACTGAAGTTTCAATAAATAATACCATGAGCTCATCCACAGACAAGCCAGAAAGCTTGAGAGGAGGGACTCTCTCAGCGAGAGCTTCTTCTCTTTCTCTCTTCTTCTCCTCCGTCTCAACCTCTAGCATCTGGCCAGCTACTGTCAGCAATCTGATCTATAGGAAGGAAACATAAAGCTGCAGTCAGAAATCTGATCTATAGGAAGGAAACATAAAGCTACTGTCAGCAATATGATCTATAGGAAGGAAACATAAAGCTACCACATGAGGTTGGTGACACCTTAATTGGAGAGGACGGGCTCGTGATAATGTCTGGAGCGGAATTAGTGGAATTGCATCAAACACGTGTTTATAGGAGCACAAACATCCAAAGGAATGTAAACATAGGTTCAAAAGGTCACAAGAGGTCGGGGTTCATGAGCTACACATGAGCTACGCGTTATGACATGCGTTCTGTTTATGTCATTGGAGGCTGCTGAGGGGGAGGACAGCTCATAATAATGGCTGGAATGGAGTCAATGGAATGGTATCAAACGCATCAAACATGTGGTTTCCATGTGGTTGATGCCATTCCATTGACTCCGTTCCAGCAATTATTATGAGTCGGTCTCCCCTCAGCAGTCTCCACTGGTTTATACACTGTTCATATCTCAAATCAAATCAAATCTTATTGGTCACATACACGTGATTAGCAGATGTTATTGCGGGTGTAGCGAAATGCTTGTGCTTCTAGTTCCGACAGTGTAAGACTACAAGTTTTGTTCTTGTGTTGACCATGGATGCCAAAATGCTCACCTTCAACCCCAACCGTCGGGCTGAGGAGATCTTGGACTTTTCTTTTGGTTTGGGCCTGTGTCAGCATTAAATGACAGAGGGGGAGAAATAGAGAACATGGAGATGGGCTGTTCTGTTATATGATGTGGTTCATCTTTCCAATGCACACGTAAACATCACTACTTACGCGTCCGCCATGTTTCCCTTATTGTCTTAGCCCTGAAATTTGGAGGTAGGAGAAGAAAGCATTTTCACCCTCAACACAAACAAAAAAACGAAACAACAGAACATTCAGGCTTACATACCATTCATGAGGATCCAGGTTGGCCTTTTTATCAACTGGTGCTAAAAAATATATATACATTTTGTAATAATCTTATTATTATTTTTTTTATGTATTTGGTTGAAAAATGTATTGCAAATACAATGTAGTGTATCTTTCACATATTAAGCTGTTGCCAATGCTTAGGATGGGGATTGATGATTGGTTGTATCCTCCTTTGCATCAGCTATGTCTCACACCCAGTGCACATGTTGCCTCATTGAACCTCTTTTAGATCATTTAATGTGCACTGCTGGTTAAGCCTGTGTCCAAGTCCAATAGAGGCCTGTGTCCATACTTGAGGTATTTTATTTGAAAAGTATTTGAAATGTGTTCAGTATGTAAGGCAGAAGAGGGCTCTTGTTATTTGAAGCTCACAGGATGTGAGGGTGAATGAGTAAGACAACATTTAAGTGCCTTTGAAAGGGGTACAGTAGTATAGCAGGTGCCAGGTGCAGTGGTTTGTGTCAAGAACTGCAACGCGACTGGGTTTTTCAGGCTCAACGGTTTCCCGTGTGAATCAAGAATAGTCCACCACCCAAAGGAAATCCAGCCAACTTGACACAACTGTGGGAAGCATTGGAGTCAACATGGGCCAGCATCCCTGTGGAACGCTTACGACACCTTGTAGAGTCCATAACCCAACTAATTTGTATTTATTATGGATCCCTATTAGCTGCTGCCACTGTATTTACAGTGCATTCGGAAAGTATTCAGACACCTTGACTTTTTCCAAATGTTGTTACGTTACAGACTTATTCTAAAATTGATTCAATTGTTTTCTCCCCTCAATGTATACACAATACCCCATAATAACAAAGCAAAAACAGTTTATTTAAAAAATACTAAATGTATTAAAAATAACAAAATAAAATATCACATTTACACAAGTATCCAGACACTTTACTCAGTACTTTGTTGAAGCACCTCTGGCAGCGATTACAGCCTCAAGTGCCAGGTTTCCTCTACACCTGACGCTTGGTTTTCAGGCCAAAGAGTTCAATCTTGGTTTCATCAGACCAGAGAATCTTGTTTCTCATGGTCTGAGAGTCCTTTAGGTGCCTTTTGGCAAACTCCAAGCGGGCTGTCATGTGCCTTTTACTGAGTCGTGGCTTCTGCCATAAAGACCTGCCAAAAAGGCCTGATTAGTGGAGTGCTGCAGAGAGAGTTGTCCTTCTGGAAGGTTCTCCCAGCGCTGTCAAAGTGACCATCAGGTTCTTGGTCACCTCCAGGACCAAGGCCCATCTCAAGGATTATCAATGGAAACAGGATGCATCTGAGCTCAATTTCGAGGTATTTCATTTTTTTTTATGTATACATTTGCAAAAAAATCTAAAAACCTGTTTTGCTTTCATTATGGGGTATTGTGTGTTGATTGATGAGGCCTTTTTTTATTTAACCATTTTAGTCAAGGGGCCTGAATACTTTCCGACTAAACTGTATCACATATACATCTTTTGGGGGAAATGTCAGGGCATGCACTGCACTTTAAATCTCTTAAAGATCTCTACAGATCTATGTCCCACCCTCGGGACAGTTGAGCTAATGTGCGCTAATGTGATTAGCATGATGTTGTAAGTAACAAGAACGTTTCCCAGGACATAGACATATATTATACGGGCAGAAAGCTTAGAAATTCTTGTTAATCTAACTACACTGCCCAATTTACAGTAGCTAATACAGTGAAAACATGCCATGCTATTGTTTGAGGAGAGTGCACAAATGAATATGTATATATTGACCAATTAAGCACATTTGGGCAGACTTGATGCAACATATTGAACAGAAATATAGTAGATCATTGGATCAGTCTAAAACTTTGCACACACACTGCAGTCACCTGGACAAAATCTAAATTGTGCCAAGTGTCCTAAAGCCAGATAATGGCCTTTCTCTTGCATTTCAAAGATGGAACATTTTTTTAAATGTAAACACGTTTTTTCTTTATATTATCTTTTACCAGATCTAATGTGTTATATTCTTAATTTCACATTTCCACAAACTTCAAAGTGTTTCCTTAAAAAAAAAAAAAAAAGAAGCTGGTTATGGGTGCACCTCAGCCACGCTCAAGTTCCTAAACAATATCATAACCGCCATTGATAAGAGACATTACTGTGCAGCCGTATTCATCGACCTGGCCAAGGCTTTCGACTCTGTCAATCACCACATTCTTATCGGCAACAGCCTTGGTTTCTAAAATGATTGCCTCGCCTGCTTCACCAACTACTTCTCTGATAGAGTTCAGTGTGTCAATTCGGAGGGCATGTTGTCCGGACCTCTGGCAGTGTCTATGGGGCTGCCACGGGGTTAAATTCTGGGCCTGACTCTCTTCTCTGTATACATCAATGATGTTGCACTTGCTGCTGGTGATTGTTTGATCCACCTCTACGCAGACGACACCATTCTGTATACCTCTGGCCCTTCTTTGGACACTGTGTTAACTAACCTCCAGACGAGCTTCAATGCCATACAACTCTCCTTCCGTGGCCTCCAACTGCTCTTAAATGCAAGTAAAACTAAATGCATGCTCTTCAACCGATCGCTGCCCGCACCTGCCCACCCGTCGAGTATCACTACTCTGGACGGTTCTGAATTAGAATATGTGTACAACTACAAATACCAAGGTGTCTGGTTAGACTGTAAACTCTCCTTCCAGACTCACATTAAGCATCTCCAATCCAAAATTAAATTTAGAAGAATCGGCTTCCTAATTCGCAACAAAGCATCATTCACTCATGCTGCCAAACATACCCTTGTAAAACTGATTATCCTACCGATCCTCGACTTTGGCGATGTAATTTACAAAATAGCCTCCGACACTCTACTCAACAAATTGGATGCAGTCTGTCACAGTGCCATCTGTTTTGTCACCAAAGCCCCATATACTAACCACCACTGATTTTTGCAGTTCGTTCCAGTCATTGGCAGCAGAGAACTGGAAGGAAAGGCGGACAAAGGGGGAATTGGCTTCAGGGGTGACCAGTGAGATATACCTGCTGGATCGCGTGCTACGGGTGGGTGCTGCTATGGTGACCAGTGAGCTGAGATAAGACGGGGCTTTACCTAGCAGAGACTTGTAGATGACCTGGAGCCAGTGGGTTTGGCGACGAATATGAAGCGAGGGCCAGGCAACGAGAGCATACAGGTGTATGCTCTCGTTGCCTGGCCCTCGCTTCATATTCATATTCAAACCCACTGGCTCCAGGTCATCTACAAGTCTCTGCTAGGTAAAGCCCCGTCTTATCTCAGCTCACTGGTCACCATAGCAGCACCCACCCGTAGCACGCGATCCAGCAGGTATATCTCACTGGTCACCCCTGAAGCCAATTCCCCCTTTGTCCGCCTTTCCTTCCAGTTCTCTGCTGCCAATGACTGGAACGAACTGCAAAAATCACTGAAGCTGGAGGCTCATATCTCCCTCACTAGCTTTAAGCACCAGCCGTCAGAGCAGCTCACAGATCACTGCACCTGTACATAGCCCATCAGTAAATAGCCCATCCAACTACCTCATCCCCATAGTGTATTTATTTATTTATCTTGCTCCTTTGCACCCCGGTATCTCTACTTGCACATTCATCTTCTGCACATCTACCATTCCAGTGTTTAATTGCTATATTGTAATTACTTTGGCACCATGGCCTATTTATTGCCTTTACCTCCCTTATCCCACCTCATTTACACACACTGTATGTATATACTTTTTCTACTGTATTATTGACTGTGTTTGTTTATTCCATGTGTAACTCTGTGTTGTTGTATGTGTCGAACTGCTTTGCTTTATCTTGTCCAGGTCGCAGTTCTAAATGAGAACTTGTTCTCAACTAGCTTACATGGTTAAATAAAGGTGAAATAAAAAAATAAAATGGTATCGAGAATATGCATATCCTTGCTTCAGCTCCTGAGCTACAGGCTACAGTTATATTTGGGTATGTCATTTTAGAATATTTTTTTTTTTAAAGGTCCGATCCATAAGAGTTTTTTTAACACTCAAAATAAACAATTTATTAACAATTTCAAATGCAGCTCTGATTTATTTGAGAACAAACAAAGGTTTGCCAAAATGTTATATTGAAATAATTATTGTGACATTTAAACATTGTAACATTTGTTGAATATTCAAGCTTCACAATGTGCGGTGTTAACATTTATCTCCATAACAGACCAGTCTCTGCATAGGCGTCAATAAGACTCCATAACCCACTTATTCCAAGGCATGTGAACTAATTAACACTAACTATTCACTGTCAGTCTTCAGAACAATGTTAATCCAATGTGTCTTCATCTTATACCATATATTTCCATTCTGAATTCAAGCAGCCCTGTAGAAATAAATAAAATTGACCTATGCTGAAAAGTTCCACATTCCCAAACTGTTTTCCACCGCTCTCCTCAACCAGCGAAACTCCTCCTGCATTCATTTCAAACCTAAAATGTAATACATTTCATCCACACAGAAGATTACATTTTAAAAACGTAAGTTTCTTCATATTACGCCAAAGGAGTCATTGAGACAAACCCTACCTTTAAGGTGTAGAAAAGTCTGAGGGAGAGAGTGAGGGAGTTTAGGGTGGGAGAGTAGCTGAGAGCGCATAGGGGAAATATCATTCAGATTTATAGTTTATAACCCCTGTGTGAATGGCTCACTAAAATAGACTGCTCTCTGTCCGAGTCACTCTCCCACTGACATTGACGTTTACTGTTGCACATAGCATCTAAATGTTATTCAGGCAGGTAAGTGTTGTAATTAAATACTTTTATGGGCTTGAACGTTTGGGGCGGTACACTGTCAGTCTGTCTCATGGTTCTGACTCCACCCGTTGGTGGCAAGTTGACATGTAGCATGTATTGCTACAATCACCTCTAAACCCTTTCTCTGGACCAGTATCATACCTACACATTTATAACTTTATACAGAGTATGTAGTTTTGTCATAGGGATGTCCTAAAATGGAGTTTACATTTGCAAAAATGTCCAAAACGTTTTTTTTTTTTTTTGCTTTGTCACTACTTTTGAATCAATTTTAGAATAAGGCTGTAACATAACAACATGTGGAAAAAGTCAAGGGGTCTGAATATTTCCCAAAGGCCCTGTAGCTAGGAATGTTACCATAAAAAATGACTGTAAAATATGATGATGTAGGGTTTGTCAGGATTGTGGACAGGTTTGTGGTTGGGTGATGTGGACATAAGAAATACTATAACATAGCATACCTCTGTATTGTTTTTCCCCACTTTGATTTCAACGTTGTATCGTTTGTCATCTACAATATCAATCTTTTGGTGTTGGTCTTTGCAAAGGTCCTGCAAGAATATGATATCATGTAGAAAAGACCACCATACTTTTTTTTACATGGAGAACCAACAACACAATTACAGATAACAGTATTGTTGAAATAGCAGAATATTTAAAAACATTTATATACTTCAAAAATAATGACTTCTCTAGAGTATTTGGTATTTTATTAAGATCCCCATTAGCTGTGAAAGCAGCAGCTACTCTTCCTGAGGTCCACACAAAACTTGAAACATGACATAATACAGAACATGAATAGACAAGAACAGCTCAAGGACAGAACTACATACAAAATGTGTTTTAAAGGCACACGTAGCATACATATCAATGCATACACACAAACTATCTAGGTCAAATAGGGGAACGGCGTTGTTCCTTGAAGTGTTGCTTTATCTGTTTGCTGTTTGCTGTTTATTTGAGCAATATGACATGGAAGTTCCATGTAATAATGGCTTTATAAAATACTGTATGCTTTCTTGAATTTGTTCTGGATTTGGGGACTGTGAAAAGACCCCTGGCGGCATGTCTGGTGGGCTAAGTGTGTGTATGTCAGAACTGTGTGTAAGTTGACTATGCAAACAATTTGGGATTTTCAACACATTAATGTTTCTTATAAAAAGAAGAAGTGATACAGTCAGTCGCTCTTCAACTCTTAGCCAAGAGAGCATGCATAGTATGTATATCAGCCCTCTGATTCTCAATGAAGAGCAAGACGTGCCACTCTGTTCTGGCCCAGCTGCAGCTTAACTAGGTCTTTCCTTGCAGCACTGGACCACACGACTGGGCAATAATCAAGATTGGATAAAACTAGAGCCTGCAGAACTTGCTTTTTGGAGTGTGGTGACAAAGAAGCAGAGCATCTCTTTATTACGGACAGACCTCTCCCTATCTTTACAAAGATTGAATCTATATGTTTTGACCATGACAGTTTACAATATAAGGTAACGCCTCAACTTGTTCAACAGCCACACCACTCATTACCAAATTCAGCTGAGGTCTAGAACTTAGGGAATGATTTGCACCAAATACAATGCCCTTAGTTTTAGAGATGTTCAGAATGTTATGGAATGGCCATCCATTCCAAAACAGACTGCAACTCTTTGTTAAGGCTTTCAGTGATTTCATTAGCTGTGGTTGCTGATGTGTATATGGTTAAACCATCAGCATACATGGACACACATGCTTTGTTTAATGCCAGTGGCAGGTCATTGGTAAAAATATAAAAGAGTAGAGGGCCTAGAGAGCTTCCCTGTGGTACACCACACTTTATATGTTTGACATTAGAGAAACTTCCATTAAAGAAAACCCTTTGATAGATAACACTGAATCCACGATATGGCAGAGGTTGAAAAGCCATAACACATACTGTACGTATTTTCAACAACAGGTTATGGTCAATAATATCAAAGGCTGCACTGAACTCTAACAGTACAGCTCCCACAATCTTTTATTATCAATTTCTTTCAAACAATCATCAGTCATTTGTGTCAGTGCAGTACATGTTGAGTGCCCTTTTCTATAAGCATGCTGAAAGTCTGTTAATTTGTTTACAGAGAAATAGCATTGTATGTAGTCAAACACCATTTTTTCCAACTGTTTGCTAAGAGCTGGCAATAAGCTTATATGTCTGCTTCTAGAACCAGCTTTACCACTCTTGGGTAGCGGAATTACTTTCGCTTCCCTCCAGGCCTGAGGACAAAGACATTCCTCTAGGTTCAGATAAAATATATGACAGATAGGAGTGGCTATAGAGTCAGCCACCATCCTCAGTAGCTTTCCATCTAAGTTGTCAATGCCAGAAGGTTTGTCATTATTGATCGATAACAATACATTTTCCAATTCTCTCCAACACTAACTTTACAAAATTCTAACTTGGATTGCTTTTCTTTCATTATTCATTTTGTATGCATGAATACGATGGCTCACTGTTCGTTGTTGGCATTTCCTGCCTAAGTTTGCCCACTTTTCCAATGAAGTAATCATACAAATAATTGGCGATATCAAATGCATTTGTGATGGATAAGCCATCTGAGTCGATGAAATATGGAGTTGAATTTGTCTTTCTGCCCATAATTTCATTGAAAGGACATCATTCTTTATATCATTGATCTTGGCTTCATAATACACTTTCTTATTTTTGTTGACTTTAGTCACATCATTTTTCAATTTGCAGTAAGTCAGAGAGTTAGATGTGCAGCCAGACTTATTAGCCACTCCTTTTAACCCATCTCTTTTAACCATACAGTTGTTCAATTCCTCATCAATCCACGGAGCCTTGTTAATCAATACTTGGAATAAGCAATTTCATAAATTCATCAGTGCAGCATCTGGATGCTCCTCATTAATCACATCAGACCAAATATTTTTAACATCATCCACATACGAGTTACAGCAAAATCTTTTGTATGATCTCTTATATAGTATTTTAGGCCCAGCTGTTGGAATTTTGACTTTCCTGGATGCAGCCACTATATTGTGATCACTGCATCCAATGGGTACGGATACAGCTTTAGAACAAAGTTCTACAGTATTAGTGAAAATGTGATCAATACATGTGGATGATCTTGTTCCTGTAGTGTTTGTAAACACCCCAGTAGGTTGATTCATAACCTGAACCAGATTACAGGCACTGGTTACAGTAAGAGGTTGTCTCTTGAGAAGACAGCTTGTTGAAAACCAGTCAATATTCAGGTCCCCAAGAATGTAAACCTCTCTGTTTACATCACATACACTATCAAGCATTTTATTTAAATACTGACTGTTGACACTTGGTGGCCTATAGCAACACCTTAAGGGAAAATACTTTAGATGTGCCAAGTTAACCTGCAAACACAACACTTCAATAAGACTTGGCATAAGATCTTCTCTAAGCATTACAGATATGGCTGTGAGTATATACAACAACACCTCCCCCATAAGCATTTCGACCTCTTCTATAGATTTTATATCCTTGTATTGATACTGCTGTATCATCAAATGAATTATCTAAGTGACTCTCAGAAATGGCTAATATATTAATGTTATCTGATAGTAGCAAGTTATTGATTTCATTAACCTTTTTTTCTAAGGCTACATATATTAATATGGGCTATCTTCAGCCCTTTCCTGTGTAGCTTCAGATATAGACACAATACTGAAAAGAGCAAACAAAGACAGCTTTCATGGCTGGGATCAGTATATTTCCTCTTCTGGCACACAGCTTCAGGATAGTCCTCATTGAGGAAGATATACTTTCCTCTCGAGGAAAAAGTACATTTTTTGTCATACCTGTGGTATATGGTCTGATATACCACGGCTGTCAGCCAATCAGCATTCAGGGTGGTTTGAGCCTAAATGCTGACAGCTATGGTACAGTAGTATATCAGACCATATGTCATGGGTATGACAAAACATTTATTTTTACTGCTTTAATTACGTTGGTAAACAGATTATAATAGCAATAAGGCACCTCAGGGGTTTGTGTTACATGGCCAATATACCAAGGCAATATAGTAAGGAAATATTTAACTTTTAGATTTGTGTGTATTGTTGTGAATTGTTAGATATTACCGCACTTTTGGAGCTAGGAACACAAGCATTTTGCTACACCCGTAATAACATCTGCTAAATGTGTGTATCTGACCAATCAAATTTTATTTGGCCATATCACACCCACTCGGGCCCTATTTCTTAATTATGATAATACATAAATCTAATATTGTCACCCATCAAACTTTTATTGATTTAATATTTTCTTTACATATCTAAATATGTGTGAAATTTGTTTTGATTTAGAATGAACCATTATCATGCACCTGTCTCAAAACTGGGGCAGCAGGAATTTCTTTTGCTTAATGTCGCTTAAATAGCGAATGCAGGACGATTTTCCTGTGGTTAATTTTCATGTCAGCCAGGCATGCTATACTACAATGTGCTTAATATTGGAAAGTGAGAAATAAATGTAGTAGTCCTAGTCTATAGAAAGCTGATGGAATCCTCCTCTTTTTAGTAGAGGCCATCACTTTGTTTTCTCACATAATTGCATAGCCTATAGAAATGTTGCGCAACATGAGCTCATGGGCTCTCATGAAGTGTTTGATTCGATTTTTCAATTACATTTGCATTGATGTCAGACTGATTAGAGTGACAATAGAGTGCTGAGTATAGGCAGTTAGTAATTAGAATCCCACCAAACTTGCTATCAGCAGCATCAGAGCATGGAGAAGCCTAGTTACCATGACTAAACGGTTATGTGGAATTTGACTGCCGCAATAGCCCTACTTACACCATGGGATAATAATTCCCTTTGTTATTAAGGGCTTTGATTCTGTGAGAGCTCCTGTCTGGCTGCATTGCTCCCATGCTTTCCTATGGCCCAGATAGAAGCCAGATAGCAGCTGTGGCCTTGATGATAAGAGTCAAAGGCCCATGAATAGAAGGCCGGGCAGGAAAAAGGTTTTGGCAGAACACTCAGGATGATCTATCCATCTCTCTCTCTTTCTCTCTCTAAAGTGTGTGTTCTGCCAAAACCTTTTCCCTCTGATAGGAAATAGATTTTATGACGCTATTTTTTTAACCTTCCTGCAACACTAAACTGCATGTGTTTGTAATATCACAAGGTGAACCTTTCAGTGCATGGCTGATCCAGTGACAAATGGGGTTGTCGAAATATCATTGCTTTGGATGGAACTACATACATCTGCTATTTTTCCTTATCCTAAAATGGCACATGAGATTCACAGGTTCTGCACCATACACTCTTAGAAAAAAAGGTACTATCTAGAACCTTAAAGAGTTCTTCGGCTGTCTGTCGCCATAGAAAAGTTATCCTATGAGGGCAGCCGAAGAACTCTTTAAGGTTCTAGATAGTACCTTTTTTTCTAAGAGTGTATGGTGCAGAACCTGTGAATCTCATGTGCCATTTTAGGATAAGGAAAAATAGCAGATGTATGTAGTTCCATCCAAAGCAGTGATATTTCAACAACCCCATTTGTCACTGGATCAGCCATGCACTGAAAGGTTCAAGAAGAAGTGTAGAAGAAGTGTAACTTAGCATGAATGTTTAATGAAACATAAATGCACAATACGCAGCCTGCGGCATTGTCATAATGTGACATGTCCAGCTCAAGCTAAACCTGTCAATGACAGGGTAAGCTAGTAAACTAGTAAAATAAGAGGATTCCAGAGGAAGAATGGCCTGTAGTAGAGATGCCATTCTCTTCATATGGCTGCTAGTTTACACTCCTCACCCCTCACTCTTCAACCTGTTTGAGCCCAGGTTCTTGGCCACTAAAGAGGGGTCAATTGGTCATGGGTCAAGTTGTTACCTGGAGGCGAAAGAAACCCTGATTAAGACAGCTTGTCTGTCGAAACGTTGGCTATTAGGTTATTAAATTATTACATCTGAGCTCCTAAAGTGTGCGGCTCTCCTTTTCTTTCAAGTTGTTACCTGCCATGGCATGTTTGGCAGGCGGTGGGTGTAAAAAGCTTCATATTACATTTGGCCCTTACTGAAGTGCCATGTTCTGGAGTTAGGAGATCAGGTTGTGTGGCCCAGAGGGGTCAGAATAAGTCACAGCATTGTTGACCACATTCGGACAGTTGTTCTGACTAAGAAACACACACACACACATGCACACAGCAAAAGCAATTGCGTAACACAGATTCCCTGATGTAAATAAGAGCAGCCACAGTGGTATCCATGTCACAGTCCTTCACATTAATATGCAACAGTGGAGGCTCCTCGGAGGAGGAAGGGGAGGACCATATATAATCAAATATAATCACGTCCCAAATAATTGATTAAAACATACTGTTTTGCAATGATGGTCTCTAGTAGTCTCAACAGTACGCTGTAGGGTAGCACCATGGTGTAGCCGGAGGACAGCTAGCTTCTATCCTCTTCTGGATACATTGACTCGATTACAAAACCTAGGAGGCTAATGGTTCTCACCTCCTTCCATAGACTTACACAGTAATTATGACAACTTCTGTAGGACGTCCTCCAACCTATCAGAGCTCTTGCAGCATGAACTGACATGTTGTCCACCTAATCAAAACATTTTGAGAATTAATCTAGTATTGAAAGCATAAGCTACAGCTAGATAGCATTGCAGTGCATGAAATGGGGTGAGTAGTTGACCCAAAGAGAGAGAAAGACAATAGTTGAACAGTTTTGAACAAACTAATTTCTTCCAAAATTAAGGAGAAGCAAGAGAGAGAGAGAGAGAGACTTTCATTTAGCTAGCGAATGCAGCTAGCTAGTTTAGCCTACTCAAACGCCTGACTCTGACAGAGAGGGATGCTATGTTAGTTAGCTGGTTATGGCTATCCAACACTGGAACTCTTCCAAGTCAAGGTAAGGCTTTTGGTTTTATGAATTTACTGCCACTGGGCCCACCAGGGTTCTGCTGAACTGCTTTCTGATTGTACACTGTACTGCATGATTGTAGGGAGTTTACTAACACATTAGTTATAGTAGCTATGTTGACTATCAAATCAAATTGTATTTGTCACATGTGCCGCATAGGTGTATGACGTGACAACAATGTAGGCTGTGCGTTAGCAATTAACGGTCGTGATAGGAAAGGTTTGGCTTGGAAAATTTTTTCCACCTAGTCACAGACAGCTGATGTGTTGTGCACTGAAGTCCACAAGCGAAGGGAAAAGGTGAGAGGAGGAGAGCACGTAGATAGTTGCGAGAAGGAATTATATACAATGAGAAAAGTGATCATGCTGTTTCTATGTGGCTGCTATGAAAGTCAATTGTGTTTGCGTGTGATCAGGGATGTATTCATTCCGAATATTCTGTTGAAAAGCGTTTCTTAAATGGAAGCAAACACAACAAAACAGAGATAAACATACCTGAATTTGTCCAATAGAAATTCACATTTGTAACTGTTGGACTAATTATTGCACCCGAGATCAACTAAATGCAGGCAACAGTGTGTAAGGAGATATTGAATGTGTCTGTCACTTTGATTACTCAATTCTCTTGATTATTGCACCTACGTTGTACACTTTCATTCATAGGCTAGGTTGTAGCAACCTCATGACAGGTACAGGGGAAATTTTAGTATCATGTAGTAACCTAAACCTATAGATGTTACGTCGAGTCCATGCTCATAAAAAAAAGAATAATCGTCCCTCATTAAATGGCACTGATATGCAATCTTCACTAATCCCTGCATCAAAACATAGGCTGTCAGTCCACCTGCCGAAGGCTAACAGAGGTAGAGAGCAGTGGCAGTTGGTGCCGTTTAAGATGTGGGAGGACCATTCTTTTTTTTCATGAGCATGGCCTTATTTTTATTACAGCATATCGGATGACTGTCATTCCATAGTCCATTCACCCAGCTCAATGTAACTTCTGATTCGTTCCAATTGATAGTTTCCCTGTATAGCGATGTTTGCATAGCTTCATTATAACTTGATTCATGTATCAAACTTACCTTCAAGGTGATGACAATCCGAGAGAGTGAGAGAAGTGTCAGAAGAGGGAGAGGAAAAAAGCATTTAATGATTTTTCAAGGAAAGATTCATGTCTTGAAAACATAATGTGAATGGCTCACTAAAATAGACCCCTGCAACACCTCTCCGACTTCTGACATTTCATAGAATACATCCCAACATCCTTTGTTCTCAGCCTACAGTGTGACACATCCATTTGATATGGATTCCATTCCCAGATTATGCAGATAGTAAAAGGTCACGCGTTAGCAGACACACCTACAAACACACTTACGCACGTTGCATACAGTTACAGTACCTATGCATGAACACACACATCCGTGCTATGAAACTACTTCTGAAAAATACTTTTGATTCTTTAAAAAAATATATATACTTTGGATAAACTGGCAGAACGGTCTGATATCTAAGAACACCTGCTCTAAGACCATAAACGTGGAACCATCATGTGATACCAGTTTCTCTAGCAAAATAGATGTTAAGGCACACAGTGAGGAATCACTGCTTGGATCATACTGTTAAAACCGAGATGCAATGTAAAATAATAATGTACTAATGGCAAATGTCTTTCAGCACAGGTAATCGTTCTGTCTAATACCAGTACATAGAGCAGGTGTCCCCAATTACATTCAGCTGTGGGACGATTTTTCCTTGAGCAGATGGTCGGGGCCCGGGAACAAAGTTATAAATAATTTGTAGACTGCAAATTGATCACAAGAATCCCAAACATATTTTGTATTTGACAAAAACAGAATCATTTCAAATACTGATTACATTGGGATATGATCACATAAGCCTCTCTATTATGCGTGGGAATACTTGGGAACAGATTTCCTAAATTAAAATCACTTTGAGCTTATTTCCTGGTGATTTTACAGTATTTTATGTCCAAACACTCTGCTATGAAGATCACCACCACCACTGTTCCTAGCTGTAAACGAAACACATCTGTAACATTTTTTTTTTTTTTACATTAACGATCAAAAACAACAAGCCCCATGAAGGTGTCTGTCTGTCTGTCTGAACTGGATTGGAGCGTGCATTTGATTTGACACACTGGTACTGTTTTGGCACTGAGACCAAATACACCTTCATCTAGGGTATGGTTTCAAATAGCAGCCAGGTGGTAGGTGTCAATATGTAGCCTGGTCCCAGATCTTTATGTGTTTGCCTTGTCAACTCGCATGGTCATTGCCACGCATACTGTAACAAGACTGCACAAACAGATCTGGGACCAGGCTAGTCTATCTGGCATATTGTTATGCAAACTAGTCTGGCAACTCTTTCTGTGTACCAAGTAGTATCAAATCAAAATCAAATTACATTTTATTTGTCACATGCACACGGTTAGCAGATGTTAATGCGAGTGTAGCAAAATGCTTGTGCTTCTAGTTCCGACAATTTCACAACAACTACCTTATACACACACAAGTGTAAAGGGATGAAGAATATGTACATAAAAATACATGAATGAGTGGTGGTACAGAACGGCATAGGCAAGATGCAGTAGATGGTATCGAGTACATTATATACATATGAGATGAGTAATGTAGGGTATGTAAACATATAAGTACTCTCTTCCCTACATAGGTCACTATGGGTCCTGGTCAAAAATAGTGCACTATGTAGGGAATAGGGTGCCATGTGGGACATACTCCTTAGCTCACTGTCAGTGAACAGTACAGAAACACCTGTAAGAGCCAGGAAATAATGTTGTGTGTTGGGGTTGTGCCACCTAAAAACTGATGAGATGGGGAACAGTTCAACCATTTATATCAACGTGCTCATCTACAACACATACAAATGTTCATATAAATGGTTGAACTGATTCCCGTCTCATCAGTATTTAATTGTTATGCAGACGTGGTTATGAAACCCACGAGACATAACAAAAGTGTGTCGACGAGTAAGTCTGAACCTACAGTATCTATGCTGTCTGGAAAAAGTCAGTTTTTACATGTTTAAAAGTGTTATTTTCCATAGTACAGTCTAAGCCAGGGTTCCTGAAAATTCATCCCGTGTGTGATACATTTTAGTTGTTGGACATAAAATACTGTAAAATCTACAGGAAATCCTCTCAAAGTGATTTTAATTTAGGATATCTGTTCCCAAGTATTCCCGCACATAAATAGAGAGCCTTTTGTGATCGTCTCCCAATATATAATCAAGGTTTGAAATGTTTCTGTTTTTGTCAAATACTAAATATCTGTTTGGAATTATTGTGGTCAATTTACAGTGTACTAATTATTTAAAACTTTTTTTTTGTAGTCATGACCATCCATCCGTCAAAGAAAAGAAAAAAATGTCCCTCGGCTGAATGTAATTGGGGACCCCTGGTCTGGGCTAATGTTAGCACAGTGTATTGCTAGAAGAGGCAAGTGCATAGTCGAGCTAGCTAAGAGAGAAAGTTAGAATTGTCATGGATGTCAGAAAAGGGTTCGAGACGGATGTCGGAGTGGGAAAACAACGTGATTGAAAAGGGAGGAGTGAGTAAAGGAAAGGACATGTATTCAACTGTGAAGACGAAGTTTGGAATTCAAAACTGCTCAATGAGCGAACTGGAGGATGAAATGTCAGTGAGTGAGGTGAAAGAAGATCACATGACTGAGGAAAATAGTGCCTGGGTTGAGGACAATATTGAAGTTAGTGACAATCGGGAGCCTATTGAGAAATGAAAAATTGCTGGAGTTGTTGGAAACAATGGACAGTTTGATGAAAGTTTTGACCAGCGGAGCTCATACACAGAACGGTTTGAATATTATGTTATTGCAAATGACATTGACGAGGATGAAACTGTGCCTCCATTTTTTTTGTATAATATGGCCAAATACACTTAATTTACTACGCAGCCTGCTAAAGACTGACAGGCCAGGTATTAAGATGTATGGGGATATTGTGGAAATACCGAATGGACACTAGTTATTGCTAAAAGGTTTAGGTTCCTCTGGAGAAATCAGAAAGATGTAGAATCAGTGACAATGTTTGCTGCTGCGTTAAATAAACTACCAGTGCACTGAGTTTAAACATTTTCTAAATGACTCCATTACAGACAGACTAGTGGGCTACGGAGTGAAGCTACACAAAAGAGCAAAAGTACTTAAGTTGTTTTTCGGGGGAATCTGTATTTTACTTTACTATTACTTTTTAAATTACATTCCTGAAGAAAAGAATGTACTTTTTACTCCATACACACCCAAAAGTACTCCTTACTTATTGACAGGAAGATTATCTAATTCACACATTTATCAAGAGAACATCCATGGTCATCCCTACTGCCTCTGATCTGGCGGACTCACTAAACACAATGTGAGTGTTGGAGTGTGCCTCTGGCTATCCCTCAATAAAAAAAAATAGTGATTTCTGGTTTGCTTCATATAAGGAATTTGAAATGGTTTATACTTTTACATTTGATACTTAAGTACTGTAGGTTCAGAAATGTTGTGAAATAGCACAGTTACAAATAGAAATCAAACCGGATGAACATCAGAAATAGAGGAGGGACTAAAAACCAAACAAAATATAACTATTGTAAAATACATTGTGTCTGTAAAATGTGTATAGGATGTATATACTGAAGGTAGAAGCCTAAGGGTTATTGTTTATTAGTTTTCTCCAGTTGGGGGAAGGGTGGTAGGATTTGTGGGGAATAATAAAGGTATATTCTTAAAAAAAAAAAAAGTATATGTATGGGTATGTACAGTGCCTTGAGAAAGTATTCGGCCCCCTTGAACTTTGCGACCTTTTGCCACATTTCAGGCTTCAAACATAAAGATATAAAACTGTATTTTTTTGTGAAGAATCAACAACAAGTGGTGCACAATCATGAAGTGGAACGACATTTATTGGATATTTCAAACTTTTTAACAAATCAAAAACTGAAGAATTGGGCGTGCAAAATTATTCAGCCCCTTTACTTTCAGTGCAGCAAACTCTCTCCAGAAGTTCAGTGAGGATCTCTGAATGATCCAATGTTGACCTAAATGACTAATGATGATAAATACATTCCACCTGTGTGTAATCAAGTCTCCGTATAAATGCACCTGCACTGTGATAGTCTCAGAGGTCCGTTAAAAGCGCAGAGAGCATCATGAAGAACAAGGAACACACCAGGCAGGTCCGAGATACTGTTGTGAAGAAGTTTAAAGCCGGATTTGGATACAAAAAGATTTCCCAAGCTTTAAACATCCCAAGGAGCACTGTGCAAGCGATAATATTGAAATGGAAGGAGTATCAGACCACTGAAAATCTACCAAGACCTGGCCGTCCCTTTAAACTTTCAGCTCATACAAGGAGAAGACTGATCAGAGATGCAGCCAAGACGCCCATGATCACTCTGGATGAACTGCAGAGATCTACAGCTGAGGTGGGAGACTCTGTCCATAGGACAACAATCAGTCGTATATTGCACAAATCTGGCCTTTATGGAAGAGTGGCAAGAAGAAAGCCGTTTCTTAAAGATATCCATAAAAAGTGTCGTTTAAAGTTTGCCACAAGCCACCTGGGAGACACACCAAACATGTGGAAGAAGGTGCTCTGGTCAGATGAAACCAAAACTGAACTTTTTGGCAACAATGCAAAACGTTATGTTTGGCGTAAAAGCAACACAGCTGAACACACCATCCCCACTGTCAAACATGGTGGTGGCAGCATCATGGTTTGGGCCTGCTTTTCTTCAGCAGGGACAGGGAAGATGGTTAAAATTGATGGGAAGATGGATGGAGCCAAATACAGGACCATTCTGGAAGAAAACCTGATGGAGTCTGCAAAAGACCTGAGACTGGGACAGAGATTTGTCTTCCAACAAGACAATGATCCAAAACATAAAGCAAAATCTACAATGGAATGGTTCAAAAATAAACATATCCAGGTGTTAGAATGGCCAAGTCAAAGTCCAGACCTGAATCCAATCGAGAATCTGTGGAAAGAACTGAAAACTGCTGTTCACAAATGCTCTCCATCCAACCTCACTGAGCTCGAGCTGTTTTGCAAGGAGGAATGGGAAAAAATGTCAGTCTCTCGATGTGCAAAACTGATAGAGACATACCCCAAGCGACTTACAGCTGTAATCGCAGCAAAAGGTGGCGCTACAAAGTATTAACTTAAGGGGGCTGAATAATTTTGCACGCCCAATTTTTCAGTTTTTGATTTGTTAAAAAAGTTTGAAATATCCAATAAATGTCGTTCCACTTCATGATTGTGTCCCACTTGTTGTTGATTCTTCACAAAAAAATAGTTTTATATCTTTATGTTTGAAGCCTGAAATGTGGCAAAAGGTCGCAAAGTTCAAGGGGGCCGAATACTTTCAAGGCACTGTACGTGTATGTATATTGATATATGTATTCACCAAAAAAAGATATGGGGAATTGGAAATTATGCAGACAATTACATTGATGGAAGCAATAATCTTTCCGCAATATTAAGCTGATCCACCCCTAAAAAAAATAAGAAAAAAGACAAACACTTTTCACTTGTCAGAACGCCGTGAGAGGCATCACTGATGTCTGTTTAACTGAACTGTGACAACTAAAAAGGCTGCCACTCTACTTCAGGAAAGGAGACTATCCATCACTACTGTGACGTTCGTGGCTGGAGAAAATCACACTGGACTGGCTATCAGTTTGTACACTGAGACATGGAAACACAGGCCTATCCGCCATCTTCAAGAAACATGGAGAAGTCTTCATTGGAGATCTGGGTAGCATGAAAGGCATGACATTGAAGCTTAGCATTAAGCCAGAAACCAAAGATTCTGAAAGCATGACACGTAGCTTATGCTATCAGTCTAAAAGTTGAGGCTGACTTGGACACTTTAGTCAAGAACAAAGTACTGGAGTCGGTCAGGGTGAGTGAAAGGGCAGCATCTGTCGTACTAGTCCTTAAGGATGGTTGAATCACAGTATGTGAAGACTTTAAAGTCACAGTTAACCCTGTGTTGTCCACTAAGCAGTATCTGGTACCACATATCGACAATATTTTTGCGGGCTTACCTGGGGGTGGATAAAATATCAAAGGAGCTTCTGATTGTCGTGACACATAAGGGGCTCTTCGGGTACTGTCGTCTACTGTTAGGAATTACAAGCGCCAGATCTGTTCCAGAGGGCGATAGACCAGATCTTAAGTGGATTGCCAAGAGTACAATGCTACCTGGATGACATTCTCGTTACTGGTAAAGAGGACCATCTCCGGAACATGGATGCAACCTTACAGAGATTGAAGTACTACGGACTGCGAGTTTCTAAGGACAAATATGCATTCTTCCCATCATCGGTTGAAATCCATGGACACGTCATCAACGATATGGACCGTCACAAGGCTCCGTCCAAGGTCAAAGCTATCTAGGACACCCCACCTCCTCAGAACGTGAGCCAACTAAGTTCTTTCATAGGATTACAGAATTACTACGGATGCTTTATCCCGAAACTGCTGCATCAGTGTTGCTTTGTCAGGACCAAACATGGAAATGGACAGAACAATGCGAGGAAGCATTCATGAAAACCAAGGAAACACTATTGAAATCTGAGGCACCTGCTGCATAAACACAATATATACGCACCAGATGCGTTTCCATCAAATTGACTTGGTGTGGATAAAAGTCTGTGATGAGTGATGATGTAGTGCTCATAAAAATGACTTTTGCAGATAAATTCCCATGTACCAAATAAAATGCAAGTCCCATTGCAATTTCAACTCTATTGATGGTTTAATCAACAAACGAAAAAATGCATTATACAGTGCCTTCAGAAACATTGTGACATTACAGCCTTATTCTAAAAAGTATTCAATTGTTTTTTTTCACCTCCTCAATCTACACACAATACCCAATAATGACAGAGCAAAAACAGGTTTTGAAGTTTTTGCTAATGTATTAAATGTAAAACTGAAATATCACGTTTAAATAAGTATTCAGACCTTTTCCTCAGTACTTTGTTAAAGCACCTTTGGCAGCGATTACAGCATTGAGTCTTAGGTATGATGCTACAAGCTTGGTACATCTGTGCTTCTCCCATTATTTTCTGCAGATCCTCTCAAGCTCTGTCAGGTTGAATGGGGAGCGTCGCTGCACAGCTATTTAAGGCTCTCCAGAGATGTTCGATCGGGATCTGGCTGGACCACTCAAGGACTGTCAGGAACTTGTCCCGAAGCCAATCCTGTCCAGTGTTGTCTTGGCTGTGTGCTTAGGGTTGTTGTCCTGTTGGAAGGTGAACCTTAACCCCAGTCTAAGGTCCTGAGTGCTCCGGAGCAGGTTTTCATCAACGCTCTCTCTGTACTTTGCTTTTCAATCAAATGTATTTCAATCAAATGTATTTATAAAGCTCTTCTTACATCAGCTGACGTCACAAAGTGCTGTAGAGAAACCCAGCCTAAAACCCCAAACAACAAGCAATGCAGGTGTAAAAGCACGGAGGCTAGGAAGAACTCCCTAGAAAGGCCAGAACCTAGGAAGAAACTTAGAGAGGAACAAGGCTATGAGGGGTGGCCAGTCCACTTCTGGCTGTGCCGGGTGGAGATTATAACAGAACATGGCCAAGATTTTCAAATGTTCATAGATGACCAGCAGGGTCAAATAATAATAATCACAGTGGTTGTCGAGGGTACAACAGGTCAGCACCTCAGGAGTAAATGTCAGTTGGCTTTTCATAACCGATCATTCAGAGTATCTCTACTGCTCCTGCTGTCTCTAGAGAGTTGAAAACAGCAGGTCTGGGACAGGTAGCACGTCCGGTGAACAGGTCAGGGTTCCATAGCCGCAGGCAGAACAGTTGACACTGGAGCAGCAGCACGGCCAGGTCGACTGGGGACAGCAAGGAGTCATCAGGCCAGGTAGTCCTGAGACATGGTCCTAGGGCTCAGGTTCTCAGAGAGAGAGAGAGAGAGAAAGAAAGAAAGAAAGAAAGACAGACAGGAAGAGAGAGAGGAAGAAAGAGAAAAAGAGAGAATTAAAGGAGAGCATACTTAAATTCGAGACCGAGTCTGCGTCTCTCACATGGATAGGCAGACCATTCCATAAAAATGGAGCTCTATAGGAGAAAGCCCTGCCTCCAGCTGTTTGCTTAGAAACTCTAGGGACAGTAAGGAGGCCTGCGTCTTGTGACCGTAGCGTACGTGTAGGTATGTACGTAAGGACCAAATCGGAAAGATATGAGTAAGCCCATGTAATGCTTTGTAGGTTAGCATGGATTAATTTTTATGCATCATTTTTGGACAGAAAGTTTCTGATTTTTGCAATATTACGTAGATGGAAAAAGCTGTCCTTGAAACAGTCTTGATATGTTCGTCAAAAGAGAGATCAGGGTCCAGAGTAACGCCAAGGTCCTTCACAGCTTTATTTGAGACGACTGTACAACCATCAAGATTAATTGTCAGATTCAACAGAAGACCTCTTTGTTTTTTGGGACCTAGAACAAGCATATCTCTTTTGTCCGAGTTTAAAAGTAAAACATTTGCCGCCATCTACTTCCTTATGTCTGAAACACAGGCTTCCAGGGAGGGCAATTTTCAAACACAGCTGTACATCAAAATGTACAGCTGTGTGTCGTCTGCATAGCAGTGAAAGTTAACATTATGTTTCCGAATGACATCACCAAGAGGTAACATACATAGTGAAAACAGTAGTGGTCCTAAAACGGAACCTTGAGGAACACTGAAATGTACAGTTGATTTGTCAGAGGACAAACCATCCACAGAGACAAACTGATATCTTTTCGACAGATAAGATCTAAACTAGGACAGAACTTGTCCGTGTAGACCAATTTCAGTTTACAATCTCTCCAGAAGAATGTGGTGATCGGTGGTATCAAGAGCAGCACTAAGGTCTAGGAGCACGAGGACAGATGCAGAGCCTCGGTCTGACACCATTAAAAGGTCATTTACTGCCTTCACAAGTGCAGTCTCAGTGCCATGATGGGGTCTAAAACCAGACTGAAGCGTTTCGTATACATTGTTTGTCTTCAAGAAGGGAGTGAGTTATCTTTTCAAAATAATTTTAGAGGAATTATTATGTTCAACATAGGAGGGCCAAGCACAGGAAGCAGCTCTTTCAGTAGGTTAGTTGAAATAGAGTCCAGTATGCAGCTTGAAGTTTTAGAGGCCATGTTTATTTTCATCAATGTGTCAAGAGATATAGTACTAAAAAACTTGAGTGTCTCCCTTAATTCTATGTCCTGGCAGAGTTGTGCAGACTCAGGACAACTGAGCTTTGGAGGAATACGCAGATTTAAAGAGGAGTCCGTAATTTGCTATCTAATGATCATGATATTTTTCTCAAAGAAGTACATGAATTTATCACTGCTGAAGTGAAAGCCATTCTCTCTTGGGGAATGCTGCTTTTTTGTTTGCTTTGCGACAGTATCAAAAATACATTTAGGATTGTTCTTATTTTCCTCAATTAAGTTGGAAAAATAGGATGATCGAGCAGCATAGAGGGCTCTTCGATACTGCATGGTAGTGTCTTTCCAAGCTAGTCGGAAGACCTCCAGTTTGGTTTAGCACTATTTCCGTTCCAATTTTCTGAAAGCTTGCTTCAGAGCTCTGGGATTTTCTGTATACCAGGGAGCTAGTTTCTTATGACAAATGTTTTTTGTTTTTAGGGGTGTCGGCTGCATCTAGGGTATTACGCAAGGTTAAATTGAGTTCCTCAGTTAGGTGGTTAACTGATTTTTGTCCCCTGACGTCCTTGGGTAGGTGGAGGGAGTCTGGAAGGGCATCTAGGAATCTTTGGGTTGTCCAAGAATTTATTGCATGGCTTTTGATAATCCTTGGTTGGGGTCTGAGCAGATAATTTGTTGCAATTGCAAACAAAATAATATGGTGGTCCGATAGTCCAGGATTATGAGGAAAAACATTAAGATCCACAACATTTATTCCACTGGACAAAACTAGGTCCAGAGTATGACTGTGGCAGTGAGTAGGTCCGGAGACATGTTGAATAAAACCCACTGAGACAATGATGGCTTCGAAAGCTTTTTGGATGGGTCTGTGAACTTTTCCATGTGAATATTAAAGTCACCAAAAATTTGGCACAGTCTCAATGGGGATAGCTGAGCTGACTACACTGACTGTGCTACTGGCAGACTCCACTAACCTGGCAGGCTGGCTAACAGCCTGCTGCCTGGCCTGCACCCTATCTCATTGTGGAGCTAAGGGAGTTAGAGCCTTGTCTATGTTCGTAGATAAGATGAGAGCACCCCTCCAGCTAGGATGGAGTCCGTCACTCCTCAGCAGGTCAGGCTTGGTCCTGTTTGTGGGTGAGTCCCAGAAAGAGGGCCAATTGTATACAAATTCTATCTTTTGGGAGGGGCAGAATATAGTTTTCAACCAGAGATTGAGTTGTGAGACCCTGCTGTAGAGCTCATCACTCCCCATAATTGGGAGGGGGCCAGAGACAATTACTCGATGCCGACACATCCTTCTAGCCGACTTACAGTGGGGCAAAAAAGTATTTAGTCAGCCACCAATTGTGCAAGTTCACCCACTTAAAAAGATGAGAGGCCTGTAATTTTCATCATAGGTACACTTCAACTATGACAGACAAAATGAGAGAAAGAATTTCCAGAAAATCACAGTCAGATTTTTTATTAATTTATTTGCAAATTATGGTGAAAAATAAGTATTTGGTCACCTACAAACAAGCAAGATTTCTGGATCTCACAGACCTGTAACTTCTTCTTTAAGAGGCTCCTCTGTCCTCCACCTGTATTAATGGCACCTGTTTGAACTTGTTATCAGTATAAAAGACACCTGTCCACAACCTCAAACAGTCACACTCCAAACTCCACTATGGCCAAGACCAAAGAGCTGTCAAAGGACACCAGAAACAAAATTGTAGACCTGCACCAGGCTGGGAAGACTGAATCTGCAATAGGTAAGCAGCTTGGTTTGAAGAAATCAACTGTGGGAGCAATTATTAGGAAATGGAAGACATACAAGACCACTGATAATCTCCCTCGATCTGGGGCTCCACGCAAGATCTCACACCGGGGGGTCAAAATTATCACAAGAACGGTAAGCAAAAATCCCAGAACCACACGGGGGGACCTAGTGAATGACCTGCAGAGAGCTGGGACCAAAGTAACAAAGCCTACCATCAGTAACACACTACGCCGCCAGGGACTCAAATCCTGCAGTGCCAGACGTGTCCCCCTGCTTAAGCCAGTACATGTCCAGGCCCGTCTGAAGTTTGCAAGAGAGCATTTGGATGATCCAGAAGAAGATTGGGAGAATGTCATATGGTCAGATGAAACCAAAATATAACTTTTTAGTAAAAACTCAACTCGTCGTGTTTGGAGGACAAAGAATGCTGAGTTGCATCCAAAGAACACCATATCTACTGTGAAGCATGGGGGTGAAAACATCATGCTTTGGGGCTGTTTTTCTGCAAAGGGACCAATACGACTGATCCGTGTAAAGGAAAGAATGAATGGGGCCATGTATCGTGAGATTTTGAGTGAAAACCTCCTTCCATCAGCAAGGGCATTGACGATGAAACGTGGCTGGGTCTTTCAGCATGACAATGATCCCAAACACACCGCCCGGGCAACGAAGGAGTGGCTTCGTAAGAAGCATTTCAAGGTCCTGGAGTGGCCTAGCCAGTCTCCAGATCTCAACCCCATAGAAAATCTTTGGAGGGAGTTGAAAGTCCGTGTTGCCCAGCAACAGCCCCAAAACATCATTGCTCTAGAGGAGATCTGCATGGAGGAATGGGTCAAAATACCAGCAACAGTGTGTGAAAACCTTGTGAAGACTTAGAGAAAATGTTTGACCTCTGTCATTGCCAACAAAGGGTATATAACAAAGTATTGAGAAACGTTTGTTATTGACCAAATACTTATTTTCCACCATAATTTGCAAATAAATTCATTAAAAATCCTACAATGTGATTCTTGATTTTTTTCCCTCATTTTGTCTGTCATAGTTGAAGTGTACCTATGATGAAAATTACAGGCCTCTCATCTTTTTAAGTGGGAGAACGTGCACTGTACATGCTGAAGCTATGTTGCGCTTGGTGACTCTCTACACTTGCCAGTTTTAGCTTTAGCCAGCACCATCTTCAGATTAGCCTTAACGTCGGTAGCCCTGCCCCCTGGTAAACAGTGTATGATCGCTGAATGATTCGTTTTAAGTCTAATACTGCGGGTAATGGAGTTGCCAATGACTAGGGTTTTCAATTTGTCAGAGCTAATGGTAGAAGGCCTCGGCGTCTCAGACCCCGTAACGGGAGTAGTAGAGACCATAGAAGGCTCGGCCTCTTAATTCCGATTCGCTGCTTAGTGGGGAGAACCGGTTGAAAGTTTCTGTCAGCTGAATGAGCGACACCGTTGAGCATTCCTACAGCATTTCCCTCCAGAAGCCATGAGATAATTGTCCGGCTGCGGGGACTGTGCAAGGGGATTTATACTACTATCTGTATTTACTGGTGACACAGATGCTGTTTCATCCTTTCATACACTTACATTACCCTTGCCTAATGATTGCATCTGAAGCTGGGCTTGCAGCACAGCTATCCTCGACGTAAGGCGATCGTTCTCCTGTATATTATGAGTACAGCAACTGCAATTAGAAGGCATCATGTTAATGTTACTACTTATCTTCGGCTTGTGGAAGTCCTGATGAACCATGTCCAGATAAAGCGTCCGGAGTGTAAAAGTTAAATGAAAAAAGTAGAGCGAGGGAAAAACTAAAAATATAAATGGTAATTAAAAAGTAAAAACCGTAAAGTTGGCAGGTAGCAAAGTAAGGTTAGCAACAAAACTCATAGCAGCATGTAAACAAGTCTACTGACTAGGCTCACAGTCCCTGCCGCTGAAAAACATCCCCACAACATGATGCTGCCACCACCATGGTGCCAGGTTTCCTCCAGACATGACGCTTGGCATTCAGGCCAAAGAGTTTAATCTTGGTTACATCAGACCATGGTCTGAGAGTATTTAGGTGCCTTTTCGCAAACTCCAAGCGGGCTGTTATGTGACTTTTACTGAGGAGAGGCTTCCGTCTGGCCAATCTACCATAAAGGCTTGATTGGTGGAGTGCTGCAGAGATGGTTGTCCTTCTGGAAGGTTGTCCCATCTCCACAGAGGAACTCTGGAGCTCTGTCAGAGTGACCATCGGGTTCTTAGTCACCTCCCTGACCAAGGCCCTTCTCCCCCGATTGCTCAGCTTGGCCTGGTGGCCAGCTCTAGGAAGAGTCTTGGTGGTTCAAAACTTCTTCCATTTAAGAATGGAGGAGGCCACTGTGTTCTTGGGGACCTGTTGGTACCCTTTCCCAGATCATTGCCTTGACACAATCCTGTCTCAGAGCTCTAAAGACAATTCCTTCAACCTCATGGCTTGGGTTTTGCTCTGACATGCACCGTCAACTGTCGGACCTTATATACTGTAGACAAATCATATCCAATCAATTGAATTTACCACAGGTGGACTACATTCATGGATGATCAATGGAAACACGATGCACCTGAGCTCAAATCGAGTCTCATAAATAGCTAAGCGTCTGAATACATCTGTAAATAAGTCCCAGTCTTCAGTGTAAAAACCCTTGCCATCTCCCTCTGGAGGCAGAGTGCTTCAAGCTGTTTCTGACTGAGACATACAGTAGTTGAGACCAATCGCTATGCCTTGGAGCTACTGGAGAAGAGAGAACCACAGGGAAGGTGTACCACCTGAAGGGAGAGAGAAAGATCAAACCAGACTGTGTGCATGACTATAATCGTAACCGCAAAATAGGTGCAGCAGATAAGGCAGACATGATAAACTTCTTTGTGGGATGCGCTCAGAAAAACCAATAAGTGGTTTAAGAATATATTTTTCCATTTGATCAACACTGCTGTCCTCAATGGCCACATAGTTTACCGCCAGCTAACAATGAGATGATTACTGAATAGGGCTGTTGCGGTGACCGCATTACCGCCACTCATGAGTCATGGTCGCAGTAAAATTCCACGTGACCACTGAGTAATCTCCTCTTATGCACTCTGGACACAAGTTGGTAGTACCCAACTCACTAATGACCATCAGGTCGCTAATGGCCTGATACTCAGCACTCGATTTTCAGGACACCAACATCAAAACCTCATCCCAATTGTAAAGTATGGTAGAGGGAGCATCATGGTTTGAGGCTGCTTTGCTACCTCAGGGCCTGGACAGCTTGCGATCGTCGATGGAAAAAATGAATTCCCAAGTTTATCAAGACATTTTGCATAAGAATGTTAGGCTATCTGACCGCCAATTGAAGGTCAACAGAAGTTGGTTAATGCAACAGGACAACAACCCAAAACACAGAAGTAAATCAACAACAGAATGGCTTCAACAGAATATGCCTTCTGGAGTGGCTCAGTCAGAGTCCTGCCCTCAACCCGATTGAGATGCATGACCTCAAGAGCATCCAGGTGCACTTTTGCAAACTTCAGACGTACAGCGATGTTTTTTTGGACAGCAGTGGCTTTGCTCTTGCAGTCATCTTCGCAGGACGGCCACTCATAGAGAGAGTAGCAACAGTGCTGAACTTTCTCCATTTATAGACAATTTGCCTTACCGTGGACTGATGAACATCAAGGCTTTTAGGGATACTTTTGTAACCCTTTCCAGCTTTATGCAAGTCAACATTTCTTAATCTTAGGTCTTCTGAGATCTGTTCAGGGCATGGTTCACATCAGGCAATGCTTCTTGTGAATAGCAAACTCAAATTTTGTGAGTCTTTTTATAGGGCAAGGCAGCTCTAATCAACATCTCCAATCTCGTCTCATTGATTTAACTCCAGGTTAGCTGACTCCTGACTCCAATTAGCTTTTGGAGAAGTCATTAGCCTAGGGGTTCACATACATTTTCCAACCTACACTTGGAATGTTTAAATGATGTATTCAATATAGACCAAAAAAATACAACAATTTGTGTGTTATTAGTTTAATCACACTATGTGTGTCTATTGTTCTGGTTTAGATAAAGATCAGATCAAATTGTATGACCAATTTATGCATAAATCCAGGTAATTCCAATGGGTTCACCTACTTCTCTTGCCAAGCTTGAAAAAAGATATATGCGAAATTCAGATCATGATTATGCCAATATACAATACATAGCCTACCACATATTATGCATGGCAGAAAAACATACATAAAAACTGATTTAAGACATCTTTGGTGCTAAATTAGTTTAGCTTGTACTCCAAAATGAAACAAATGATAAAGACAAGTTTGGACTGTATTATTATTTATACCGGATGGCCTGCTTACCTAATACCATGCTCCAAACTTTATATCCATGAATCTGGGAGAGAACATATACGCTTAGCTATGTTTTTGGTTCATTGATTGTGTAGGTTGTCTTATAGAGTTAGCCTACAATTATAGTGAACTTGATTTGATTTTGAAAAGCCTAGTAATAGGGAATTTTTTATATCTCCCCACCGCACGTTTCCATCTCCTCCATTCTCTCTCGAGCATGCAGAGATAGGGGCTGTCAACAGATTAATAATGAAATATGTTTCCTTCTGAAAAGGTTATTATCGATATTCACGAACAGATTTTTACTTGGCTTACCAAATGAAGCACTTGGAAAGCTGCGGGAACACGGTGGGCGAGCCCATAGCGTACAGAGTTTGGGTGGAATATCACCGGGTGTGCAGCGAGAGCATGCGCCACAAACGGTAGTTGATGCGTGTAGTGAAATAAGTGTTCTTATTGGCCAGACATTCTATATGCAATCCCGTGTGAAAGCCGAGTTTTGATGGTTGCCACTAAAAATAAGAGGATCCCAGCTGCTACTATAGTTCTTGTTTATTTCTCAGCTTCTCATATTAAGCACATGCTCTACTATAAAACCGAAGAAGCCTACCCAGCATCATTGAACAACGAACTGGTGGGAAAGCGGCCTCTATTTGCTATTGGAGTGCATACTGCTGACAATTTCCCCCCTGCCCACTTGATAATAGGCCATTCTAAATTTAAACTAATTTTACATATTAGTAAAGATTTTTTTAAATTGAGAATAGTCTGATGGATGACAATATGATCACTTGATGAGAGAACAGCTGTGCAGCCTGGGGCAAGGAACAGGGCACAAGCATTTTTGCGACTTTTTCAAATAGCCTATTAGTATCATCATGCAGCTCACATCAACTCGTTTTTTGATTCTAAGACATTCTGAGGTTAGTATCATTCAAAACTAAAGTTACCAAATAGGTCCTATACGCTAGATTTGTTTCAAATATTAACTTTTACGCTCAACATAGCAACTTCACTTGCTCCGGAATGGGAAAAATATCCTTTATATTTTATTCAGCTAACTTATATTCTACTTACTATAAAATAATGGCACAGGAATTATAAGTTTATCTTGCAGTGATGGAAAAAGTACCCAGTTGTCACACTTGAGTAAAAGTAATGATACCTTAATAGAAAATGACAAGTAAAAGTGAGTCACCCAGTGAAACACTAAAAGTATCAAAAGTAAAAGTTAACTGCAAAAGTTTAAATAATTTCAAATTGCTTATACTAAGCAAACCAAATTACACACTTTATTTTTTTTAAATCCACAGATAGCCAGGGGCACTCTCCAACACTAGTAGGGATGACCAGGGATGTTCTCTTGATGTGTGTTAAGTGGACCATTTTCCTGTCCTGCTTAAGCATTCTAACTGTTTTGAGTACTTTTGGGTGTCAGGGAAAATGTTTGGATTTTTTTTTTTTAAAGTACATATTTAGGAATGTAGAGAAGAAAAAGTTGTCAAAAAATATGTAAAGTACAGATACCCCAGAAAACGACTATTTTTACTTCAGTGCTTTACACCCCTGATATATTGTCTGATAAATTAACAAGCTTACAGCCTATGGCATGGCGCATAGCCAGATAACATACAGTAGGCCAACTGATATTCTATGCTTCTGAAATACATTTTCTTCATATCATGTTTCTTTGGACCAACCAAAAATAAATAATGGATTTATTGTGATAGCTTTCATGGGTGAAGGCCTGGATATGCTAAACATGTTTATGTTAATTAATAGACAATTACCACGAGACTGGCAGTCTTTTCCATAACAATAACCGTCTGACAAAATGTCATGACTGCCACAGCCCTATACAGTGGGGCAAAAAAGTATTTAGTCAGCCACCAATTGTGCAAGTTCTCCCACTTAAAAAGATGAGGCCTGTCATTTTCATCATAGGTACACTATGACAGACAAAATGAGAAGAAAAAAAAGATCAAGAAAATCACATTGTAGGATTTTTTTATGAATTTATTTGCAAATTATGGTGGAAAATAAGTATTTGGTCAATAACAAAAGTTTCTCAATACTTTGTTATATACCCTTTGTTGGCAATGACAGAGGTCAAACATTTTCTCTAAGTCTTCACAAGGTTCACACACTGTTGCTGTTTTTTTATTTTAGAATATCACTTATTCAGGTCACCTATACCATCAGGGCTCTTGATTGTCTTTAATTAATCTTACCTTGATATAGTGTGACAACATGTAAACAATGTGTAAATTAAGCCATTCTCTGCTTCAGATGCATAATGAATGTCAAGAGGTGCATTGCAAATGCCCATAAGGCAAAATGCCATCATAATGTAGGCCAGTGGTTCTCAACTCTGGTCCTCAAATACCACCAACAGTACACGTTTTTATTGTAGCCCAAACAAGCACACCGCATTCATCAGGCCCTCAATGAGTTGAATGTTTGTCCGGGGCGAAAAGCAAAAGGTGTGCTGTTGGGGATACTCAAGATCTGAAGTGGGAACCACTGCTGTAGGCCTATGGCTGCATTGGCGTTGCATGCCATTATCAGCTGCAAAATGGCTTCACATGACTGATATCCTGAAAAAACAAGTGAAAATCAAATAAAACTAATTGGAAAGTTTGCAACTGAAAAAAAAGTTAGTGTTCATTTGAGAACACAACACAGAAACGGAGACAAATTAGAGACAGACTCCCTTCCTATCTTTATTGCACAATTGTGATCTGTGATTAATCAACATTGACACTAGTTCATCTTGAATAATAGTTAAGTTAACAAATTAAAACAAGTTTAAACCCTTCACTTCAAAGAATCAACACTATTTGTCATTTCAAAGTGTACAAGCAAGCTAAGTCATATGTAATGGTTAGAAATCTTAGTAACAAGTTGGCTATTATTACTAAAGCATCATTTCAGGAGAAGAAAAAAAAAGTCCATACCAACGGTGGGTAACCTTGCTCCACTGAGTGAGCAGATTTATATTCCAGCCCAGCAATAGCACACTTAAATTATCAACTAATTAGGTTTGATAAATTCAATAAGGTGTGTTAGTGCTGGGCTCGAACCGAAGCCTGCACACGAAGCCAGCAGGGCTGGTCTGCTCCAGTCATAATAGGTTTACACATGGTGTGTTACTGTATTTTTTGCTTACACAATTTGCTAACATAAGTACACATACACTGAGTGTACTAAACACCTACCTAATATTGAGTTGCACCCCCATCCGATGCTTCCCACAGCTGTGTCAAGTTGGCTGGATGTTCCTAGGGTGGTGGACGATTGTTGATTAACACGGAAAACTGTTGAGCATGAAAAACCCAGCAGCATTGCAGTGCTTGACACAAACTGGTGTGCCTGGCACCTACGACCAAATCCTTCTTTAACCCGTTTCCTCCCCCTTATCTACACTGATTGAAGTGGATTTAACAAGTGACATCAAAAAGGGATCATAGCTTTCACCTGGATTCACCAGGTCAGTCTGTCATGGAAAGAGCAGGTGTCCTAATGTTTTGTATACACTGTGTCGAACCCATGGTATACAAGTGTAACGGATGTGAAACTGCTAGCTAGATAGCGGTGGTGCGCGTTAAATAGCATTTCAATCGGTGACATCACTTGCTGAGACCTTGAAGTAGTGGTTCCCCTTGCTTTGCAAGGACCGTGGCTTTTGTGGAGCGATGGGTAACGATGCTTCGTGGGTGACTGTTGTTGATGTGTGCATAGGGTCCCTGGTTCGCGCCCGGGTATGGGCGAGGGGACGGTTTGAAGTAGAAAGCCGACGGTTTGAAATAGAAACCCGATTCTAGATTTGATTTTGGATTGGAGATGTTTACAGTCTAGCCAGACACCTACAGTCTAGCCAGACACCTAGGTACTTATAGATGTCCACATATTCTAGGTCAGAACCATCCAGGGTGGTGATGCTAGTCGGGCGTGCGGGTGCAGGCAGCGAATGGTTGAAAAGCATGCATTTGGTTTTACTAGCGTTTAAGAGCAGTTGGAGGCCACGGAAGGAGTGTTGTATGGCATTGAAGCTCGTTTGGAGGTTAGATAGCACAGTGTCCAAGGAAGGGCCAGAAGTATACAGAATGGTGTCGTCTGCGTAGAAGTGGATCAGGGAATCAGCCGCATATAATACCATATAAACATACTGACAAGCTTTGTACATTAAGTTATACCAGCTCCAGTAAAGAGATCAGAGACTCGGGTGATTTCTACATCATCTTTACTAAACAACAATTGTTTCAACACAGCAGACAAAAACAAGGTTTGACCACTGCTCAAAAATGGCTTTACCCCCGCTCCTCAAAAGAGGCAAAGACAGCCATTTTCTAGGGAGAAAAACAGTGCATTTAAATGTTTGGAGTTCAACCACCTTGCTGCCTCTAGGGTGTCCCTTCGAAGAATATCCGCTTCCTTGAAGAAAAAGGAAGAATAAATATTAGGAGTAGGGCCTCATTGGGTGATCAAGTCAAATTACACCCCACATTCACAATACAACGATGCAAACAAAAGCCACTATTAAAAGGGGTTTTCAATATCTATAACTGCTCAACAAGTCATCACAAATATGATATCTTGCCATGCATCAAGCCTTCAGTATTATACATAGAATACATACCCAGTTCACAGCTCGCCACGCAGTTTGTTTTCAGTATTGTCTAGAAAGAAAACAGATTGTGGTCATTAAGTAATGTAAGGGAACCTCTAGGGATGTGTGTACAAGAATGCACCTTACTTTAGCTAATAGCCTATACAGTACCTGATCCTGCTGAGCTGGATGCTGATGTGACATCTTGGGGGGGGGGGGGGGGGGGGGGGGTGTCTTCTACATCATCCTAAAATATATTGGAGAGGTGGGGTCTTCTTCAGACCTTAGTGAGTGAATGACATTATATACATTCAATATGAAAATATATTCAGGTCAGTCTGGCTACAATGAAACAAGTGATTTTAAGGATGCAAATGAAAAGTTTTGATAATGTTCAAGACTTACGGCATGGGAATGTTCTGCAGGAGAACTAGGCACCACCATCGCGCCTAATTTGCTGCATGTTTTCCTTTGAAAAAGAAAATCACACAAACGGATGGGGATCCCAAAAAACATATCCGCTAGTGATGAGAACGTCATAATTTATACATACCTCAGTGAAATCACACTTTGCTTCCATTGCAATGTACAGAGCGTACTGTACGTAAAGAAAGAGTAGGTTGTTAAGTTTGATAGTTATGATAACAATAATAGTAATAATACCCCCCAGGAATATATTTCTGGATGAAGAAGACCCCCACTGTTTCTGTGAGCACAGTGTTTGTGAAAGTAAAGAAAAAAGTACAATTCAACAGCTTTTTATACTCCAGCATGCATAACAGTTTTGAACACAGTTGGAACTGAATTAGCACAATTATTTTTCACAACATGTATGGGTTTTGCTGGACCAGAACATTTATTTTCAACTGCAAACACACCATTTCTCACATCAATGCACTCACATGCCAAAACTCTTTCCTTGGACACTGTTTCAAAGCAATGTGTATGCTTTCTTCGTAAATGTGTTTTGAAGTTGTTCTTATTTTACTTCAGTTTGCTGTGTGGACAAGTTACAATTACTTTTCTTGACTTACCATGTATGTTGGGACCAGGTGATTTCATTATTGTATATACTGTGTAGACTTGCTATGTGTAACTAATGTAATGGCTTCAACAATACACATTTAGAGCCAGTCAAACACAACAAGGCATACATTGAAGAAATACAGAAAATCAATAAAAAAATCAATTACATAACTGTAATTTACATGTAAACCTAGGCTTACAGCTCAAGTAGGCAAATTTGTCCAAGTAAAGATTCCCTCATTGTGAGCAATTAGCTAGCTCACATGCAAATGGGTGCTAATGAAAGCTATGCTAACATCGGTGCGGTAGTTGGTCATATAAATTGTTTTACCACCGCATTGGTATAACATGAATATTACGACGTACATTATGCATAATGACAGTCTCACTTCCATGGTTTATATTTTTATCCATGTAGGTTAGGTTCGATGAAGATTCACTTTCGTTGACACCTTCGATGTTTACCTCAACTTGGCTGACCTTGAAGGAGACGGGAAGGGTTCTGGTTAAACGCGTTGGACTTCGCCACACATTGAGCCCGGGCCCCGAACTGCACACTGCAGTCAGGTGCTTCTCCAGCGCTGAGCCATGCTTGTGCACATTTGTTGATGTTGATGTATAAAACGTGTAGGCTGCATTTCAAGCAGTCTTTGGAAAGCCAGACAGGTAAAAAAAAAAAAAAAAGTGTGTCTTAATTGTTGTATTTTGAGACAGGTTTGAATATGCACATAATCCATTGTCTAATTCTCTGTATGGTAATAATCTTTTTATTTTGTTGAGTGGCTTCTTGCCTCATGGAACACAACACAATGCAATTTACAGTCACCTATTTGGCCCATGGTGTTACAGACCAAGTAAAAAAACAATTAATGAATATCAAGCCCTTCATAACGTAAAAACGTTTTTAAAAGTCTCATGCAATGTAGGCTACTTCACAGAAATCAAAAGCTATTTCCATGTGAAAATGCTATTGGATTTTCTCCAATGGTTTTGTTGGTAGGCCAACATGCTCAAATAGCCACAGTAGCCTTTTGGCTACAGCGTCAGGGTGCAGCCTGTAAACTCGTGCTGGAAGTCGCACAAGTTCAAGTTTATGCTCACAAGACCTCAAATTTGCTCAGTGCCCGAAAAGTTTGACGGAACATTGAGCCTGTGCAACTTGTTGATGGATCAGTCTGAGCGTTTGAATGAGGTTGAGAATGTACACAGATCCTTTAGGGTTATGGCTGAGGGATTTTCCAACACATTCCAACCTGGTTTTGATGAGTAATGGCATATTCTCTGAATAGGAGTAGTAGTGCTAGACTGCAGTTGAATATACGTCCAGTAATCAACATTTTAATTTAAGTTTAGTTAATGGATGTATTTTTATGCAGTCTATATAGTTTAGCAATTGGACTATATACAAGCAGAATGGCATTGGTTGTCTACTCTCCAAATGGTACAAATAAACATGTAAATGTACAAAACCCTTCAAATAGTTTAAAGAAAATGTAAGCAATTGCAATTTACTGTAGGCCTATTTACTGATACCAAAATAGAAGTGGGTACGGGATACTCACGAGACTAGGGCAAAGAAGTTTAGCTACTGCTGCCCTCTAGTGACTGATAATTACAAGCCTGAGCACAAATCTGATAATAGAAACGTTCTTATTTGTCATTTCCTGCCAATGCTAATGTGTATAATAACATATTCACCAGAAAATGACTTCACTTGTACCTGAAGGCATTTCCTTGTTCATGTCTGCACATCCTGTAACTGCTATCAAATTCAGCTGAGTGATTTGAGCTGTATCACTCAACACATTTCCCAACAGGGCTTTTATCCTAACTGTGCACTTAGTCTACAAGAATGGTGTTGATCTTATTTGGTTGATTATCTCTGGATTTACTCTGCCATCAACTCATGATTTTTGAATGGCTACCCCTGAACTGCACAGAACAGGTAGGCCTGTACCTCGGGCCTAAAAGAGTCCAGCCCGGTAAAGAAGTTCAGGGAACTCAAGTGACCTTAGTCACGCAATGTTTGTCCGTTCATACAAGTGTAGCGTAAAGCCACACAACCATCAAGCGTATCAAATCTTAATAAGTCCTCAACTATAACTAACTACATAAAGCATCACAGTATACATCAAAACAAATGAAATACCGTATACAAAAAGGTTGTGGTCAGTCAGACAATCCAATCCAATCCGCCAACAGATCTCCAGCGGAGGAAGGCCACGAAGATCAGAGAGGTGTAGTCCACGGACGCAAAGAGTGGATTCGGTCTTGGGTAAAACTCTATTAAACTACAAAACAAACGGAACTGAGGGTTGACCACATCCTCATTCACGCCTCCATCACAACCCCAATTTTGCGCAGCTGATGCTTGCTATTTAATTGGGAATTAAAGGGAAAGCGCCCTATTGGAAGGAGAAGCACTATTTAATTGGGAATTAAAGGGGAAGCGCCCTATTGGAAGGAGAAGCACTGAGACGGTTCAGAAAAATTCAGGGCTGTCACACAATGCAGGCCTTGGAAGTACTTGGACATTCAACTTCCAGGAATTGTGTACAGATACTTGCGACATGGAGCCGTGCATTATCATGCTGAAACCTGAGGTGATGAATGGCATGACAATGGGCCTCAGGATCTCTTCACGATATCTCTGTGCATTCAAATTGCCATCAATAAAATATAATTGTGTTTGTTGTCCGTGGTTTATACCTGCTCATGCCATAACCCCACTACCACCATAGGGCACTCTGGTCACAACGTTGACATCAGCAAACCACTCACCACATGACGCCATACACGTGGTCTGCCATCTGCCTGGTACAGTTGAAACCGGGATTCATCCACAAAGAGCACACTTTTCCAGCGTGCCAGTGGCCATTGAAGGTGAGCATTGGCCCACTGAAGTCGTAACAGGCTGGCACGTGGTCTGCGGTTGTGAGACAGGTTGGAAGTACTGCCAAATTCTCTAAAACGATGTTGGTTTATGGTAGAGAAATTAACATTAAATTCTCTGGCAACAGTACTGGTGGACATTCCTGCAATCAGCATGCCAATTGCACGTGCCTTCAAAACTTCAGACATCTGTGGCATTGCGTTGAGTGACAAACTGCACATTTTAGAGTGGCCTTTTATTGTCTTGGCAAAAGAGAAATACTCACTAACAGGGATGTAATCAAATTTGTGCACAAAATTTGAGAGAATTAAGGTTTTGTAACATATGGAACATTTCTGAGATCTTTTATTTAAGCTCATGAAACATGGGAACAACACAGTCGATGAGACCAGTCTAGATGCTTGCACCCCCTGACAAGACCATCTAGGGTCCACTATGTTACACACACTTAATTAAGCAATAAGGCCAGAGGAGGTGTGGTATATTTAAGCAATAAGGCACGAGGGGGTGTGGTATATGCCCAATATACCATGGCTAAGTGATGTTCTTTACACAATGCAATGCGGAGTGCCTGAATACAGCCCTTAGCTGTGGTATATTGCCACAATAAGCATTCAGGGCTCGAACCACTCAGTTTACAATAGTATATAATGGCCATTATAAACTGTCTGGTTCGAGCCCAGAATGCTGATTGGATGACAGCCATGGTACTGTATATCAGACCGTATACTACGAGTATGACAACACATTTTATTTTTACTGCTCAAATTACATTGGTAACCAGTTTATAATAGCAATAAGGCACCTCAGGGGTTTGTGGTACATGGCCAATATACCATGGCTAAGGGCTGTATCCAGGCACTCCGCATTGCGTTGTGGCTAGGAACAGCCCTTAGCCGTGCTATATTGGCCATTTACCACACCCCCTCTGGCCTTAATACTTAAATTTGTTTTTAGGAATGACGCAAAGCGTGTGCCTGGATACAACCCTTAAATAGAAATCTCACATGACCAAAAGTATATGGACAGATGCTTGTTGAACATCTCATTCCAAAATCATGGGAAATAATATGAAGTTGGCAATAACAGCCTCCACTATTCTGGAAAGGCTCTCCACTAGATGTTGGAACATTGCTGCAGGGACTTGCTTCCATTGAGCCACAAGAGCACTAGTGAGGTCCGGCACTGTTGTTGGCCAATTAGGCCTGGCTCGCAGTTGGCGTTTCAATTCATCCAAAGGTATTCGATGGGGTTGAGGTCAGGGCTCTGTGTAGGCCAGTCAAGTTCTTCCACACCGTTTTTAATGCTGAAACAGGAAAGGACCTTCCCCAAACTGTTGCCACAAAGTTTGAAGCACAGCATTGTCTAGAATGTCATTGTATGCTGTAGCGTTAAGATTTCCCTTCACTGGAGCTAGGAGCCTGAACCATGAAAAACAGCCCAAGACCATTATTCCTCTTCCACCAAACGTTCCAGTTGCCACTATGCATCCGCCAAACGCAGATTCGTCTGTCGGACTGCCAGATGGTAAAGCATTATTCATCACTCCAGAGAACACATTTCCACTCCCCCAGAGTAGCTGTTCAACCATGGAAACCCATTTAATCAAATCAAATTTTGCATCTCTCACATGGATAGGCATACCATTCCATAAAAATTGAGCTCTATAGGAGAAAGCCCTGCCTCCAGCTGTTTGCTTAGAAATTCTAGGGACAGTAAGGAGGCCTGCGTCTTGTGACCGTAGCGTACATGTAGGTGTTTATGGCAGGACCAAATTGGAAAGATAGGTAGGAGCAAGACCATGTAATGCTTTGTAGGTTAGCAGTCAAACCTTGAAATCAGCCCTAGCCTTAACAGGAAGCCAATGTAGCGAGGCTAGCACTGGAGTAATATGATCACATTTTTTGGTTCTAGTGTCACACCCTGACCATATTTTGCTTTGTTTGTTTCTATGTGTTGGTTGGTCAGGGTGTGATCTGAGTGGGCATTCTATGTTACATGTCTAGTTTGTCTAGTTCTATGTTTGACCTGATATGGTTCTCAATCAGAGGCAGGTGTTAGTCATTGTCTCTGATTGGGAACCATATTTAGGTAGCCTGTTTGGTGTTGGGTTTTTGTGGGTGATGGTTCCTGTCTCTGCACCAGATAGGACTGGTTTAGGTTTTTGTACGGTTGTTGTTTTGTTAGTTTATTCATGTACAGTTTCTTTATTAAAGTACAATGAATAACAACCACGCTGTGTTTTGGTCCACCTCTCCTTCACCACAAGAAAACTGTTACATCTAGTCAAGATTCTAGCAGAATGCTGAACTGAAGTTTATTTAGTGCTTTATCCAGGCAGCTGGAAAGTAGAGCATTGCAGTAGTCTAACATAGAAGTGACAAAAGCATGGAGTAATTTTTCTGCATTTTTGGACAGAAAGTTTCTGATTTTTGCAATGTTACATAGATGGAAAAAAGCTGTCCTTGAAACAGTCTTGATATGTTCGTCAAACGAGAGATCAGGGTCCAGAGTAACGCTGAGGTTCTTAACAGTTTTATTTGAGATGAGTGTACAACCATCAAGATTAATTGTCAGATTCAACAGAAGATCTCTTTGTTTCTTGAGACCTAGAACTAGCATCTCTGTTTTGTCTGAATTTTAAAGTAGAACATTTGCCACCATCTACTTCATTATGTCTGAAACACAGGAGTCCAGGGAGAGTAATTTTAGGGCTTCACCATGTTTCATTGAAATGGACAGCTGTGTGTCGTCTGCATAGCAGTGAAAGTTAACATTGTTTCCGAATGACATCACCAAGAGGTAAAATAAGTGGTCCTAAAACGGAGCCTTGAGGAACACTGAAATGTACAGTTGATTTGTCAGAGGACAAACCATCTACAGAGACAAATTGACATCTTTCCGACAGTTAAGATCTAAACCAGGCCAGAACTTGTCCATATAGACCAATTTGGGCTTTCAATCTCTCCAAAAGAATGTGATGATTGATGGTACCAAAAGCAGCACTAAGGTCTAGGGGCACGAGAACAGATGCAGAGCCTCGGTCTGATGCCATTAAAAGGTAATTTACCACCTTCACAAGTGTAGTCTCAGTGTGGTCTAAAACCAGACTGAAGCGTTTCTTATACATTGTTTGTCTTCAGAGAGGCAGGGGCCTTTTTCAAAAGTTTTTGAGAGGAATGGGAGATTCGATATAGCAGATAGTTTTTATATTTTCTGTCTCAAGGTTGGCTTTTTCAATTGAGGCTTTATTACTGCCACTTCTAGTGAGTTTGGTACACATCCGGTGGATAGGGAGACGTTTATTATGGTCAACATAGGAGGGCCAAGCACAGGAAGCAGCTCTTTCTGTAGGTTAGTTGGAATAGGGTCCAGTATGTAGCTTGAAGGTTTAGAGGCCATGACTATTTTCATCAATGTGTCAAGAGATATAGTATTAAAAAATTTGAGTGTCTCCCTTGATCCTATGCCCTGGCAGTGTTGTGCAGACTCAGGACAACTGAGCTTTGGAGAAATACGCAGATTGAAAGAGGAGTCCATAATTTGCTTTCTGATGATCATGATCTTTTCGTCAAAGAAGTTCATGAATTTATCACTGAAGTGAAAGCCATCCTCTCTTGGGGAATGCTGCTTTTTAGTTAGCTTTGCGACAGTATCAAAAATACATTTTGGATTGTTCTTATTTTCCTAAATTTTAAGTTGGAAAAATAGGATGATTGAGCAGCAATGAGGGCTCTTCGATACTGCACGGTAGTGTCTTTCCAAGCTAGTCGGAAGACTTCCAGTTTGGTGTAACACCATTTCCGTTCCAATTTTCTGGAAGCTTGCTTCAGAGCTCTGGGATTTTCTGTATACCAGGGAGCTAGTTTCTTATGACAAATGTTTTTTGTTTTTAGGGGTGCGGCTGCATCTAGGGTATTACGCAAGGTTAAATTGAGATCCTCAGTTAGGTGGTTCTGATTTTTGTCCCCTGACGTCCTTGGGTAGGTGGAGGGAGTCTGGAAGGGCATCTAGGAATCTTTGGGTTGTCCGAGAATTTATTGCATGGCTTTTGATAATCCTTGGTTGGGGTCTGAGCAGATAATTTGTTGCAATTGCTCACAAAATAATATGGTGGTCCGATAGTCCAGGATTATGAGGAAAAACATTAAGATCCACAACATTTATTCCACTGGACAAAACTAGGTCCAGAGTATGACTGTGGCAGTGAGTAGGTCTGGAGACATGTTGAATAAAACCCACTGAGACGATGATGGCTTCGAAAGCTTTTTGGAGTGGGTCTGTGAACTTTTCCATGTGAATATTAAAGTCACCAAAAATTAGACACGGTCTCAAAGGGGATAGCTGAGCTGACTACACTGACTGTGCTACTGGCAGACTCCACTAACCTGGCAGGCTGGCTAACAGCCTGCTGCCCGGCCTGCACCCTATCTCATTGTGGAGCTAGGGGAGTTAGAGCCTTGTCAAGATTATGATCAGTGATTAGTTCATTGACTACAACTGCCTTGGAAGTGAGGGATCTAACATCGTAGCCCTATTTTGAGATGTGAGATATCACAATATCTTCCAATAATGGCAGGAATGGAGGAGGTCTTTATTCCAGTAAGATTGCTAAGGTGAACACCGCCATGTTTAATTTTGCCGAACCTAGATCGAGGCACAGACACCGTCTCAATGGAGATAGCTGAGCTGACCACACTGACTGTGCTCGTGGCAGACTCCACAAAGCTTTCAGGCTGGCTAACAGCCTGCTGCCTGGCCTGCACCCTATCTCATTGTGGAGCTAGGGGAGTTAGAGCCCTGTCTATGTTTGTAGATAAGATGAGAGCACCCATCCAGCTAGGATGGAGTCCGTCACTCCTCAGCAGGCCATGCTTGGTCCTGTTTATGGGTTAGTCCCAGAAAGAGGGCCAATTATCTACAAATTCTATCTTTTGGGAGAGGCAGAAAACAGTTTTCAACCAGCGATTGAGTTGTGAGACTCTGCTGTAGAGCTCATCAGTCCTCCTAACTGGTAGGGGGCCAGAGACAATCACTCGATGCCGAAACATCTTTCTTGCTGATTTTCACACTGAAGCTATGTTGCGCTTGGTGACCTCTGACTGTTTCATCCTAACATAATTGGTGCCGACGTGGATAACAATATCCCTATACTCTCTACACTCGCAAGTTTTAGCTTTAGCCAGCACCATCTTCAGATTAGCCTTAATGTCGGTAGCCCTGCCCCCTGGTAAACAGTGTATGATCGCTGGATGATTTGTTTAAAGTCTAATACTGAGGGCAATGGAGTCACCAATGACTAGGTTTTTCAATTTGTCAGAGGTAATGGTGGAAGTCTTCCGCATCTCAGACCCCGTAACGGGAGGAGGAGAGAACAGAGTAGGCTCGGCCTCTGACTCCGACCAGTTGCTTAGTGGGGAGAACCGGTCCAAAGTTTCTGTCGGCTGAATGAGCGACACCTGTTGAGCATTCCTACAGCATTTCCCTCCAGAAGCGATGAGAAAGTTGTCCGGCTGCGGGGACTGTGCCAGGGGATTTATACTTCTATCTGTACTTATTGGTGGCACAGACACTGTTTCATCCTTTCCTACACTTACATTACCCTTGCCTAACGCTTGCGTCTGAAGCTGGGCTTGTAGCATGGCTATCCTCGCCTTAAGGCAATTGTTCTCCTGTATATTATGAGTATAGCGACTGCAATTAGAAGGCATCATGTTAATATTACTACTTATCTTCGGCTGGTGGAGGTCCTGACGAACCACGTCCAGATAAAGCTTCCAGGGTGAAAAAGTTTAATGAAAAAAGTAGCGTGAGGGAAAAAATACAAATATAAAACAGTAATTAAAAAGTAAAAGCCGTAAAGTTGGGGGGGGGGGGGGGGCAGGGTAGCCTAGTGGTTAGAGCTTAGGACTAGTAACCGGAAGGTTGTGAGTTCAAACCCCCGAGCTGACAAGGTACAAATCTGTCGTTCTGCCCCTGAACAGGCAGTTAACCCACTGTTCCCAGGCCGTCATTGAAAATAAGAATTTGTTCTTAACTGACTTGCCTAGTTAAATAAAGGTAAAATAAAAAAAAAATAAAAAAATAAATAAAAAAAATGCAAAAATTCTGAGGAGCCATTTGATTAGGTGTTCAGGACTCTTATGGCTTGGGGGTAGAAGCTGTTTAGAAGCCTCTTGGACCTAGACTTGGCGCTCCGGTACCGCTTGCCATGCGGTAGCAGAGAAAACAGTCTATTACTATGATGGCTAGAGTCTTGGACAATTTTTAGGGCCTTCCTCTAGTGGGTTCGATTCCCGGGACCACCCATACATAAAATGTATGCATTTAGCAGACGCTTTGCATAAAAACTCCTAGAGCCACCACACAACCTCTCACCCACTCCCAAATGTGAACTGGAGTGAACTGGAGTGAACTGGAGAAAATGCATTTTCAATTTGTCAAATAAAGTTAATTAATTGACTCTTTCAGGTGGTGTTGGATCTGCAAACTTTTTTTTGTTTTCGTGCTGCACTATTGGCCGTACGTGCACTTGTTTGAGATGCCCTGTGCACTAGGTAAGCAAAGTGTTCCCATTTTGAACCATTTAATTTGTGAGAAAATACCAAATCCGTCTATCAGGCGGACACGGGGATCTGTGGTTAAAATCCCCGTACTTACAGACCTTCAACGACCCCCGCCCACATCAACGTTTGATACTAGCCTACGTATCATTGAATAACTTTTAAAACCATGGCCACAGAGAGAGAGTCAAATTATACCGCAAAGAGCTGCTGTTTTTATGAAAAAATATTCAGCACTGTTACAAAACATAAAAAGTGCTTCTTTACTACTTCCACTCGCACTGCAGCTGCAATGAATGAGTAGCCAAGTGTATTGACATCCTTGCGTTTTTGTATTATTATTAGCAGTTCTTCGTGTCTATTTTATAATATCGAGGAATATTTCACTTTCTCTGGTCATAGGAACAACATGAATTTGTGCATGAGTCAGATGCGGTGCTACTCGAGTTTCGAGTAGGCCGTCATTGTAACTAAGAATTTGTTCTTAACTGACTTGTCTAGTTATATAAAGTTTCATTTATGCTCAGTTGTGCCTTGAAAGTGCTACACCAACTGTTCTATTTTGTAATCAAAGCTCAAGTTTTGAAATATAATATTGTCAGAGAAGAACAATATTGGCAGGCCAGGCATATAACCAATATGCTGTGATCATGTATTTGGCCTACTGCACAAAGCTCAATCTTACATAGCTTTTTTTTTAGGTTAATGTTTAAAAAGAATCTGAGCGGCAGATCTCGGCTTGCTTTTTGACTTGACTCAGAAAAGGTTGGTGACCCCTGAACTAAACTATACTGTATGTAAGACATATTCAACTTTGATTACATTACCCTTTTTTCCTGTTTTTTTAAATGTCATTACTCATCTGTCCATGTCATCATATATTGAATTTTATGGTATGAAAAGTTCTCCCTTAGTTGAATTGTACAATCAATCAAATTTCAATCAAATTTATTTTATATAGCCCTTCGTACATCAGCTGATATCTCAAAGTGCTGTACAGAAACCCAGCCTAAAACCCCAAACAGCAAGCAATGCAGGTGAAGAAGCACGGTGGCTAGGAAAAACTCCCTAGAAAGGCCAAAACCTAGGAAGAAACCTAGAGAGGAACCAGGCTATGTGGGGTGGCCAGTCCTCTTCTGGCTGTGCCGGGTGGAGATTATAACAAAACATGGTCAAGATGTTCAAATGTTCATAAATGACCAGCATGGTCGAATAATAATAAGGCAGAATAGTTGAAACTGGAGCAGCAGCACAGTCAGGTGGACTGGGGACAGCAAGGAGTCATCATGTCAGGTATTCCTGGGGCATGGTCCTAGGGCTCAGGTCCTCCGAGAGAGAGAAAGAAAGAGAGAATTAGAGAGAGCATATGTGGGATGGCCAGTCCTCTTCTGGCTGTGCCGGGTGGAGATTATAACAGAACATGGCCAAGATGTTCAAATGTTCATAAATGATCAGCATGGTCGAATAATAATAAGGCAGAACAGTTGAAACTGGAGCAGCAGCACAGCCAGGTGGACTGGGGACAGCAAGGAGTCATCATGTCAGGTAGTCCTGGGGCATGGTCCTAGGGCTCAGGTCCTCATGAATTTATCACTGCTAAAGTGAAAGTCATCCTCTCTTGGGGAATGCTGCTTTTTAGTTAGCTTTGCGACAGTATCAAAAAGGAATTTCGGATTGTTCTTATTTTCCTCAATTAAGTTAGAAAAATAGGATGATCGAGCAGCAGTAAGGGCTCTTCGGTACTGCACAGTACTGTCTTTCCAAGCTAGTCGGAAGACTTCCAGTTTGGTGTGGCGCCATTTCCGTTCCAATTTTCTGGAAGCTTGCTTCAGAGCTCGGGTATTTTCTGTGTACCAGGGAGCTAGTTTCTTATGAGAAATGTTTTTAGTTTTTAGGGGTGCAACTGCATCTAGGGTATTGCGCAAGGTTAAGTTGAGTTCCTCAGTTAGGTGGTTAACTGATTTTTGTCCTCTGGCGTCCTTGGGTAGGCAGAAGGAGTCTGGAAGGACATCAAGGAATCTTTGTGTTGTCTGTGAATTTATAGCACGACTTTTGATGATCCTTGGTTGGGGTCTGAGCAGATTATTTGTTGCAATTGCAAACGTAATAAAATGGTGGTCCGATAGTCCAGGATTATGAGGAAAAACATTAAGATCCACAACATTTATTCCATGGGACAAAACTAGGTCCAGCGTATGACTGTGACAGTGAGTGGGTCCAGAGACATGTTGGACAAAACCCACTGAGTCGATGATGGCTCCGAAAGCCTTTTGGAGTGGGTCTGTGGACTTTTCCATGTGAATATTAAAGTCACCAAAGATTAGAATATTATCCGCTATGACTACAAGGTCCGATAGGAATTCAGGGAACTCAGTGAGGAACGCTGTATATGGCCCAGGAGGCCTGTAAACAGTAGCTATAAAAAGTGATTGAGTAGGCTGCATAGATTTCATGACTAGAAGCTCAAAAGACGAAAACGTCATTTTTGCACTCTTTGCATTGATAACTATGGATCTATATTTCTACATACAGTATAGTTTTCTGGTCTTATTCTTATATGAAAATGTTAATTCCCAATTGCGCAAACTCAGTGAGACTGGGTGAATCCATCAAAGATCAAGGCCAGAGAGTTCTATGTTCTATGTCCCTCTTTGCCATGCAAATTAACTGAATCCCAAACAAACATTTCCATTGCATTTCATCCCTACTACAAATGGACCAGCTGAAATCATGTTAGGGATTCTCTCGTTAACACAGGTGTGAGTGTTGACGAGGACAAGGCTGTAGATCATTCTGTCATGCTAATTGAGTTTGAATAACAGACTGGAAGCTTCAAAAGGAGGGCGGTGCTTGGAATCATTGTTCTTCCTCTGTCAACCATGGTTATCAGGCAAGCTGTGTCAACAAAAAGCATGGCTGGGTCAAAGTTCACTCACTCTTCTGGGCAAAATGGCTGTCATTCCTCAGTTTCTAATTTCTCACATGCTGGGGAAGGTAAGGATTTGTTCAGCATTGTTGGAGACAAAGTTTATTTCATAATGAGCTGATGTGAATTATGGGAAATGGGATGCCTGGTGTCATTTTTATAATAAGTTAGTGATGAATGTACGAGTATGCCTTAAATCTTAAGGAATTGTAATGTCAACTATTGACTCAGATCCTGAAAGACATTCTCATGTCTGTTACATAGCAGCATGTTGTGATTGTGAGTTACTTGGTATTGAATCATTGCCGTTGTTATTGTTAATGTCTAAGGCCTTTTTTGTGCGAACTTTATACAGAATGTGACCATATCTTTGACAGAGCCCATTCCTCACTTCTTTTCAAGGAGTTGTTCCATTAAGTTACACTGTTGACTGTGTTTTGCTCCACCATTATGACTTTATATTGATAAGTATGAACAATTCAATAATTTACTTTACATATAGCTTATTGAGAATAAGTTATTGTATAGAGTGGGATAAGAAATCAATAGGAACATGGACCACTCCACAAATTTCACAATGTTGCAAACAGCACTGATATTGGGGTGTAGGTTGCTTGCTGAGTGTGCCCCAATAGGTGGGAGTTAATTTGTTCCAACTAACTGGAGCATGGAAAATGTCCTGAATGGTTGAACTGGATGTTTGCCTTGCAGTGTCGGGGTAGGCTACTCACTGCTGCTTTTGATGCTGGAAATCCAAGACTGAGAAATCTGTTTTCTGCAACTTCATGTACTCTACAAGTATGCCTGTACAGTCATGGCCCAAAAAATTGAGAATGACACAAATATTAATTTTAACAGTCTGCTGCCTCAGTTTGCATATACTCCAGAATGTTATGTAGAGTAATCAGATGAATTGCAATTAATTGCAAAGTCCCTCTTTGCCATGCAAATTAACTGAATCCCAAACAAACATTTCCATTGCATTTCATCCCTACTACAAATGGACCAGCTGAAATCATGTTAGGGATTCTCTCGTTAACACAGGTGTGAGTGTTGACGAGGACAAGGCTGTAGATCATTCTGTCATGCTAATTGAGTTTGAATAACAGACTGGAAGCTTCAAAAGGAGGGCGGTGCTTGGAATCATTGTTCTTCCTCTGTCAACCATGGTTATCTGCAAGGAAACACGTGCCGTCATCATTGCTTTGCACAAAAAGGGCTTCACAGGAAAGGATATTGCTGCCAGTAAGATTGCACCTAAATCAACCATTTATCGGATCATCAAGAACTTCAAGGAGAGCGGTTAAATTGTTGTGAAGATGACTTCAGGGTGCGCAAGAATGTCCAGCAAGTGAGGTAAGCAAGCAAGTTACAAGCAAGCAAGGTACAGGGTTTGGACTGGGGTAAAGTCATTTTCTCTGATGAATCCCCTTTCCGATTGTTTGGGTAAAAAGCTTGTTCAGAGAAGACTATATGAGTCCTACCATCAGTCCTGTGTCATGCCAACAGTAAAGCATCCTGAGACCATTCATGTGTGGGATTGCTTCTCAGCCAAGGGAGTGGGCTTACTCACAATTTTGCCTAAGAGCACAGCCATGAATAAAGAATGGTACCAACACATCCTCCGAGAGCAACTTCTCCCAACCATCCAGGAACAGTTTGGTGACAAATAATGCCTTTTCCAGCATGATGGAGCACCTTTCCACAAGGCAAAAGTGATAACTAAGTGGCTCAGGGATATTTTGGGTCCAAGGCCAGGAAACTCCCGAGACCTTAATCCCATTGAGAACTTGTGGTCAATCCTCAAGAGGCAGGTGGACAAACAAAACCCCACAAATTCTGACAAACTCCAAGCATTGATTATGCAAGAATGGGCTGCCATCAGTCAGGATGTGGCCCAGAAGTGAATTGACAGCATGCCAAGGCGGATTGCAGAGGTCTTGAAAAAGAAGGGTCAACACTGCAAATATTGACTCTTTGCATCAACTTCATGTAATTGTCAATAAAAGCCTTTGACACTTATGAAATGCATGTAATTATGCTTCAATATTCCATAGTAACATCTGACAAAAATATATTTGTGTCATTCTCAAAACTTTTGGCCACGACTGTACTTACATAAATATTCAGACCCTTTACTCTGTGGTTTGTTGAAGCAGCTTTGGCAGCGATTACAGCCTTGATTCTTCTTGGGTATGACGCTTCAAGCTTGGCACACCTTTATTTGGGGAGTTTATCCCATTCTTCTCTGCAGATCCTCTCAAGCTCTGTCAGGTTGGATGGGGAGCGTCACTGCAGAGCTATTTTCAGGTCTCTCCAGAGATGTTAGATCGGGTTCAAGTCCGGGGTCTGGCTGGGCCACTGAAGGACATTCAGAGACTTGTCCCGAAGCCACTCCTGCGTTGTCTTGGCTGTGTGCTTAGGGTTGTTGTCGTGTTGAAAAGTGAACCTTTGCCTCAGTCTGAAGTCCTGAGAACTCTGGAGCGGCAGATTTTCAACAAGCATTTCTCTGTACTTTGCTCCATTCATCTTTCCCTCAATCCTGACTAGTCTCCCAGTCCCTGACTTTGAAAAACATCCCCACAGCATGATGCTGCTACAAACATGCTTCATCGTAGGGATGGTGCCAAGTTTCTTCCAGATGTGACGCTTGGCATTCAGGCCAAAAAATCTTGTTTCTCATGGTCTGAGAGTCCTCTAGGTGCCTTTTGGCAAACTCAAAGCGGGCTGTCATGTGCCTTTTACTGGCCACTCTACCATAACCTGTTTTCGCTTGATCATTATGGGGTATTTTGTATAGATTGATGAGGAAAAACATGTATTTAGTACATTTTAGAATAAGGCTGTAACGTAACAAAATTTGAAAAAGGTCAAGGGGTCAGTCGCGCTCCTTGGGTCTACAGAGCGACCTGCTATTAGCTGTGCCCATCCCTGAGGAGCATGCAGCAGCCGGCCAACCGATTGAGGACGCTATACAGGCTGCACTGGCAGAGGCCAAGTAAGGAATGCATTAGGCTTAAAGGGATGTTCCACTCAAAATGGAACATAATATGATTTTTCATGTTGCCTCATTTACAATTGCGACCTGTAGCTGAATCCCCATGTTCTTTTGGATATGTATTTTGCTTACTTAGGTATTTGATAGTGATATTGTGTTTTGTCAGTATCGCTACAGAGCCCCATTCACTGAGCACTTAGTCTTTTGGTTCTCATGGTCTGTCTGTGCTCATGTTGTTTTTCTGAACGGTTATTTCCTGAACTCTAGATAGCTGCTTGCATGGCTGACATCACAGGAAGTCTCCTTTATCACAGAGTCTCTTTGTGGTTGCACTAACATGAGAAAAAAATTGAAGTTTCAGTGTTTCACCTTAGTGACACGATTATGTCTCTGTTTCCTTCTAATTTCCCCTCTAGTGCTAAAGGCATTAGAAGAAGAGATGTGACGCCCCCTTCATCCTTCAAAAGGTCAACGAATTTGCCCAGAGGAAAGTCCGTCCTAGCTAGTTACCTTCTCAGATCAATACCGTGACACAAGAAACTATGGTAGAGGGAGAGAATCAATCTCAGTGTAAGGTTAGAAATTGTGGGAAAAAAAGGTAATGAGCTGACATATTGTTGTTCTTAAAAAATATATATATATTATATATATTTCTCCATATAACTTTATATGAGGTCCCTTAACCTCATATTCCCAAAGATATCGCTCAACATGCATAATAGTGTCAGGTTGGGCAGGCAGATAGCCTGTGCACTGTCTGAACAAATGCAGAAGAAGAGGACTATTCCTGGTCTTCACGTAAAAGAGGAAGAGAAAGATTCTGACTATCAAAAATTGTGAGTACTAGTCATATGTTCCTCATCAAATGCAGGTGAACCCCTCTTATCTTGTCTTATAGAGTGCACCACTTTAGTTTTAGCATGATGGACAGTGGGTGACATGCTTGCTGTACAATACCACTGTGGCTTGTTTAAAAAAAATCGTAGGTGGTGTGAACGTGGATTTTATTGCAATGGGGAACACAGAGTAGCTTGTGGTACATAGGCTTACATCAAACACACTGTACTGTATACTGTAGGCTTATGTCTATAACATTCAGATTATGTTAATATAATGGGTTTATTTGATTGAGACATAACTACTTTTATATTTCACATTTGGACAGACGAATACTGGAATTGTTGGCCTTGTTGGCCCTGGTGGAGTAGGAAGGAACCTTGCTGGTTCGTTTTAATTTCCTGATCTGCAAAACTTCAACTGGTTATGAGGATATGGTGTACAAATATTACATTGAGTTAAGTTCTTTTGGGATGTTTTTCCCAACAGACTCTCTGAACAGAATTGGACAAAGACCTCTGTTCATCTCAGCCATTGGAACTGACTCTCACAGTGATGCTGTACTGAACTACTCTCAGCACATGGTACATATGCAAAGAAGTTTAGGAGCGGTGTTGTGTGCTCTTATTTCAACTCTAAATCAGGCCCTTAGCGAGTGGTAACAACTGTTTGTTATGACCAAATGCAAAGCAGAATGAATCCCTCTCCCATAGTATTCCGGCATGACATTAAATTGCTGCTTCTTCTTGTTGTTTTATCTAAGTGCACCAGAGGCGTCGCCAGGCTTCAAGAGCAGAGGACCGCAACTTATTGTGCCGGGATGACTGAGAACGGTGACCTGAGTCTCGGATTGGGCGACAGGCATAACAGCCAGCAAATCACAGAACAGTATGTGAGTATTTCTGAAGCAGGTACGAGACATCAAAGTCTACATATATCAAGTTGTTGATATAGTTGTTGTTGTTGAGAAGAGCACTGAAATAATAACAACTTTGCCCAGGACTAAATTAGAGGGAACCTTTCAGGGGTTTTCTCTCGTGTGTCTGTATGGCAACCACAATCGACAGTCGTCAATAGTGATCAATCACCATTTTTTCACCATCCGTGTCACTGTTTCACCTGTCTTTGTGCTGGTCTCCCCCACCAGGTGTCCCCTCATTATCCCCTGTGTATTAATACCTGCGTACTCTGTTTGTCTGTTGCTACTTTGGCTTGTCCCGTCAAGTCCTACCAGCGTGTTCCCTGTGCTCTAGTTTTTGGTTGTCTTAGTCTTCACAGTTCTGACCTTTCTGCCTGTCCTGATCCTGCCCGCTGTCCTGTACCTGTCCGACTCTGATTTGGATTACAACCCTTTGCCTGCCCGTTGAACTATAATACACTCTGAGACTCGTACTATCTGCCTCCTGTGTGCATCTGGGTCTTAGCCTGAGACGTGATAATCGGTGCATGTCTGTTTGATCAGGGTCCATTCACAAAGAATCTGAGTAGAAGTGCTGATCTAGGATCAGGTCCCCCCTCTCCATATTATCTTATTCACCATGATTTAAAAGGCAAAACTGATCCGATATCAACAGCACTCCATCTCTGAGACGCTTTATACATACGGACCCTGATCTGATAAACTTGTGTTGCAGTGTGGTATGAGCCAGCTAATTCTGACAAGGCATACAATCATCTCCTGTCTGACAGCTGGAAGGCCCTGGCCTCCACCTCCCCCAACCTGGCTGAGCTGTGTACCATGAATAAGCTGCAATACTTCAGCAAATGCTGTACTTGGATCATTTCTAATGCGTGTATGTTTTTCATCACCATCCTCGGGGACCACCAACCACTTCACATATTTGAACTATTCCAACACTATCTGATTTATTAACCAGTCAACTAATCATCAAGCCCTTGATTGTTTGAATCAGGTCTTCTAGTGTTGGAATTTAACAAAGATGTGGAAAGGCTGGGGGTCCCCATGGATTGGGTTGAGATATACAGATTATTTAAGAGTGTGTGTGTATATGATAAGCATATTACGAATGAGAATGTGGTCTTGTCTTATGGCGGCAGTGCTGACTAGCTTTGTGGAGGAGGTTCTGAGCTGTGCCATGGTTCTCACATGCCCCCTATTGGACAACCTGCACTGTGTGGTGGTGACCCTGGGGGCCATGGCAGTGCTGCTGTGTGGTGGTAACCCTGGGGGCAATGGCAGTGCTGCTGTGTGGTGGTGACCCTGGGGGCCATGTCAGTGCTGCTGTGTGGTGGTAGCCATGGGAGTGCTACTGTGTGGTGGTGACCCTGGGGGCCATGTCAGTGCTGCTGTGTGGTGGTAACCCTGGGGGCCATGTCAGTGCTGCTGTGTGGTGGTAACCCTGGGGGCCATGGGATTGCTACTGTGTGGAGAGACCTGCTGCCTAGGAGAGGAACAAGGGTAAGCTTTGGGAATACCTATAGCATACCATGATGGGAATACCATGATGATGATGGTTTTTGTTTGTCAGAAGGGTCAGCTATGCGCCATCCACTACCCTGCTTTGGCTCAGACCACAGAGGAAACAGTGAATGTCTCAGGAGTAGGAGATTGGTATGAAGATATGTAGGGGCAGGGAATAAACACATGAAATGAAAAAATACTTAATTGACTTCATAGGTGAAATTTAGGTTTCCCACTCACCCCTCTTTCCCCTCTCCTTAGTCTTGCAGGTGGGATAACGGCTGGGATGTTCCCGGGCAGAGACACTCAAAGCTGTGTTAAGATGGGGCTCCTGGCAACATGCCTGTCACTGCCCTCCCCACACCCCACCTGCCCAACTCTGACCACAGACTATATTGAACCAAACAATGTCCAACCACCCAAACCCTGGCCTTAACCCACCCTTATGTGGATGGAGGAATGAGGAACAACTATCTTTTATTATGTTGTTTGACCATCAAAATAACTTTTCAATGATTAGTTTAAAAAACTGTCTACCACAGTGACAGAATGGTGATCATTTGCATACATTTTAAATAAAATACTTTTAAATTCTTCTATTTACTACATTATGTCAAATGCCTAGGCAAATATAACATGCATGTTTACAGTTGCCTAGCCATAGCCTTGACCTGCCATAAGTGTTCTTCTTCTTCGGTGAGGTTTAATGGTGGCTGGCATCCAATATGTTATATTAGTACCACCAACTGAACTATTGTACAGGTCCATTACACTTTGTGATACAAAATGGGAAAGGAGAACCGAAAAACAATTATATACAGTACCAGTCAAAAGTTTGGACACACCTACTCATTCCAGGGTTTTTCTTAATTTTTATTATATTCTACATTGTAGAATAATAGTGAAGACATCAAAACGATGAAATAACACATATGGAATCATGTAGTAACCAAAAAATGTGTTAAACAAATCAAAATATATATTTGGGATTCTTCAAATATTTGGGACCACCTTGATGACATACTCTTGGCATTCTCTCAACCAGCTTCATGAGGTAATCACCTGGAATGCATTTTAATTAACAGGTGTGCCTTGTTAAAAGTTAATTTGTGGAATGTCTTTCCTTAATGATTTTGAGCCAATCAGTTGTGTTGTGACACGGTAGGGGTGGTATACAGAAGATAGCCCTATTTGGTAAAAGACCATGTCCATATTATAGCAAGAACAGCTCAAATAAGAAAAGAGAAACGACAGTCCATCATTACTTTAGGACATGAAGGTCAGTCAATCTGGAAAATGTCTAGAACTTTGAATGTTTCTTCAAGTGCAGTCGCAAAAACCATCAAGCGCTATGCTGAAACTGGCTCTCATGAGGACCACCACAGGAAAGGAAGACCCAGAGTTACCTCTACTGCAGAGGGTAAGTTCATTAGAGTTACCCAGCCTCAGAAAGTGCAGCCCAAATAAATGCTTCACAGAGTTCAAGTAACAGACACATCTCAACATCAACTGTTCAGATGAGACTACGTGAATCAGGCCTTCATGGTCGAATTGCTGCAAAGAAACCACTACTAAAGGACACCAATAATAAGAAGAGACTTGCTTGGGCCAAGAAACACGAGCAATGGACATTAGACCGGTGGAAATATGTATTTTGGTCTGGTGAGTCCAAATGTGAGATTTTTGGTTCCTACCACCATGTCTTTGTGAGACGCAGAGTAGGTGAACGGATGATCTCCACATGTGTGATTCCCACCGTGAAGCATGGAGAAGGAGGTATGATGGTGTGGGGATGCTTTGCTGGTGGCATTGTCAGTGATTAATTTAGAATTCAAGGCACACTTAACCAGCATGGCTACCACAGCATTCTGCAGCAATATGCCATCCCATCTGATTTGCACTTATTGGGACTATCATTTGTTTTTCAACAAGACAATGACCCAACACACCTCCAGGCTGTGTAAGGGCTATTTGACCAAGAAGGAGAGTAATGGAGTGTTGCATCAGATGACCTGCTGCTGCTTTTGCAACAGCTAATGGGATCCTAATAAAATAGCAATTTCCTGGCCTCCACAATCACCCGACCTCAACCCAATTGAGATGTTTTGGGATGAGTTGGACCGCAGAGTGCAGGAAAAGTAGCCAACAAGTGCCCAGCATATGTGGGAACTATTTCAAGACTTTTGGAAAAGCATTCCAGGTGAAGCTGGTTGAGAAAATGTCAAGTGTGTGCAAAGCTGTCATCAAGGCAAATGGTGGCTACTTTGAAGAATCTAAAATTTGTTTAACACTTTTTTGGTTACTAAATGATTCCATATGTGTAATTTCATAGTTTTGATGCCTTCACTATTATTCTACAATGTAGAAAAGTAAGTGTGTCCAAACTTTTGACTTGTACTGTATATACAGTTCGAAGTCGGAAGTTTACATACACTGAGGTTGGAGTCATTAAAACTTGTTTTTCAACCACTTCACAAATGACTTACTAACAAACTATAGTTTTGGCAAGTCGGTTAGGACATCTACTTTCTGCATGACACAAGTAAGTTTTCCATCAATTGTTTACAGACACATTATTTCACTTATAATTCACTGTATCACAATTCCAGTGGTCAGAAGTTTACATACACTAAATTGACTGTGCCTTTAAACAGCTTGGAAAATTCCAGAAAATGATGCCATGACTTTAGAAACTTCTGATAGGCTTATTAACATCATTTGAGTAAGTTGGAGGTGTACCTGTAGATGTATTTCAAGGCCTACCTTGAAACTCAGTGCCTCTTTGCTTGACATCATGGGAAAATCAAAAGAAATCAGCCAAGACCTCGGAAAAAAATTGTAGACCTCCACAAGTCTAGTTTATCCTTGGGAGCCATTTCCAAATGCCTGAAGGTACCACGTTCATCTGTACAAACAATAGTATGCAAGTATAAACACCATGGACCAAAGCAGCTGCCATACCGCTCAGGAAGGAGACGCGTTCTGTCTCCTAGAGATGAACGTAATTAGGTGCGAAAAGTGCTAATCAATTTCAGAACAACAGCAAAGGACCTTGTGAAGATGCTGGAGGAAACAGGTTCAAAAGTATCTGCATCCACAGTAAAAACGAGTCCTATATCGACATAACCTGAAAGGCCACTCAGCAAGGAAGAAGCCACTGCTCCAAAACTGCCATAAAAAAGCCAGACTACGGTTTGCAACTGCACATGGAGACAAAGATCGTACTTTTTTGGAGAAATGCCCTCGGGTCTGATGAAAAAAAATAGAACTGTTTGGCCATAATGACCATCGTTATGTTTGGAGGAAAAAGGGGGAGGCTTGCAAGCCGAAGAACACCATCCCAATTGTGACGGGGTGCTTTGCTGCAGGAGGGACTGCTGCACTTCACAAAATAGATAGCTTCATGAGGTAGGAAAAGTATGTGTATATATTGAAACAACATCTCTAGACATCAGTCAGGAAGTTAAAACTTGGTCGCAAATGGGTCTTCCAAATGGACAATGACCCCAAGCATGCTTCCAAAGTTGTGGCAAAATGGCTTAAGGACAACAAAGTCAAGGTATTGGAGTGGCCATCACAAAGCCCTGACCTCAATCTCTTAGAAAATGTGTGGTTAAAACTGAAAAAGGGTGTGCGAGCAAGGAGGCCTACAAACCTGACTCAGTTTCACCAGCTCTGTCAGGAGGAATGGGCCAAAATTCACCCAACGTATTGTGGGAAGCTTGTGGAAGGCTACCCAAAATGATTGACCCAGGTTAAACAATTTAAAGGCAAAGCTACCAAATACTAATTGAGTGTATGCAAACTTCTGACCCACTGGGAATGTGATGAAAGAAATAAAATCTGAAATAAATCATTCTCTCTAATATTATTCGGACATTTCACATTCTTAAAATAAAGTGGTGATCTTAACTGACCTAAAACAGGGAATGTTTACTAGGATTAAATGTCAGGAATTGTGAAAAACTGAGTTTAAATGTATTTGGCTAAGGTGAATGTAAACTTCTGACTTCAACTGTATATATACAGTATATTTTTTGTTTCATAAAATGTGTTAATATAATAATAATTACCCTACGAACTAACCCTATACTCATTAAATCCCATCACCTTAATCCACTACTTTGACCCTATCGGATCCTACCCTAGGCCAATGACCTGAGAAGACAGGACACAACTCAACATACCCTGTGACTCTACTGAAGTCAAATCACGTACCCCAATGCACTTCTCTGCTGCTTTCACCACAGCATCTATTTTCCGTGATTTACATTCAATTTCTGCGGGACAGTTGATAACCATTGCTATGAACTCTAAGAAACCAACCTTACTGAAGCATAAATCACTCATTGGCCTATCCCTCGACCAATCCTCCTCTACTTTCTTCACTGCCTCAGCATACCTTCTGCACTACTTTGACTCTAGCCACCTCAACCTGCCTCTCTCACACCCAACACTTCCGATCCCCACCAACATGGGCACCCCTACAGTTGACACACAAAACTTTATCCACCGAAACTACACAATCCTCTACCAAATGCCCTCCTGCACACTTCCCACATCTTGGAATCCCTACACGCTCTAACAGGATAACTGATATATCCTAACATGACCACGCTCACTACCGGGTCTGCGTTGCACTAAACGGTGGGCGTCACAAACACTGTGAATCCTCAACTTCAATTGCTCCCCATCACACTTAACGCTACCCCAGAAAGCACTCCTTTCAATGGTGCCCTATTCCTAAGAGCAAAGCAAGAAACTGATCTTCACCCAAGTGCCTGCTCCCTCTAATTTGAAGAAAGTCCACTTCGGGTTACGTTCCTCGACTCAACAGCACCCACCATCTTTTCCACCCAACCTGAAACCATCCATGGGATCAGCAAAAGGCCTGGTTCCACACTCTTCAAAAATCTCACTCCCACTGGACCGAATGTATCTTTATCATAACCATGTCCATCAATGCAACTTGACACCAATCTTCCTCGACATACCCTCTTCAACAGAGTCAAACCCATCCTCTGCCTCCCTCCGTTTTTTCAACCTCCTCTCTCTTTCCCTCCAATCGAGAGAGACATGCTAAGCCCTGTCTTGCAGACGGGTCACAAGAAGTAGGGGTGTTAACCCCCATGTCCTGGCTAAATTCCCAATCTGGCCCTCATACCATCATGGCCACCTAAACATCCCCAGATTACAATTGCCTCATTCATCCCCCTTCCTCTCCCATGTAACTATTTGCCAGGTTGTTGCTGTAAATGAGTGTTCTCAGTCAAATTACCTGGTAAAACAAGGGTTAAATAAAATAATAAATAAAGTACTCCCTCTACTTTAAACACACTACCAGGCACATTCCCAGAAGAGCCGGGATTTTGTTTACCAACCACCAAATTGGAAATTTGCCCGTCATAAGTATCCAGACTGAAAGCATAATTAACTACATTTCACACAATGCATTGTTGATAGCCTCCCACGCAGCCTCAGTACGTACTGAGCGCTTGCCCCATTCCCTCCTCCCTATTTTAACGCTAGTTAAGATGGTGGTTAGAGCGTAAAGTGTCTCTACAGATAAGAAAGAAAAGGGCAAAACATCTATCAAGCCTTTTGAATTATAGCGAAATAATAAGCCTAACATAATCTAAAGTGTCTATCTATACAAATCTGGACAGTTCAGAGACATTAGCAATCCCCGCCCAATTTGGTGTGACTGTCCATTTGGAGTGGAATCCCTGTAATACGGACAGGGTAAGTGGCTAGCAAGCTAGCCCAAACTATTATTGTAACTGTCTGCTACTGATTTCGTGGCAAAATAGCATTAGCTCCATGGTTGCATAAACGGATTGATACATTTTCTGTGTCAATGCCATCCTTTGCATCGTTGTCTATTTTTGGATTTAATGAACTGTCAATGGTTTACTGTGTCGGCGTCTGTTAGCTAGGAAACTAACGTTAGTAGGCCGCAGCCGCTAGCTAGCCAAGTTAGCTAACTGCGAATGCCAGCCTAGACTCTGAAGTTAGCTTGTAGGCTAATGTTAGCCTATTAGCACCTTCGTTGGTTAGCAAGCTGTCACTTTGTATTCACAAGACTCCATGTCTTGTGAACTTTGGTTAACTATTTATTCAACCCAACATTAAGTGCATGTACTTTTACTCGTCGACTTGAGTATTTTAAATTTTGTTTTAGCACCTGAACGGCTAGCTGATACATAATGTCATGCCGTGAACTAACATTAGAGAATCATTGCAAACCATTAGCAACATGCTAACGTTAGTTAGCTATCAAGCTGGTTGGAATAGCTAGTAACTATCAGTCAGCTGACGTTTGCTGCTTGCTTGTACAGCTGCACCAGAAAGAGGATAGGAGCGCGAAGCCCTTCGTATTTAGGCTGTAGTTTAACAATGGATTTTGAATTGCAATTCAACCAACTAGTGTTACCCTTGTAGCTAACGTTAGCTGGCATGTAGCTAGCTAGTTTTTGACGATATATTTAGCCTACTTACAATCAATAACTAGCTCTGTTTCAGTAACATCCTATTTGCAATTTACATCCCGGACAAGCGCAAACTCATCCTCAACAAACCCCAAGATTCGATAGGCCTGTTTATTTGATCAACCTGTGATGTAGTTGACAGCTACAAGATAGAACGCCCTCCTACTGTCAAAACACCACCTCATTCGTTTGTGCCTTCCACAAGCCACTACTTTGTAACAACTGCTAACACAGAAGATATTGATGAGCCTCATACCATTTAGCTTAGGCTACATGATAATAGGACATCCCTCTTTACCAGTACAACTAACTAAGTGAGCAGGTCCAGTTTAGGCCTAAATTTTGCATTGGCGGTAGGTAGTGTGTACTCTTCATGTTCTCCATTTCACAATTTATATTCTTCAGAAATGCTCCAAATAGAGTTTGAGTAACAATTGTGTCCATCTCAACTTTCTATCCTCTCATCCCTTACTACGCTTCTCCCTCCCAGCCCGTGACCAGCCGTGACATCTGCTCCACCTCGCCGTGCCATAGGATGTCCCACAGCCCCGAGATAAAGGACGACTCCATGGAGTGCCCTCTGTGCATGGAGCCGCTGGAGATTGACGACGTAAACTTCTTTCCCTGCACCTGCGGCTACCAGATCTGCCGCTTCTGTTGGCACCGCATCCGCACAGATGAGAACGGCCTCTGCCCTGCCTGCAGAAAGGTACATAACCTATTTTACCCTGGCCCTTACCTTACCCTTCCGCTGGCACTGCGTCCACACAGACAAGAACAGCCTTTGCCCATCCTGCAGAAAAGTGAGGCTGGCTGGCGGGTGGTGCTGTCAATAAACATAGGTGTTATGCAAATGTGCCATACAATCTCGTAGAATATTATTCTGCTCCCAACTCTCCTCAGAAGGATATACAGTGCATTTGGAAAGTATTCAGACCCCTGGACTTTTTCCAAATTTTGTTATGTTCCAGCCTTATTCTAAAATTGATCAAATATGTTTTTCCCCTCATCAATCTACACACAAAATACCCCATTGTGAAAAAGCAAAACTGTTTTTTTATTTTTACAAATGTATTAAAACCGGATACCTTATTTACATAAGTATTCAGACTAGAGGATGACCGATTAATCGGAATGGCCGATTAATTAGGTCCGACTTCAAGTTTTCATAACAATTGGTAATCGGCATTTTTGGACACCGATCATAATGCACTCCACGAGGAGACTGCGTGGCAGGCTTGACTACCTGTTATGTGAGTGCAGCAAGGAGCCAAGGTAAGGTGCTAGCTAGCATTAAACGTATCTTATAAAAACAATCAATCTTAACATAATCACCAGTTAACTACACATGGTTGATGATATTACTAGTTTATCTAGCTTGTCCTGCGTTGCATACAATCGATGCAGTGCCTGTTAATTAATCATTGAATCATAGCCTACTTCGCCATACGGTTATTTAACAAGCGCATTCGCAAAAAAAGCACTGTCGTTGCACCAATGTGTACCTAACCATTTACATCAACGCCTTTCTTAAAATCAATACACAAGTATATATTTTTAAACCTGCATATTTAGTTAATATTGCCTGCTAACATGCATTTCTTTTAACTAGGGAAATTGTGTCACTTCTCTTGCGTTCTGTGCAACAGTCAGGCTATATGCAGCAGGTTGGGCCGCCTGGCTCGTTGCGAACTGTGTGAAGACCAACTTCGCCAAACGGGGGATGACTTATCAAAAGTGCATTTGCGAAAAAAGCACAATTGTTGCACGAATGTACCTAACCATAAACTTCAATGCCTTTCTTAAAATCAATACACAGAGGTATATTTTTTAAACCTGCATATTTAGCTAAAAGAAATCCAGGTTAGCAGGCAATATTTAACTAGGGAAATTGTTTCACTTCTCTTGCATTAATTGCATGCAGAGTCAGGGTATATGCAACAGTTTGGGCCGCCTGGCTCGTTGCAAACTAATTTGCCCGAATTTTAAGTAATTATGACATAACATTGAAGGTTGTGCAATGTATCAGGAATATTTAGACTTAGGGATGCCACCCGTTAGATAAAATACGGAACAGTTCCGTATTTCACTGAAAGAATAAACATTTTGTTTTTGAAATTATAGTTTCCGGATTTGACCATATTAATGACATACTTAGTTTAGTTGTTTAGTTGTTTCCCTTGCTCTGCAAGGGCCGTGGCTTTTGTGGAGTGATGGGTAACTATGCTTCGAGGGTGGCTGTTGTCGATGTGTTCCTGGTTTGAGCCCAGGTAGGGGCGAGGAGAGGGACGGAAGCTATGTTACACTGGCAATACTAAAGTGCCTATAAGAACATCCAATAGTCAAAGCTATATGAATACAAATGGTATAGAGAGAAATAGTCCTATCATAACAACAACCTAAAACTTCTTACCTGGGAACATTGTAGACTCATGTTCAAAGAAACGGCCAGCTTTCATATGTTCTCATGTTCTGAGCAAGGAACTTAAACGTTCGTTTTTTTTACATGGCAAATATTGCACTTATACTTTCTTCTCCAACACTTTTGTTTTTGCATTATTTAAACCAAATTGAACATGTTTCATTATTTATTTGAGGCTAAATTGATTTTATTGATGTATTATATTAAGTTAAAATAAAATGGTTCATTCAGTATTGTTGTAATTGTCATTATTACAACCAAAAATTGGCCGATTAATCGGTATCGTCTTTATTGTGATCCTCCAATAATCAGTATCGGCGTTGAAAAATCATAATCGGTCGACCTCTAATTCAGACCCTTTGCTATGAGACTCAAAATTGAGCTCAGGTGCATCCTGTTTCCATTGGTCATCCTTGAGATGTTTCTACAACTTGATTGGAGTCCATCTGTGGTAAATTCAATTGATTGGACATGATTTGAAAAGGCACACACCTGTCTATGTAAGGTTCCACAGTTGACAGTGCATGTCAGAGAAAAAAAACAGGCCATGAAGTCAAAGGAATTGTCCTAGACCTCCACCAATCAGGCCTTTACGGTAGAGTGAACAGATGGAAGCCACTCCTCCAGAAACCACTCCTCCATAAATGGCACATGACATCTCGCTTGGAGTTTGCCAAAAGGCACCTAAAGGACTCTCAGACCATGAGAAACAAGATTTTCTGGTCTGATGAAACCAAGATTGAACTATTTGACCTGAATGCCAAGTGTCACGTCTGGAGGAATGCTGGCGCCATCCCTATGGTGAAGCATGGTGGTGGCAGCATCATGTGGTGGGGATGTTTTTCCGTGGCAGGGACTGGGAAACAAGTCAGGATCGAGGGAAAGATGAACAGAGCAAAGTATAGAGAGATCCTTGATGAAAACCTGCTCCAGAGTGTTCAGGACCACAGACTGGGGCGACCGTTCAACTTCCAACAGGACAACGACCCTAAGCACACAGCCAAGACAACGCAGGAGTGGTTTCAGCAAAAGTCTCTGAATGTCCTTGAGTGGCTCAGCCAGAGCTCGGACTTGAACCTGATTTAACATCTCTGGAGAGACCTGAAAATGGCTGTGTAGCGACTCTCCCCATCCACCCTGACAGAGCTTGAGAGGTTCTGCAGAGAAGAATGGGAGAAACTCCCAAAATACAGGTGTGACAAGCTTGTCGTGTTATACCCAAGGAGACTCTAGGCTGTAATCGCTTCCAAAGATGCTTCAACAAAGTACTGAGTGAAGGGTCTGAATACTACTTACTTATTTAATACATTTGTAAAAAATGTTAAACATGTTTTTGCTTTGTCATTATGGGGTGTTGTGTGTAGATTGATGGGAGGGGGGGGGGCAATTGAATACATTTTAGAATACGGCTGTAACAACATAATGTGGGAAAAAATGTAATGGGTCGGAATACTTTACAAATACGCTGTACCTACGTACAGGTGAGCTTACCTGTCTTTTTATCTCTGCCCCCTACCATCCAGCCGTACCCGGAGGACCCTGCGGTGTACAAGCCCCTGTCACAGGAGGAGATTCAGAGGATAAAGAATGAGAAGAAGCAGAAGCAGAACGAGAAGAAACAGAAGGTGACAGAGAATCGGAAACACCTGGCCAGTGTCAGGGTGGTGCAGAGAAACCTGGTTTTTGTTGTCGGGCTCTCTCAAAGGCTTGCAGACCCAGAGGTGAGACAGGACGCGTGTACACACACACACACACATGGGGTCAGGGTGGTGCAGAGAAACCTGGTGTTTGTCGGGCTCTCTCAAAGGCTCGCAGACCCAGAGGTGAGCCGGGACACGTGCGCACACACACATAGGGTCAGGGTGGTGCAGAGAAACCTGGTGTTCGATTCCACAATATAAGCCTACTACATAAATATAGACGTGTGTGTGAGTGAATCGGGGATTGTTTTTTAACCTTCTCTTTTATAAAATGACTAACCGGTTTCTAGTTTTTCTTTTATGCAAATCTTGATGCCCCCTCACGCCCAAAGGAAACGCTGGCATACCGAAAATGAAGATATTTAGTGAATTTCCTACCTAAAATGTCAAGACTGCTGCCACTTACAAAGGCATGCATTTTATGTCTATGCTATGGGCTGACTGTGGCTATCCCACGGCTGGATATGAGAAACACGGCTCTTTGCCTAGGGGTAAATATGTGGTCCTCTGTAGCTCATTTGGTAGAGCATGGCACTTGTAACGCCAGGATAGTGGTTTAGATTCCCGGGACCACCTGTACGTGAAGTGAATGCATTGCATGACTTTAAGTCTCTTTGTATAAAAGCGTCTCTCAAATGGCATGTATTATTTTATATATTTTTTTTTTTTATAGTTAAGGTGGCAAAATTCCACAAACATTTTTCAAAATTCTCAGGTTTTCCAGAAATTGGGAATCTTCCAACTAGGATTTCTGGAAAACCTGGGTGTTACTTGGGTGTTATTTTCCCACATCCGTTTTAAGCTAAAATGCCATAGGTTTCTTGTTCTATATGAAATACATTCCATGTGATCTACTATCCCATTTCCTTTACAGTTAACCCATGCATGCTTGTTTGCCTGGGCAATGTTTTTTGCTGCTTAAATGAGCTGTTGCACATAGAGTACATAGTTTTATCGTAGATTACTTGATGTCCACAGATGTGGGTGAAGAGCAAAATAATTTAGAACATTGTTCTAACACACACACACACATGCTAAATCTAAGTCCCCAGCCCTCCACTGTGCTTCAGCCATAACCTAGTTAGTGTGAGCGATATAGCATTTAATCTCACTATTCTCTTACTTGATCATATTTCTGGTCTACTGACCTAGCTATATTTGTTTTCCCTCCAACTGTATTTATACAATTCTGTTTGTGAACAATTTCCCCATAATGCTAGAGCATAGTACAATCATCCCTCTATTTGTCTCTGTTTCTCCACAGGTTCTAAAGAGGCCAGAGTATTTTGGGAAGTTTGGGAAAATACACAAGGTGGTCATCAACAACAGCACATCATATGCAGGTTCACAGGTAAGAGCGGGTTCTATGTGGCTCAGTTGGTGAAAGGCACGGTCGTGGGTTCAATTCCCGCAGAGATCCCATACAGAAAATATTTACACGGACTGTACTGTAAATCACTTTGGATAAAAGTGCCTGCTAAGTGGCACATCATAAGATGTGAGATTATTGAAACGTTGGTACTCTTTTTGATACCAGAACATGAAAAACGGTTCGGTGTTAGAATTTGTTTCTTCTGATATTTCTGTCTCACGTCGTCTACTGATTGGGAGAGGGGAGCTAACACGATGCTGGGCCGCAACATGCTCGCGCCCCACTCATGCTGCACAGAAGTTAACACATTTGAATAATGCAACATGGCATGTAGAAATGTTGCAATTGCAAATAACTGCACAAAACATGGTCCATTTACAGGCTAGAACACTTTACGATACAATAAGATACCGGTCGCTTTCAACTTTGTAGGCGAGCTTTCCTTGCTAGCTTACAGCGGAAGTTAACATCAGTTCACTACCCTAGTACTTTGTTTGCGATATTATATGAACATAATGCGAAAATAGGCTGATTTCCAAGCTAATTCTCACCTAAAACCATTAGTCATTGCCAAAAAAAACTTTCCTCAGCATCACGTCTTTCCAGTCTCTCTCACTGTGTGAATGACGTCATTAGGTCTTAGTGTGCACTTTTATAGAAGAGATCGTTTCTTCTACGCAAATGTGGATCAGTACAATAAAATAATTCCCAAATGGAAGGGAATTGTTCGCCCCATGATATCATCCAAAACATGCTCAATAACTCAATGCAACACACACTCCTATTGAATATGTATTCACCTGTGTTGTGAATAGGCATTGGCCTATTTTTATTTACCCACTTTATCTATAGAGATTTACCATTCAAATAAATGATTAGCATGAAGTTCTGTAGTTTTGTTTTTACCAAAGTCAAATTGATTGTGTAATTGGTTCGTTAATGCACACATGGTTGTCTCTGAAAAAAATCCACCTCATTTTAAATGATATTGAGCTCGAAAGATCTGTCTGGTTCAAATGCCACCCTGTGACTTTGGCTAATATATGTGGGATTGAATTCAACAGCAGGTGATTTCCTCTCAAATGTAAATATGGAGAATGGGGGACATGAACTACCTATTTAAAATGTTGACTGTTTTCTGATCCACAGGGTCCCAGTGCTAGTGCCTATGTCACTTACATCCGCTCTGAAGACGCCCTCAGAGCAATACAATGTGTGAACAATGTGGTGGTGGACGGTAGAACACTCAAGGTGTGAGACTTAACACACAGGAACAGACATTCAGGGCCGGTTTCCCCAGACACAGATTAAACCAAATCCTGGATAAAAGAAATTCCATTGAGGGTTAATTTTAGTCCAGGACTAGGCTAAATCTGTGTCTGGGAAACTGGTCGTAGAAGTATTTGGTGACTTTTTGTAAGGAATGCTATCAAATACTATATGACTTCTGACCTCAGCTGAAGAGAACATTCAACAGAATGTCATCACAAGTACATTTTCACTGAGCTTTCTGTCTGTTTTTGTATTGCAGGCTTCTTTAGGCACAACAAAATACTGCAGTTACTTCCTCAAAAGCATGCAGTGTCCCAAACCAGACTGTATGTATCTACACGAGCTGGGGGACGAGGCGGCTAGCTTTACGAAAGAGGAGATGCAGGTCAACAAACTGTTATTCTTCCTGTCTGTGTTTGGGTTGGTGGGTGACTAGAGATGGCAGATAACTTGACGTCATGTATTGAACTTGCCTGGGTGTCAGTAGGCCAGGGCATATGTGTCCGATGATGGTGACCAATCCAGTTTCTTCTCTTGGATCAATAGAGTTAATTCATTCAGATGTAAGGGTTAGGCCTGGCTGTGTTTTATATATTCTTCCCTTTAGAGAATTTGTTTGGTGTCTGCCACAATTTTGTATCGTATTCTTACTTCAAATTACTTCAGACCTCCGCATTAGTGTTTCTTGAATCTAGCCTGGTCCCAGATCTGTTTGTTGTATAGCCAACTCCTATAGTCGCTGCCACACAGTTGAATTGAGTTAGGTGCACAGTGGGAGCATTGTTATTATTCACTGCTAAAATGACTTAATGTAATGTTTGTGTCCTTAGGCCGGGAAACACCAAGAATATGAGCAAAAACTACTCCAGGACCTCTACAAAATGAACCCCAGCTTTCTACAAACACCAACGTGTTCAGGGGAAAAGTCCAAAAGCAAATCTTCAAATTCTACACAAAGGTACATTTGGTATTTTGGTTCTCCCCTCTATCTTTTTCTTCCACGCAGCATCCCTTGATTTGATGACATTGACCTTATTTGGGGGGGGCAGGACTGAGGTTGGGGAACCCTGGTCAACACAATGTATTTGCATATTTCTTTCTTGCAGTTTCTATTGTGTGCTTTTATTGTGAGACCTTGGGTGAGTAAGATCCATTGATACATGTAATGAATACATTATTTGAATGGCAAATAAACTTGATATGTGAAACCTCTCGCCGCAAACCCAAAAAGCAAATATTTGCACTGAAGGCCGTGGCACTAACAACTAGAACACCGCAGGCCGCAGTTCTCTCTCCAAGTCTTCCACACAACATCTCTCTCTTCCATGCTGACCTCTTGTTTTTGTCCATTTCTCAACACAGACCCAGCAACGGCAAGGACGGGTGGCCAACACTATCGGTGTATGGTGGCAAACTGGCCAATGGGCTGTCAGAGGACAGGAAATCTCCTCCGCTGCTAGACTGCTGTCTGGACCCAGAAGTCATGACCTCAGACGGGTTAGGACTTGGCCTGGGGCCGGACACAGGGATGGGGTCTGTCCAGGGGGCTGCCCTGTCCCCATTCTCTTCTAATTGTGACAGCAACGGGTAATCTATAGTAATATAGTAGTACATTTGTGGGGAAATGGGTATACCTAGTCAGTTGTACAACTGAAAATGTCTTCCTCATTTAACCCAACCCCTCTGAATCAGAGAGGTGCGGAGGGCTGCCTTAATCAACGTCTTCATTGGGTTAACTGCCTTGTTCAGGGGCAGAACTACAGATGTTTACCTTGTCAGCTCGGGGATTGGATCTAGCAGCCTTTCGGTTACTGGCCCATCGCTCCTACCCGCCAGGCTATTAGTCTTATATTAGTGAGGCTGGGGCTGGACACAGGGATGGGCTCTGTCCCCCTTCTACTCCAATTGTGACAGTGATCCCGTTATTACCGGGACAGACATACAGGCCGGCTGGAGTCGAGCTAAACCAAGCTGTACCGAGAAGACAAGGTTACACATTCACTATAGTTGCTGAAAGGGGAAATGTGAACAATAGAATAACTCACAGGCCAAACTGGCCACCTTTTTTTGGTCCCTTTTGTTAGGCCATGAACTACACAGCTGCGTAGTCTGATGCTGGTCTGTTTCTCTTTCCCTCTAGTCCCAGCGACAAACCTCCGGAATCAATGGGTATGGTGAATGGAGAGACTTTACAACAGGTAAGAAGACATGCTACCTTTAGATAATTTAACGTGTAGAAGTAAAGTATTTTAATCATTTGAATGTCTTTTCAAGATTCTTATAAATGTATAGATAATTACTTTATTTACATGTAGTACATAGGGATGGTATTAGAGAAATTATTGTCATATCTATCCAGACTAGACTGTTTCTTCCCTGAGCCATTTTTAAAGGCCCAGTGTCGTCCAAAATGGGACTTTCCTGCTTTTTCTATATATATTTCCACACTGAGGTTGGAATAATACAGTGAAAATTATGATAATGCCATTTTAGTGTAAGAGCTGTTTGAAAACACCGGCTGAAATTTCAGCATGTGTTGGTGGGATGTAGTTTTGGCCTGCCTGGTGACATCACCAGGCGGTAAATTAGTTATAGACCAATAAGAGTTCCAAACCCCTCTGCCAATAATAGCTCCTCAATTAATCAGACCACTCCCAGACAGTCCTAGCAAAATTATTGATTGGGAAATTGCTCTTTGCTAAGAAGCATTTTTAAAATGTATTTTGGACCATTTTAATTGAAAACAATCACAGTAAGGTACTTAATTGTTACCAAGAAATTATTTGATATTGACATGAAAACGGCTGCATTGGTTGGACCTTTAAAAGATTTGTTTTCATTATGAATTATTATTGTTTACACATGTTAGACGGTATTAACGGTATCCCCCCACTAATTTAGTCCCCTTATTCCTTTCCCCCTTCCAGATGCCTAACCGCGAGTCCCCTTCCCCTCCCCCGGGGCTGACTAAGCCCCCCAGCAGTCTGGTGGTTCCCATCACTGTAGCAGACCTCACCGCCCGCTCGCCCTTCGAGGGGGCTGCTGCAGAGTCCCAGTCCCTGTTCTCCGACAACAGTAACTTCAGACACCCCAACCCCATCCCGTCCGGCCTGCCCCCCTTCGCCAGCTCGCCTAGAGGGGGATCCGACTGGCCCATGACCCCCGAACCACAGAGCCTCTTCGCATCAGGTGGGTTGTGTGGGGCAGAATCACGCAGATGCACGAGCGCACACGCACTCCGTCACGTTTAAGAAACAATGCTTCCGTTAACAAAGGCAGTTTCTGCTCCACTGTTTGAACCTTGTGCCAATGAAGACAAAAGTTACACACTTGTCTCTCCTTGCTGTGGATTCATTTGACTAACGTTGCTAACCACTTGCTAACTCTTCCACCCTTGCTCTCCTCAGACACAATACCGGTCTCCTCCTCCACAGACTGGCAGGCAGCCTTCGGCTTCGGCTCCTCTACTAAACAGCAGCAGGATGACGACTTGGGCTTCGACCCCTTTGACGTGACACGGAAGGCCCTGGCTGACCTCATTGAGAAGGAGCTGTCAGTCCAGGACCAGCCCAGTCCCCTGGGGTCCCCCAGCCCCTTTGGCCTCCACCACCCCGGGTCCCACCACGGCCTCCACATGCCCCTCTCCAACCCCAACCATTTCCCCAGCAGCATTGGACCTCCACCCCGGCTCTCTCAGCTCCACCACAGGCACATTTCTAGCTCCTTTAGTTTCCCTGGTTCCCAGAGTCAGAGCAGTCATCATGGTGGAAGTCAGGCTGCCCAGGCCGCTGCAGCTCGGCATACCTGGATGGGCATGCCTCCCTCGGCACGCAGCAATAACCACCTCCTCTCACACTTGAACCACTCGGCCAATGCTGGAGGAGGACATAGCAACTTCCTGGACTTGAGCATGCCTCCTCAGCACCACAGTCACAATACAGGGCTGGGAGGGATCCCCATGTCAGGTAGGATACCCTGGGTCTGTTTTCTGGGAGTGTTGGGGTCAGTTATGTCCCGTGTCAAATGGAATTGACCCTAACCCTGGTTGAGTCGGGTTTAGCGCAATCTGTTCAGTATGAACGTACAAGCATTGAACTTCAAAACGTATGTAATCGTTTTGCCTGTTTTGATCATGTCATATTGACCTTGCGAGAAACATATTACATGCAGATGCATTTCTGTGTTTTGCCCTGTGAAGACTTACAAATCTATATTAAATGTCTTCTCTACCGTTGATATCTTTTTTTACAGAAGCAAAGCAGCACTCCTTATGTTCTCACTTATCCCTGATGAAATGTATTTTTCTCTCTCTCTGCAGAAAACAGCAGTTCTATAGACGGCCTCAATGTGAAAGAATGGCAGGACGGTTTGAGAGCTCTCCTCCCCAACATCAACATCAACTTCGGGGGTCTCCCCAACTCCTCCTCCTCTTCCTCTTCCTCCTCTTCCTCCAGTATGAACCACATGGGGGGTCCCGGGGGGCTAAATGGGCCAGGGGGACTCTCACACAGTCTCAGCTGGGATGGTACGGCCAGCTGGATGGACCCAGCTATCATCACAGGTAGTGAGTAACTTTACATTTTGTTTATTTTAAACAAATGTATCTTTGTTGTATTGCACCGTTTCCCCAAACTCTGTCCTAGGAATCCCAAGGGGTGCATGTGTAGTTTTCTGCCGTATCACTACACAGCTGATTCAAATTGTCACTTCCAACCAGAATCTACATCTTCATTCACCTCTTTCTTTCTCTCCTCACCTCAGGCATCCCAGCCTCAGCAGGCAGCAGTTTAGACTGTCTCCAGGAGGACCAGAACCCTCCCCACTGGCTCAAATCCCTACAGGCCCTGACAGAGATGGACGGCCCTGCACTGCCATCACTCCCCCAGCAGCCCCAGAACCAGCAACACCAGTCCCTCCACCACAGCCACCACCATGGCCTCCTAGACCAGGCCTCCTCACACCCACACCTCCACCACAGAGCAGGCTCTGGTTGGGCCCCCTACCTGCCCGGCCTGACCCAGCCCACACACCCCAACCCCAGCCAATTCCACAGCCCTCCCCCAGGCTTCCAGACAGCCTTCAGACCCCCAGGCCAAAGCGCCACAGAGTTGCTACAGAGCGCCTCCGCCGGGGACCGCCACTAAACTAAAGACAGATTACAGCCGACTACCCCCGACCCACGTCGTAATCCCGATCCCCAATGCAATACAGATACAGTACACACACTAATCTGCAGATTATCAGATTATGAAAATTATTAACAAAATAACAAGGCTTTCTTTTTCTTTCTCCTTCCTCCTTTTTTTCTATTCTAAAGGCCTATTTGTTTGTTTTGGTTTTTGTGGCACATGACATGAATGACCTGTTAACCCTTTATGTCTGCTACTGACCGGCCCCACTGAGCTCCAGTAGTCAGGGTCGCCTTCAGTAGGATGCACCGTAGTCAAACGTTTTCCAACGGAAAAATGAAAAGGAGCGTTTCTTATTGGGCTGATAAGTCCATGTAAGTCCCTCATGGATTTCTTTTGTTTGGTGCATAATGAACACGACCCATATGAATTGTTTGGGATCAGAGCGGTGCTGACTACTCTGAGCTTCACGTGGAGTCTGTCCGTATGATCTAGACGAGCACAGAGAATAGGAGCAGTGATACATTTTGTGACACCCAAGACGATAACTCCAAATGTACAGGAGTCCAGATTAACTAACATGAGTAATTTTTAAGAAGTAAATTTATGATTAAATATGAAACCTGTAGGAAAATCGTCCTGAAAAAAAGTGAAGTCATGATTACTCTTTGAGAATGAAGCAACAAACTGAATAGTGAATCTGCTCTTAAAACTTTGCCCCAAGGGCCCTCATCCTCCCCACTTTGAATAAAACAGGAGACTGAATGAAACGGTTAACACTCACTCAGTGCAGAGAAGCTTTAAGGCGAACTATAACTTTAAGGCAAAAATGATACCAAATGCCTTTTAACTGATTAAGAGGAGGTAGGATTGAAAATCTTTCGAGAAAAACAGGGGTAAAAATTACTTCAGGCTTGTTTTAATTGGTTCAGATGACAGAAAATGATGCAGACAGAGATGGTAACAGATGGATATAATGTTAGGATGTGGGAGTTGAGGGCACAGCCAAGCCAATCTGCTTCCCTGTTAGGCAGGGTCACAATGGTCACGTTCCAGGCTGACAATATTGCAGTCACGCTGCACTCACGCAGCAACCAATGGTCATCGACTTTGCTGACTGGTGTCAGTCTGCTATATCATATGCGGTTAACTGATATAACTGATTAGCTATACCTGATTAACTAGTTAGCTGATACAGGCATTGTGAGATCTGGCAGGCAACTGCAATGTAGTCTGCCTGGAATGCGCCCCAATGGCCTGTCTTGTACAGGTCATTAAAACCCACATTCCCTTTGGGGTCATGGTGCCCCATCCTGTAGTAGAGGCAAGATTCAGTTCGACCTCTGTATCAGAGGATGGAGCACTGCCTAACTGGGGGACTGACCGCCGGGGTTCGAAGAATAATAATTAGTCTCACGACTATTCTCAGATTGGAAGAAGAATAGGCCTAGTGTCAGGATACCAGACCTCAGCACGTTACATGCTAGTTCTGGGGAAACTAAGAATGGCTGTAGTGGAGGCATAAATTGAAGAACAATATTTAAAGGAAAACACCCCAAAATGATATTTTGATATCATTTCATTAGTTGATTGTTGAAGTCCCAATTTTTTTGCATGGCAGCAATCAAGTTAAGATGTTTAACATTCAAAATTCAGATTTACTGCTGTTAAGCTCTTTTTTTCATAACATGCTGCGTTTTGCATCATATGAAGCAAAATGCATCATACCAGCTGTTTTTTTTTTCTTCAGTTTTTTTGAAAGTTTGGGATTATAACAGCAGTGGACTGAATGTTTTGGGGTGGAATTTTACTTTAAAGACTGTTGGAGGGAAGATGGGACATCCTAAGGTGTAGGGTTTGGTCTGATACGCACAGTGCCACTGTGTGGCAACTACAGTAGCTAAACCCTTATCAGGAAAGTCACAAGAAGACCCAACAGATAAATGATGACAGGGTTGATGAAAAGGCTTCCTAGATGTCACGATGTCCTGATATGCACCTGTAGAAAAGAGTGAGAATTTAAATAATGTCATGCGATATCGGAGATTGTGTGAAAGGAAGGTGCTAGAAGACGATGACAAATGACGGCTAGCAATTTAATCCAAGGAGCGCTCTGCCTCTGACTGGGCCTTGCGAATGAATAACCTCCCTTCACAACCTTTTATTTTTAAGTCTTAACTCCATAATATCTACATCTTTATCTCTCTCTTTCTCTCTCCTGCTATATCCCCTATTAAAACATTATTCACTAGAAACATGAACTGATCCAGGTGAAACCAACAATCAGTCATACTTACTGTGGTTTTTAACGTGATGCGGAGATATAAAACACAATGAGGAGCTTAAAGGAATTGAACTGTCCACTGCCCGTCTGGAAAAACAAACCTTAAATAAAATGAAAAACCCAGTGCTCGAGTTGGCTCTTTTTGTTGTTTCAGAGATTCACACTATCACGTTTCAATGTTGTTTTTCTTCAAGTTCAAGTATTACACAGGCTGTTCTAATCTATCATAACTTGTAACACTGGCTATATCAACAACTCTCAGGGTCTGTTAGTTTCCTGGACTCTAGATTAAGCCTAGTCTTGGACTAAAAATGTATGTCACTGGAGAATTTCCATTGAGCAATCTTTCTAGTCCAGGATTAGACTTGATCTGCCCCCGGGAAACCGAGTCCTGTTTCTGACGTAACGTGTGCTTGATCTCCACAGCATGAAGACCAGCATTTTAAGACCAGGAGAACATTTGAATGACCTTAACAAATGTTGACACCACAAACTAAGTCAATAAATAATTTCTTCAGGCTTTCTCTCCACTAGGGGCCAGTCTGTCTTTACTCAGTGCTCCGGCTCTGCAGTCCAAACACTGGATGTCCCAAATGGCATCCTATTCCCTATTTACTGCACTTCGTTTTTACTAGGGCCCTGGACAAAGGTAGTACACTAAATGGGGAATAGGATAGGATACCATTTGGGATGATGCCTCTGTCTCCCCAGACAAGGTTACAGAGAGCTTGGTGAAATGTTGATGCTGAAGGTTGTCTCTGGGTACATTGTCTTCATTGATTCTCCCCTGTAAAACGAATTGTTTAATTCTGTCCCAACTGATAATATTGACATTGTCCTAAATTGATTTATTGACTTTGAGAAAGATGGCAGGAGTATGTAGCTAAGAAGATATCTGCCATTTTTGTTTGTGTGTATGTGTTATATATGTGTTGTATATGTGTTATATATGTGTTGTATATGTGTTATATATGTGTTGTATATGTGTTGTATATGTGTTATATATGTGTTGTATATGTGTTATATATGTGTTGTATATGTGTTATATATGTGTGTGTAGGTGAGCAGGGGATGAAGTTTATATTAGTTATTCCATATGCAGTCCTCAACCTCCCCCTGTGCTGTGCAGCCAGACAGCCTATGTTCTATACTGTAGCTACCTGCAGCAGAATAGCAGTGGGCTCTGTAGCTACCTGCAGCAGAATAGTAGTGGACTCTGTAGCTACCTGCAGAAGAATAGTAGTGTGCTCTGTAGCTACCTGCAGTAGAATAGCAGTGGGCTCTGTAGCTACCTGCAGAAGAATAGCAGTGGGCTCTGTAGCTACCTGCAGCAGAATAGTAGTGGGCTCTGTAGATACCTGCAGCAGAATAGTAGTGGACTCTGTAGCTACATGCAGAAGAATAGCAGTGGGCTCTGTAGCTACCTGCAGAATAATAGCAGTGGGCTCTGTAGCTACCTGCAGAAGAATAGCAGTGGACTCTGTAGCTACCTGCAGAATAATAGCAGTGGGCTCTGTAGCTACCTGCAGAATAATAGCAGTGGGCTCTGTAGCTACCTGCAGCAGAATAGTAGTGGGCTCTGTGTCCTCTAGGAGCTCTGAGAGATTAAAGGTAACAATGGGGACACTAATTCTGTGACATCACTATTGTCAGTCTTGTAATGTGGTGACAGAATCCCATTGTGATTTCAACACCTCACCCTGGGAGAGTAATGTTAATCTTACTGTTAATGGCTGTCTTCCTATTACATCTGAAAAAAGGTTATGCTAATGCATCATGACGTTATGAATCCACCCGTCCTCTTCCATAATGTTACCGCTGGTGTTCCCTGTGTGACTTACACATCCCGCGCAGCTAGGATGTTCTGTTTATCTTCTTGCCTGTATAGGTGTTGAATGAATGTCTTTCTATTTGACGGAATTAGTTCAATCTAAAGCAAGGTCATTATATTGCATCATGACCGTATGAGAACTCAACCATGTTCATATGTTACCTTTGTTCTTCCCAGTCTGTGACTTACTTGCCTCACACCATGTTGTCTGAATGTTTACCCTCTTCCCTAGAGCGGTAAATGAATGTCCTATTTAAATACGAGGTTTCATCCTGAGACAAGGTTATGCTATGAATCCAACGTCGTCCATAATGTTACCTCTGGTCTTCCCACTGGGACTTCGACACCCCGCCTGCCAGAGTTGAGCTGTCACCTAATATTTATCATTTTCACTGAGCCCAAGCGCTCATCGTTCTCTTCTGTTTACCTCTGGTCTGCCTGGTCAGTGTGACTGTTACACTCTTAGAAATAAATGTGCTAAGTAGATCCATGTAGAGTTATTTGGTTTGTCCCCATAGGGGAATGCTTTTTGGTTGCTAGGTAGAACACTTTTCTGAGGGTTCTACCTAGAACCTTCTAATTAGGGTTTGTCATAGAACCCTCTAGTCTAAATGGTTCTATCTAGAACCCTCTATAAATGGTTCCTACAAAGGACCCTTTTATCATCTAAAGGTTCTTCCTAGAATCCTCTGAGCGGTTCCACCAGCCTTTAATTAGTTATTCAAATTCAACTCTTTTGACAATACATTACGTATACTGAGTGTACAAAACGTAAGGAATACCTTCCTAATATTGAGTCGCACCCCCTTTTGCCCTCAGAACAGCCTCAATTCGTTGGGGCATGGAGTACAAGGCGTCGAAGGCATTCCACAGGGATGCTGGCCTGTGTTGACTCCAATACTTCCCAAAGTTGTGTCAAATTGGCTGGATGTCCTTTGGGTGGTGGATTATTCTTGATACATGGGAAATTATTGAGTGAAAACCCCAGCAGTGTTGCGGTTCTTGACACACTCAAACCGGTGCGCCTGGTACCTGCCTCCATACCCCGTTCGAAAGGGACTTAGATATTTTGTCTTGCCCGTTCATCCTCTGAATGGCACACATACACAATCCATGTCTGTCTCCTCCCCTTGATCTACACTGAATTGTGTATGTGAAGTGGATTTTAACATGTGACATCAATAAGGATCATAGTTATCAACTGGACTTGCTAACTCTTCTTGAAGTGCTCTGTTAGTTAAGGGCTTGTAGTAAGTAAGCATTTCACAGTAAAGTCTACACTTGTTGTATTCTTCACGTGACAAATAAAGTTTGATTTCATAGTATATGTCATTGAAAAAACATGTTTTGTAGACTCAGTGTATATCCTAAGGCCTTTTTTGAGGGCATAGTCATACCCTAAGAAACACCTGGCTTACATGCCACATTAGACTGGTGTGCAAAGTGATGCTTAATTCCTATTGCAAATCCAGCCAGAAGATTAACAATTTGAAATTTTACTCACCTACAACCTGCATTCAAAATGACTGCCATGGTAGGAAAGATTTATAATCGAGATGACTGTAGATCTTTCTATCGTGTTATTGGCCGTACGTTTGTTTGTGTAACTCTTGTTGTTTTTGTCGCACTGCTTTGCTTTATCTTGGCCAGGTCGCAGTTGTGAATGAGAACTTGTTCTCAACTGGCCTACCTGGTAAAATAAAGGTAAAATAAAATAACCATGTAAACTGGATTAGCCATCTCAGTAACGAGTGCAATAAGTCCAACTACGAACAGATTAGATTTGTTTGGGAAATGTATTATAAACAATTCTAAAAAATCAACCTGCTATAGAGCATGCTGGGAAATGTGATAATGTGTGTGGTTTTGAGTGTTTTACCTTACACAGAGTGAAAATGGCACAGTCACCCCTAGTTCACCAACACCGTTTTTTTTACACCACTGAGTGTTAATTTACCTCTTTGTTACACTGAAAAACCAACACTTGGTATCACTGGCCAATTTGCTGGGCAGACATATTCTCATATTGGCTACAGTTTAAAACATTCTTACACCTTTCTTTTTAAACTCTAGAGGGTTCAAGTTTAAACACTGAGGTGAACACTCATGCTCAAAGCACTATTTAAAGGAAAGGGGAAAAATATAAAGTTTATTCAGATTTAGAAGGGTTCTGTATAGAACCGTTCTTCTTTTACATTTTATTTCACCTTTATTTAACCAGGTAGTTCAGTTGAGGACAAGTTCTCATTTACAACTGCGACCTGACCAAGATAAAGCTAAGCAGTGCCACATAAACAACAACATAGAGTTACACATGGAAAAACAAACGTACAGTCAATAACACAATAGGAAAAAATCTATATACAGTGTGTGCAAATGAGGTAAGATGAGGGAGGTAAGGCAATAAATAGGCCGTAGTGGCGAAGTAATTACAATGTAGCAATTAAACACTGGAGTGATAGATGTGCAGAAGATGAATGTGCAAGTAGAGATACTGGGGTGCAAAGGAGAAAAAAATAATATGGGGAAGAGGGAGTTGGATGGGCTACTTACAGATGGGCTATGTACATGTGCAATAATCTGTGAGCTGCTCTGACAGCTGATGTTTAAAGTTAGTGAGGGAGATATGAGTCTCCAGCTTCAGCGATTTTTGCAATTTGTTCCAGTCATTGGCATCAGAGAACTGGAAGGAAAGGCGTCCAAAGTGGGAATAGGCTTTGGGGGTTACCAGTGAAATATACCTGCTGGAGCTCGTGCTATGGTGACCAGTGAGCTGAGATAAGTTGGAGCTTTACCTAGCAAAGAAGGCTAGGCTTTACCTTGCCTTCCAAAGAATCCTTCTTGCCTTCCATAGAGTCACCAAAGAACACTTTCTTCCAAAAACTCTTCTGATGATGAAAAGGGTTTTTAGGTCGAATTTGCCCTACAAAGAACCATTGTCCTCCAAAAAGGTTGGGGTGACTGGAGGCTGAAGCTGCCCTCTGAGACTTGCCCCCACTGCCCTACAGCCGGCCCAGCATTAGAAGATGAGGCGGGACACTCTTCATTATAAAAGTTATGTTTATTGTAGATCCATGATTTAAACATAATCTGACATTTTATCAGAGACGTGACCCAGCCCTCTGAGTCCGGTTGCCCCAGCATTGCCTTTTGAGTTCATCCCAGCCTAGGCCCCAGTCCCCCTGGGCCAACACAGCCCCCATGGCCAAGCAGCCCCATGGCCGTCCAGGTGCTGAGGAGGCACTAACAGCTAACAGAGGATGTGAATAATGCAGACAGCCAGCAGATTCTGGGGCAGTGACAATGAGTCAGCAACACAGAGGCAGTAGAGGGGGAGGCACTGCTCTCTCTTTCTCTCTCTGCTCAGTGTTCCTGGTCGGGCAATCACACACCCACACAGGAGAGCAGAGTGCTTTCACACAACAAGCACCTCGCACATTCACAGCTGAAGTGATTTTGCACAATTGAGGCCTGATATGTATTTTGGAATTATAAATAGTTTTACATATATAATTGTTTGTAAGACATTCTTTGTAAGAATCAAGTATTACCTGAAGGTTGGAATCTGTAATGGAAAAGAGAACATGTAGTCTGTGGGCTGCATGACTGGGAAAGTCACTGTAGGAAATCCAATACTGTTTTTTAATAGCTTGTGTGCGTGAGCGGGCTGGGTTGGCCAGTCAGATTCCTCTGGTTAGCTTTGTCTTTGGCAGGGCCAGGAAAGAAATCTCAAACAAATAAAAAAAATGATTGATTAACTTATTGATTGCCTTATTTTGCTGCAATGGTGTATTCATGCTAGTTATTGTAGTGCTTCTTGCTATGTGAGAACAGGGAGACAGTAATGGGCATGGTGATGAATCATACTCTGTAATAATGCGCTCATTGTTACTGTTTTTGCTGCAGCTTCTGCTCTGGGAATTGAGTAACACACACACACACACACACACACACACACACACACACACACACACACACACACACACACGTCACTTAAAGGTCTGACATCCAGGTTTTCCTGCCTCCTAGAGGGCCTGCTTGCTGCAAAATGTGTAGGGTATTCTCTATAGCTGCTGTGCCTTATGTCTGTGCTGTCCTTGAATGATCCTCTGTACCTGGGGGAGGGTACCATAATCCATCTCAGGAGCACACACTAAGAACGTTGCAAACACACACACGCATACAGTACATATACACAATCCATCTCAGAATCCCACACACACAGGTTAACCGCTAGAGTCGATGTCCGCCCCTTCCGGAAATCTAATTAGCATAATACAAAAATCCCCATAAAAATCTGTCAATTTAAGTTAGAGATATCTGCAATGGATGCGCCTCAATCCGCCGCATCCGCCGATGTCACACTTCCGCATCTGCGGGGAAAGGTGACAGAGCTAGAGCACTGTTTGTCAGACCATGAGACATTCCGAAAATCGGTCTTCTCACAAAATCGTCTGTAGCGTTCGAATGTTTTGGCCTACAAACTACCATACATTACTCTATATACATACAGTGGGGCAAAAAAGTATTTAGTCTGCCACCAATTGTGCAAGTTCTCCCACTTAAAAAGATGAGAGAGGCCTGTAATTTTCATCATAGGTACACTTCAACTATGACAGACAAAATGAGGAAAAAAAATCCAGAAAATCACATTGTAGGATTTTTTATGAATTTATTTGCAAATTATGGTGGAAAATGTGTATTTGGTCACCTACAAACAAGCAAGATTTCTGGCTCTCACAGACCTGTAACTTCTTCTTTAAGAGGCTCCTCTGTCCTCCACTCGTTACCTGTATTAATGGCACCTGTTTGAACTTGTTAATTGAAATAACCCATCTGCAACCGCCTGACTGTATGTGATAAAGTGAAAATCTGAGGCCTGCACCAAATATAGAATGTGGGCTGTACTGTTTTTCCCAAAGGCCTATGTTTCTGCTTATAATTTATGACATTTTGTTATGCTATTTGTTAGTCAGCTTGTCTATAGTTAGACTAAATAAATCATTGCTTACCAGAATAAGCATAAATTGATGGCATAAATTGATAGAATGCATATATTGAAAGAATGGTTCAATCTAGTTGACATCGGTAAAGTTTGTAATCTCTTTCCTCTTTCATCTCCGTTTTTCTCGTGCAGCAAAGACGTTTAGGGACTGGGGAGAATATAAATTGCTGGTGCAGGTGAACAAACAGCTGACCCGGGCGTCACTAACACACAATCCATCTCAGGATCATATGATGACGGACAGATTATAATTACCTGGTGCAGGGTGCTAGGTGGTAAAACCTGTTGGGACAGACAGCTCTCTCTCTCTCAGCATCTCAGCAAAAAGCACTCTTCCCAATTTTCAGCTATCCCAAATAGCACCCTATTCACTTAGTGCATGACTTTTGACCAGGCCCAGGCTCTCTAAAGCAGAGAAAGAGAGAGATTAGTCCTCTGTTGCTGCAAACTCACAACTCATAATCCTGTGGAAGGGGTTTACTGTAAATGTGCGTTGCAGTCATGCAGCTCCCGTTGGCCCACAGCCCCATTGTGTAATAATGAGTCTATAGGTCTGTTCGTGACTCACGAAGGGAAGTTGTTTATGTTTAACTGCACTTTACTCAGTGCCCTGTCCTACAGTTCCTGGTAACAGAGAGGGAATCATATCTGGTTTCCCTGAATTTGCTATTTTCTCCTGGGTTTCCCTGTGTAAGGTGAGTCATACTGCATTGCCAATCTTGGACGTCACAATATCCGACCCTCACATCACGTTCGGCCGATTACAACTAATATTCATCCCTATTTATCTCCCATAACACCCGAGTTGTAGTGTAACAACAAAGATACTCCCATAGAGACACAAGAGAATGTGTTCTTTTTCATTCTGTGGCTATCCCTCTCAGAGGTCAAGACCAAGTACTCTGGCAAAAAGTCGCCCAATGCGGAGGTTTTCCACAGAAGTATGTGAAGCGATACAAAATCAATAGAGAGGGAGAGGAGACCTTAGATGAATGACTTTCACACTGTGGTCCAGACAGATAGAGAGCAAGCCGCGCTGATGGGACTGCCTGCTATGTGATCTATGGGTGAGGAGGGTGAGGGGATGAGTGGTGGGAGGAGGAGCAGAGGGTGGAGGGGCAGAGATGGAGATGGGGTAAGGAGGGGAGTGAGTAGGTCTTGTGGATAATGAGCCTTTTCTCCAGTGATTTATCCAAAGCACTAGACTTAGCCATAGAGTCAAGAACTGTGGGCCTTGTCTAGATGTGCCTTGACCAATTAGAGGGATTGTAATGGGTTTGCAAAGCTTTCTACTGTACTGTACATCTATGGTATGGCTGCACACATTGTACAGCCTACGTCAGCATTCATTCGTGCACTCAAACTGTCTTTTCCTCTGTGGTTTCTATTGGCTAACCCCTTATGTGCTGCTGTGGTGCAGTGTGTTATGTGCAGCGATGCTGTAATCCAATCGGTAAATTCATATTAATGCCTGGATTGGATGATGCTAACTTTCAGCTTTTCTCCCCCAGACAGGCCTGCTGACACTGCATGATGTATAGAGGGACTGTAAGATGAGATCTTCTTCCTGGGTTGGTATCGACAAGAACACATTCTAGACTGGTTTGCTAACCCAACAAGAACAGACTGGACTAGTCTGGACTGGATCTAGCTTTAAGAACCGGCAAGATAACGCAGAGGAACGGAAGGACTTTTGCTGTAGGTGAGTGGAAGATTTACACCTTAGATGGCCGCTGTCCACTGTCATGTCGTGCTGAACCTTAGAGTTATGATTCATTCACCGTCTGCTTTCGTGGTGCTGAATCGTAGATGGCCGCTGTTACAGAGGGTTTGTTTACTTTAGCAGCGTTTTACCTTTTACGTGGGTGAACCTTTTATATGGATGAACGAATGAATGGATGAATCAATGAAGATGTGGTTCTAGGCCACTCCACGCCTAGTAATCTATCCCTCATCTTGCTTTCCTTTTCTCCCTGGTCTGTCCTGAATCTCTCATCTATTTCTCATTTATTTCTTTGCTGTATTACTGCCGGGGTGTAGAGCTGTCAGTGGCGTGAGGTAAAGAGCAGGCACATTTAACCGCCCTGCCTGACTTCCAACAAAAAAAAACATTTTGGACTGCTGCGTCTCAAATGCCACCCTATTCATTATATAGTGCACTCCTTTTGACCACGGTTCATTGGCCCAAACGTGCCAGCCTGACAGCTCCACAAAGTGGTGCACTATATAGGGAATAGGGTGCCATTTGGGACAGGCCCGTGGATTTCCACAAGGACAAAGTAGGGGAAATATGTCCTTAATAATTAAGCAAGTGTGGCAGCAGCACAGCAGCTGCAGCCTGCCTCTCCTCTCTCTTTGATGGAGGTAATGCAGCGAGGAAGTGGGCCACAGTAGAAATGAATGTGTGGGGAGGGGTGGGGGTGTTACATACACATACACAAAGGTATGTACACATGCACACACACACACACACACACACACACAGACACACACACACACACACACATACACACAAAAACACTCACACAAACAGACACACACATCCTTCCTTCCATCCTTCCTTCGGTGTTGGGTGGGGTAAAGGCCTAAGAGTGAGCGGGGTGGGATTAGGGCTATACACTATTCTACAGGAAGTGGAGGTACTACAGTATCGCTGTCAAAGCAGATTTTGTACATGTAAACACTTGATTTGGACTGTTTTGGACTGAGATATGCAAGAGGGGTTACGTGCACTAATTATATATAATATAAACATTTTTGAATGCAGAAAACAAATTACATGTGGAAATAACATGGGGTGAGTGCCTGTCTTTACTGAACTTGATCTGGAATAGCAAGTAAACCAGAAGCCTGACTCAGGAAAAACAGCAGGCCTGTGTGTGCGTGTGTGTGTGTGTCTGCGTGTGTATGTGTCTGTTAAAAACAGATACACTAGTACATGGCTAAAAGTATGTGGACACCCCTTCAAATTAGTGGATTTGGCTATTTCAGCCACACCCGTTGCTGACAGGTGTACAAAATCAAGCTCACAGCCATGCAATCTCCATAGACAAACATTGGCAGTAGACTGGCCTGTACTGAAGAGCTCAGTGATGCCACCTTTCCAACAAGTCAGTCTGTCAAATTTGTGCCCTGCTAGAGCTGCCCCGGTCAACTGTAAGTGCTGTTATTGTGAAGGGGAAACATCGAGGAGCAAAAACAGCTCAGCCACAAAGTGGGAGACCACACAAGTTCACAGAACGGGACTGCTGATTGCTGAAGAGCGTATCGAGTAAAATTGTCTATCCTCAGTTGCAACACTCACTACCGAGTTCCAAACTGGCTCTGTAAGCAACGTCAGCACAAGAACTGTTTGTCGGGAGCTTCTGGAAATGGGTTTCCATGGCCGAGCAGCCGCACACAAGCCTAAGATCACCATGCGCAATGCCAAGTGTCGAATGGTGTAAAGCTCGCCGCCATTGGATTCTGGAGCAGTGGAAAGTTCCAGTGAAGGGAAATATTAACTCTTCAGCATCAATGACATTCTAGATGATTCTGTGCTTCCAACTTCAAATCAAATCAAATGTTATTTGTCACATACACGTGTTTAGCAGATGTTATTGCAGGTGTAGCGAAATGCTTGTGTTTCTAGCTCCAACAGTGCAGTAATATCTAACACGTAATATCTAACAACACACACAATCTAAAGTAAAGGAATGGAATTAAAAATGTATAAATATTTGGACAAGCAATGTCAGAGCAGCATAGACTAAGATACAGTAGAATAGGACTGAATACAGTATATACATTTGAGTTGAGTAATGCAAAATATGTAAACATTATTAAATTGACTGGTGTTCCAGTTATTAATGTCTATGTATAGGGCAGCAGCCTCTAATGTGCTAGTTATGCCTCTTTAACAGTCTGATGGCCTTGAGATAGAAGCTGTTTTTCAGTTTCTCGGTCCCAGTTTTCATGCACCTGTACTGACCTCGCCTTCTGGATGATAGTGGTTGTGCGTTGGCTAGACCCTCTAGAGAGCCCTGCAGTTGCGGGTGATGAGTTTGCGGGTGGTGCATTTGCCGTACCAGGCAGTGATACAGCCCGACAGGATGCTCTCAATTGTGCATCTGTGAGGGTTTTACATGCCAAGCCAAATGTCTTCAGCCTCCTGAGGGTACAGGAACAATGGTGGACATCTTGAAGCATGTGGGGACAACAGACTGGGATAGGGAGAGATTGAATATGTCCGTAAACACTCCAGCCTGCTGGACTGTGCATGCTGTGAGGACGCAGCTAGGGATGCCGTCTGGGCCGGCAGCCTTGCGAGGATTAACACGCTTAAATGTCTTACTCACGTTGGCCACAGAGAAGCAGAGCCCACAGTCCTTTGTAGCAGGCCGCATCGGCTTGTCCGGAAGCAAGCCATCGCTGTCTGCGACATGGCTGGTTTTCTCTTTGTAGTCCTTGTGTTACGGTGCGTGAATGAGGACCCAAAAGCGAATTAACGTAAACAGAGCTTCTTTAATGACAAAACATAGGTAGGCTCAGATGGACCGGCAGATTCCGACAGGACAGGACAAGGTTGCAGCAAACATGACGATAGTCTGGTTCAGGCATGAATAACACAAACAAGAATCCGACAAAGACAGGAGCAAAAACAGAGAGAGATATAGAGGACTAATCAGAGGGAAAAAAGGGAACAGGTGGGAAAAGGGGTGACGAGGTAGTTAGGAGGAGACAAGGAACAGCTGGGGGAAAGAGGGGGAGAAAAGGTAACCTAATAACGACCAGCAGAGGGAGACAGGGTGAAGGGAAAGGACAGAAACAAGACACAACATGACAATACATGACAGTACCCCCCCACTCACCGAGCGCCTCCTGGCGCACTCGAGGAGGAAACCTGGCGGCAACGGAGGAAATCCTCGATCAGCGCACGGTCCAGCACGTCCCGAGAGGGAACCCAACTCCTCTCCTCAGGACCGTACCCCTCCCAATCTACTAGGTACTGATGACCACGGCCCCGAGGACGCATGTCCAAAATCCTACGGACCCTGTAGATGGGTGCGCCCTCGACAAGGATGGGGGGGGGGGGGGAAGACGAGCGGGGGCGCGAAGAACGGGCTTGATACACGGGACATGGAAGACCGGGTGGACGCGACGAAGATATCGCGGAAGAAGAAGTCGAACTGCGACAGGATTAATGATCTGAGAAATGCGGAACGGACCAATGAACCGCGGGGTCAACTTGCGAGAAGCGGTCTTAAGGGGAAGGTTCTGAGTGGAGAGCCAAACTCTCTGACCGCGACAATATCTAGGACTCTTAGTTCTACGCTTATTAGCAGCTCTCACAGTCTGCGCCCTATAACGGCAAAGTGCAGACCTGACCCTCTTCCAGGTGCGCTCGCAACGTTGGACAAAAGCCTGAGCGGAGGGGACGCTGGACTCGGCAAACTGAGATGAGAACAGCGGAGGCTGGTACCCGAGGCTACTCTGAAAAGGAGATAGCCCGGTCGCAGACGAAGGAAGCGAGTTGTGGGCGTATTCTGCCCAGGGGAGCTGTTCTGACCAAGACGCAGGGTTACGAAAAGAAAGACTGCGTAAGATGCGACCAATAGTCTGATTGGCCCGTTCTGCTTGACCGTTAGACTGGGGGTGAAAGCCGGAAGAGAGACTGACGGAAGCCCCAATCAAACGGCAAAACTCCCTCCAAAATTGAGACGTGAATTGCGGACCTCTGTCCGAAACGACGTCTGACGGAAGGCCATGAATTCTGAAAACATTCTCGATGATGACTTGTGCCGTCTCTTTAGCAGAAGGAAGCTTAGCAAGGGGAATAAAATGAGCCGCCTTAGAGAACCTGTCGACAACCGTAAGAATAACAGTCTTCCCCGCTGACGAAGGCAGTCCGGTGACAAAATCTAAGGCGATGTGAGACCACGGTCGAGAGGGAATGGGAAGCGGCCTGAGACGGCCGGCAGGAGGGGAGTTACCGGACTTAGTCTGCGCGCAGACCGAACAAGCAGCCACGAAGCGACGCGTGTCATGCTCCCGGGTGGGCCACCAAAAACGCTGGCGAATGGAAGCAAGCGTACCCCGAACGCCAGGGTGGCCGGCTAACTTGGCAGAGTGATCCCACTGAAGAACGGCCAGACGAGTAGGAACGGGAACGAAAAGAAGGTTCCTAGGACAAGCGCGCGGCGACGGAGTTTGAGTGAGTGCTTGCTTTACCTGCCTCTCAATTCCCCAGACAGTCAACCCGACAACACGCCCCTCAGGGAGAATCCCCTCGGGGTCAGTGGAGGCTACTGAAGAACTGAAGAGACGAGATAAAGCATCAGGCTTGGTGTTCTTAGAGCCCGGACGATAAGAAATCACGAACTCGAAACGAGCGAAAAACAGCGCCCAGCGCGCCTGACGCGCATTAAGTCGTTTGGCAGAACGGATGTACTCAAGGTTCCTATGGTCAGTCCAAACGACAAAAGGAACGGTCGCCCCCTCCAACCACTGTCGCCATTCGCCTAGGGCTAAGCGGATGGCGAGCAGTTCGCGGTTTCCCACATCATAGTTACGTTCCGACGGCGACAGGCGATGAGAAAAATACGCGCAAGGGTGGACCTTGTCGTCAGAGAGGGAGCGCTGAGAAAGAATGGCTCCCACGCCCACCTCTGACGCGTCAACCTCGACAACGAACTGTCTAGTGACGTCAGGTGTAACAAGGATAGGTGCGGATGTAAAACGATTCTTGAGGAGATCAAAAGCTCCCTGGGCGGAAACGGACCACTTAAAGCACGTCTTGACAGAAGTAAGGGCTGTGAGAGGAGCTGCCACCTGACCGAAATTACGGATGAAACGACAATAGAAGTTCGCGAAGCCGAGAAAGCGCTGCAGCTCGACGCGTGACTTAGGGACGGGCCAATCAATGACAGCTTGGACCTTAGCGGGATCCATCTTAATGCCTTCAGCGGAAATAACAGAACCGAGAAATGTGACGGAGGAGGCATGAAAAGAGCACTTCTCAGCCTTCACAAAAAGACAATTCTCTAAAAGGCGCTGGAGGACACGTCGAACGTGCTGAACATGAATCTGGAGTGACGGTGAAAAAATCAGGATATCGTCAAGGTAAACGAAAACAAAGATGTTCAGCATGTCTCTCAGGACATCATTGACTAATGCCTGAAAGACAGCTGGAGCGTTAGCGAGGCCGAAAGGAAGAACCCGGTATTCAAAGTGCCCTAACGGAGTGTTAAACGCCGTCTTCCACTCGTCCCCCTCCCTGATGCGCACGAGATGGTAAGCGTTACGAAGGTCCAACTTAGTGAAAAACCTGGCTCCCTGCAGGATCTCGAAGGCTGAAGACATAAGAGGAAGCGGATAACGATTCTTCACTGTTATGTCATTCAGCCCTCGATAATCTATGCAGGGGCGCAGGGACCCGTCCTTCTTCTTAACAAAAAAAAACCCCGCTCCGGCGGGAGAGGAGGAGGGGACTATGGTACCGGCGGCAAGAGCTACAGACAAATAATCTTCGAGAGCCTTACGTTCGGGAGCCGACAGAGAGTATAGTCTACCCCGGGGGGGAGTGGTTCCCGGAAGGAGATCAATACTACAATCATACGACCGGTGTGGAGGAAGAGAGGTGGCCCTGGACCGACTGAACACCGTGCGCAGATCGTGATATTCCTCCGGCACCCCTGTCAAATCACCAGGCTCCTCCTGTGAAGAAGAGACAGAGGAAACAGGAGGGATAGCAGACATTAAACATTTCACATGACAAGAGACGTTCCAGGAGAGGATAGAATTACTAGACCAATTAATGGAAGGATTATGACAAACTAGCCAGGGATGGCCCAAAACAACAGGTGTAAAAGGTGAACGAAAAATTAAAAAAGAAATGGTTTCGCTATGATTACCAGAAACAGTGAGGGTTAAAGGTAGCGTCTCACGCTGAATCCTGGGGAGAGGACTACCATCCAGGGCGAACAAGGCCGTGGACTCCCTTAACTGTCTGAGAGGAATGTCATGTTCCCGAGCCCAGGTCTCGTCCATAAAACAGCCCTCCGCCCCAGAGTCTATTAAGGCACTGCAGGAAGCTGACGAACCGGTCCAGCGTAGATGGACCGACAAGGTAGTGCAGGATCTTGAAGGAGAGACAGGAGTAGTAGCGCTCACCAGTAGCCCTCCGCTTACTGATGAGCTCTGGCTTTTACTGGACATGAAGTGACAAAATGACCAGCAGAACCGCAATAGAGACAGAGGCGGTTGGTGATTCTCCGTTCCCTCTCCTTAGTCGAGATGCGGATACCTCCCAGCTGCATAGGCTCAGCACCCGAGCCGGCAGAGGAAGATGGTAGTGATGCGGAGAGGGGGGCAACGGAGAACGCGAGCTCCTTTCCACGAGCTCGGTGACGAAGATCAACCCGTCGCTCAATGCGAATAGCGAGTTCAATCAAGGAATCCACGCAGGAAGGAACCTCCCGGGAGAGAATCTCATCCTTTACCTCTGCGCGGAGACCCTCCAGAAAACGAGCGAGCAAAGCCGGCTCGTTCCAGCCACTGGAGGCAGCAAGAGTGCAAAACTCAATAGAGTAGTCTGTTATGGATCGATTACCTTGACATAGGGAAGACAGGGCCCTGGAAGCCTCCTCCCCAAAAACAGATCGATCAAAAACCCGTATCATCTCCTCCTTAAAGTCCTGATACTGGTTAGTACACTCAGCCCTTGCCTCCCAGATTGCCGTGCCCCACTCACGAGCCCGTCCAGTAAGGAGAGATATGACGTAGGCGACACGAGCAGTGCTCCTGGAGTAAGTGTTGGGCTGGAGAGAAAACACAATATCACACTGGGTGAGGAACGAGCGGCATTCAGTGGGCTCCCCAGAGTAACACGGCGGGTTATTGATTCTGGGCTCCGGAGATTCGAAAGCCCTGGAAGTGGCCGGTGGATCGAGGCGGAGATGGTGAACCTGTTCTGTGAGGTTGGAGACTTGGGTGGCCAGGGTCTCAACGGCATGTCGAGCAGCAGACAATTCCTGCTCGTGTCTGCCTAGCATCGCTCCCTGGATCTCGACGGCTGAGTGGAGAGGATCCGAAGTCGCTGGGTCCATTCTTGGTCGGATTCTTCTGTTACGGTGCGTGAATGAGGACCCAAAAGCGAATTAACGTAAACAGAGCTTCTTTAATGACAAAACATAGGTAGGCTCAGATGGACCGGCAGATTCCGACAGGACAGGACAAGGTTGCAGCAAACATGACGATAGTCTGGTTCAGGCATGAATAACACAAACAAGAATCCGACAAAGACAGGAGCAAAAACAGAGAGAGATATAGAGGACTAATCAGAGGGAAAAAAGGGAACAGGTGGGAAAAGGGGTGACGAGGTAGTTAGGAGGAGACAAGGAACAGCTGGGGGAAAGAGGGGGAGAAAAGGTAACCTAATAACGACCAGCAGAGGGAGACAGGGTGAAGGGAAAGGACAGAAACAAGACACAACATGACAATACATGACACCTTGATTGTCTGTAGACCCTGCCACATACGTCTCTTGTCTGAGCCGTTGAATTGCAACTCCACTTTGTCTCTATACTGAGGTTTTGCCTGTTTGATTGCCTTATGGAGGGAATAACTACACTATTTGTATTTGGTCATATTCCCAGTCACTTGCCAGGGTTAAATGCGATGGTTCACACTTTCAGTTTTGCGCGAATGCTGTCATCTATCAACGGTTTCTGGTTAGGGTAGGTTTTAATAGTCATTTAACAACATCTCCTATGCACTTCCTGATAAACTCGGAGGCTACCCGGAACATATCCCTGTCCGCGTGATCAAAACGATCTTGAAGCTCAGATTCCGATTGGTCAGACCAGCTTCAATAGTCCTTAGCACGGATACTTCCTCTTTGAGTTTCTGACTATAGGAGCAAAATCGTGTCGTGATCAGATTTTCTGAAGGGAGGGCGGGGGAGGGCCTTGTTGGCATCCCGGAAGTTGGAGTAGTGGTAGTCTAGTGTTTTAGCACCTTGAGTACTACAGTCAATGTGTTAATAAAACTTTGGTAACGTTTCCCTCAAATTTGCTTTGTTAAAATGCCTAGCTACAATAAATATGGATATGGTGGTTTCCTGTTTGCATAAAGTCCAGTGAAGTTCTTTGAGGGGCGTTGTGGAATCGGCTTGAGGGGGAATATACACGGCTGTGACTGTAACCGAAGAGAGGGAGGTAATACAGACTGCATTTGATTGTGAGGTATTTTAGGTCGGGTGAACAAAAGGACTTGAGTTCCTGTATGTTATCACAATCACACCATGAGTAGTTTGTCATGAAACATACATCCCCAGCCTTCTTCCCAGAGAGATATTTATTCCTGTCTGCACGATGAACTGAGAACCCAACTGGCTGAAAGAACTCAGACAGTATATCCAGAGAGAGCTATGTTTCTGTGAAATGTTACAATCCCTGGTGTCTCTCTGGAAGGAAATCCTTGCCCTGAACTCGTCAACTTTATTGTCCAGAAACTGTACATTAGTGAGTAATATACTCGGAAGCGGTGGGTGGTGTGCGCGCCTCCTGAGTCGGACTAAAAGTCAGCTCTGAGTGCCTCTTTTCCGCCAGCAACAGTTTGTGGCAACAGTTTGGGGAAGGCCCTTTCCTGTTTCAGCAGACAATGCCCCATGCACAAAGCGAGGTCCATACAGAAATGGTTTGTGGAGATCGGTGTGAAAGAACTTGACTGGCCTGCACAGAGCCCTGACCTCAACCCCATCTACCCCTTTGGGAGGAATTGGAACACCGACTGCAAGCCAGGACTAATTTCCCATTTAGTGTATGACCAACAGTCAGTTTTCAGACAACTGTTCATATCATACCATTAAAAGAAATTAACATCAGGGAGGGATGAGATGGACACTGGGGGAGGTTTGATTGTTGTACCACTGACTTGACCGATAGTTCCTCAATTGCTGCAGCAGACAGACGGAGAGGGAGACAAGACAGTGATTTCCACCACAGTTTCAATTAAAATTTCCCCTCGCAGGCTCGCGTGGATACTGCGGATAAGTGATCCCAAATACCAGGTACAGTATCTCCATGGAATTATTGTCTCTTTACAACCTCCGGGTTTGGACAAACTGTACACAAAACACACACACACACAAACACAACACAGGGATGACACAGCCCTCTCTCACACAGCTACATGGTGTGAGACAGTTGTTTTGTGTATGTGTGGCTGGCTGTGGTGAAAAGTACAGTAGTACTTTTTTGTGGTATCTGTACTTGACTTGACTTGACTTGACTATTTACTGTTCCAGTCAAAAATTTGGACGCACCTACTCATTCAAGGGTTTTTCTTTATTTTGACTTTTTTTCTACATTGTAGAATAATAGTGAAGACATCAAAACACATATGGAATCATGTAGTAAGCAAAAAGTGTTAAACAAATCTAAACAAATTTTACATTTGAGATTCTTCAAAGTAGCCACCCTTTGCCTTGATGACAGCTTTGCACACCTGGAAGGCATTTCAGTTAACAGGTGTGCCTTGATATAAGTCAATATGTGGAATTTCTTTCCTTCTTAATGATTTTGAGCCAATCAGTGGTGTTGTGACAAGTTAGGGGTGGTATACAGAAGATAGCCCTATTTCCCTATTTGGTAAAAGACCAAATCCATATTATGGCAAGAACAGCTCAAATAAGAAAAGTCCATCACTACTGTAAGACATGAAGGTCAGTCAATGCGGAACTTTGCAAGATTTTTTTACGTTTCTTCAAGTGCAGTTGCAAAAACCATCAAGCGCTATGATGAAACTGGCTCTCATGAGGACCGCCACAGGAAAGGAAGACCCAGAGTTACCTCTGCTGCAGAGGTTCATTAGAGTTGCCAGCCTCAGAAATTGCAGCCCAAATAAGTGCATCACAGAGTTCAAGTAACAGACACATCTCAACATCAACTGTTCAGAGGAGACTGGGTGAATCAGGTCTTCATGGTCGAATTGCTGCAAAGAAACCACTACTAAAGTACACCAATATGAAGAAGAGACTTGCTTGGGCCAAGAAACATGACCAATGGACATTAGACCAGTGGAAATCTGTCCTTTGGTCTGATGAGTCCAAATTTGAGATTTTTGGTTCCAACCGCCATGTCTTTGTGAGACGCAGAGTAGGTGAATGGATGAGCTCTGCATGTGTGGTTCCCACCGTGAAGCATGGAGGTGGATGGTGTAGGGGTGCTTTGCTGCTGAGACCCTGTACCGATACCCCATCCCATCTGGTTTGCACTTAGTGGGACTATCATTTGTTTTTCAACAGGACAATGACCCAACACACCTCCAGGCTGTGTAAGGCTATTTGGCTAAGAAGGAGAGTGATGGAGTGCTGCATCAGATGACCTGGCCTCCAAAATCGCCCGACCTCAACCCAATTGACATGGTTTGGGATGAGTTGGACCGCAGAGTGAAGGAAAAGCAGCCAACAAGTGCTCCTCATGTGTGGGATCTCCTTCAAGACTGTTTGAAAAGCATTCCAGGTGAAGCTGGTTGAGAGAATTCCAAGAAGGTGCAAAGCTGTCATCAAGGCACAGGGTGGCTACTTTGAAGAATCACAAATATGAAATACATTTTGATTTGTTTAACAGTTTTTTGGTTACGCCATGATTCCATATGTGTTATTTCATTATAAAGAAATATTCAAAATAAAGAAAAAGGTGTGTCCAAACTTTTGACTGGTACTGTATATTTTTGCCTACTTTAACTTCACGACATCCTGATAGAAAATAGCGTACTTTTTACTCCATACATTTTCCCTGGCACCCAAAAGTACTCGTTACATTTTGAATGCTTAGCTGGACAGGAAAATGGCCAAGAGAAGAAGAGAACAACCATGGTCATCCCTACTGCCTCTGACCTGGCAGATTCACCAAACACAAATGCTTGGTTTGTAAATTATGTCTTGAGTGTTTGAGTGTTCCCCTGGCTATCGATAAATAAAAAAATAAAGAATTGTGCCTTCTGGTTTGCTTGATATAAGTAATTTTGAAATGATTTATACTTTTACTTTTGATACTTAAGTATATTTGAGCAATTCCATTTGCATTTGATACTTAAGTATATTTCAAACCAAATACTGTTTAGACTTTTACTCAAGTAATATTTCACTGGGTGGCTTTCACTTTTACTTGAGTCATTTTATGTTAAGGTTTCTTTACATTTACTCAAGTATGACAATTAGGTACTTTTTCCACCATTGCTGGCTGGTGCTGTAGCAGTGTAGCATAGAGCCGCTGTCTTTATACTGTGCTCTGTACTATAGTACAGCAGAGCTTTGGTGTCGGTCAAAGCGTTTGCAATGGGACAGGAGCCAGCGTACCCCACCCCAGCTGCTATACTGCTGCCGGCAGAGAGAGAGAGAAGTGCTGCATTTCCTGAGGGCAATGCAGAGGACAAGAGAAAGGGAACTACACAGGGTCGCAATATCCCAAACACCAGCGAGAGAGAGAGAGAGAGAGGGGGGGGGGGGGGGGAAGAGAGAGAGAGAGAGGGGGGGGAAGAGAGAGAGAGAGAGAGAGAGAGAGAGAGAGAGAGAGAGAGAGAGAGAGAGAGAGAGAGAGAGAGAGAGAGAGAGAGAGAGAGAGAGAGAGAGAGAGAGAGAGAGAGAGAGAGAGAGAGAGAGAGAGAGAGAGAGAGAGAGAGAGAGAGAGAGAGAGAGAGAGAGAGAGAGAGAGAGAGAGAGAGAGAGAGAGAGAGATAGCATTTACTATGATGACTCTGCAGCACCAAGCCTACTAGCAGTAACAAAGCTCTGCAGCACAGGCACAGCAGCAGGGAACAGTCAGAGTGGGGATGAATCATTTTGATTCCCCTAAATTCGCACAGACACAACGCATCTCACTCTCACACAGGCTGGGTGCTTTGGGACTCTAGAATGATTAAATATGCTGAGAAATGCACCATGAGTGTTGTTTACTTTGATTTGAACAGAACACAACATTCCTTGTCAACTATTTGCAATGCTATTTGTCATTGCTATATCTGGATTGTAATAAGGCTGTTGGGCTTTTTGGGGTGGTAATTTACTAGTGGTTTTGTATTGGCAGTTTTCCCAGTGGTGGGAGAAGTGAGATTTGCACTCTTCAGAACCCGGAATGGAGTAATGACATGTGAAGTATGATGAAATTGAGAGAGGTCATCTCCTGAATATGGGGATTAGTGTAAAGGAAAACCTTTAAATTGGCTCCCCTCTCTGTAACATTCCCATTGGGAAAAAAATAACATATGGATTTGAAGTGTGTAGCACAATGGTAGCTACATAGATAGCTGAGCTATAGAGTAAGAGGGCTCAATTCCTGCAGCCCTGTGAACTCACAGTTCCATTCTCCCATGTCACATACAGTAATGCTGTTCTCAGATGTCGTGTGCTTTGTGCTTCATAACAACCACAGTGTGAGCAACAGGTAGGCAAGAGGTGACATGGACTGTAGCCAGATACTTGAGGTAGTGCCTGAATGCAGGGTGGGTAGTTTTCAATCCACATTCATTAATACAGGTGTTTATCAATATTGAAGTACTAAGATGTTTGTAATTGATCAAGACTCCCCTGAATGTAATGTGAGAGTACCGGTGCAAACTGGTCCACTGACTGTGTCATTGGGAAGGTCACCAATGGGGTTTGGATAGAAGCCGAATGGGATACTTGAACCCTTAATGGCTCACAAGTACACAGTCAGCACCTATAGACTTGACTAGACAGCCAAACCTCCTTTTACCAAGTAACAAATGAAAATACACAATGAGATCCTTAAAAATTTATTGTATTTGATGTACGATGAAATCATGAGGTGTGACATAAGTAAGAAAAGAAATACCCTTGCATAGATCACAGACGATGCCTTTGTCAGACGTCTGACAAACTGAGCGTATCGTAGCATAATCCTCGTAAAACAAAACATGAATAATGACGATCAAACATAAAAGAACACATTTGCAATGTTCAGTCGGCAAATGGACTACTTATAATAAAAAAGAGCATGGGTTTATTCAGCGACGTGAAACATTGAGAATGTTGCAGTTAGACATGTAATGGGTATAGCTGACATGACTCACTGTTCTACATGACAGATGGTCATATCTCATCTGCACAATACATTTCTATCTGAATGTCTTGTAACGTTGCACCCTCCTGAACAGACCCCAGGAGTCAACAGTCCCTCGTGCCGCTGAGCTGCTCGCTCCAAAGCAAGCCAGCTTCCCTAAATACAATGCACTTGGTCACATTTCCATAGGTTCTTATAGGTTTTCTATAGGATGTCATTCCTATATACATGTAGATGCACAATGGTTGAATCCAAAATCACACCCTGTTGCCTTTTTAGTGCACTACTTTTTTAATGCACTACTCTTGTCAAAAGTAATGCACTATATAAGTAATAGGGTGTCATTTCGGATGCGAAGCGTGTCTGATGGATGGACAGGACGACAAACTCGTAGTAATCACACGTCTACCATCATATCACTCCTTGTCATCAAACAAAAACTAGTCACCTCTCATCACCATTCTAACTAAAGTGAGGTTTGAACATATGGCCTGGTCAAAGATCTGTTTGTGCTGTACAGCCAACTCCTATGATTGTTGTCATTGGTAATTGCCAAACATGTTTGGCCTGACAACGACCAAATAGTTGGCAAGACGGCGCAAACAGACCTGAGACCAGGCTAGTTTGAACATGGTGGGATGTCAATAGTCAGAACGTATGCCTGATCCAAGATGAAAACCAGAAGGTACGCCTGATTCAAGATAAAAACCAGAAGGTACGCCTGATCCAAGATGAAAACCAGAAGGTACGCCTGATCCAAGATGAAAACCAGAAGGTACGCCTGATCCAAGATGAAAACCAGAAGGTACGCCTGATCCAAGATGAAAACCAGAAGGTACGCCTGATCCGAGATCAAAGTGTTTGTCAATATCTTAAGCAAACGATCATGTTTTTCAATAAAAAGAAAACCAGAAATGTATAATAAAGGAGGGTATTTCATATTTTTTGAAAAAGGCTTTGGTGTAGATGAACGCAAGGGTTTTCTTTGAAGTGATGCAACTGTTATTATAGCTGATCCACAGTTTTGAAAAGCTCATGCAGTCTTCCGTTGACCATGCAGTTTTTGTGATCAGTAGGTTGCCGTTGAGATATGTCTACATTATCTATACATTATCTGTTGGTTTTTAGTAATGGGCATTTGGAAACGCTCTTAAATGGTGTGGTTGGTTAGGATGAATTTTCCAGTATTTCTTGAAATGAAATGAGAAGACGATCCATATATCCAGATGCTAATATAGTGCTAATATAGTGGATTGTAGTCCATATCATTCAAATGTAGGCCTACAATAAATTGATAATAGTAGGCTACTTCAGTTTAATTATCATGGCTTGCCAGAGGAACACATTATTATAGAGTATTTGATATTTCAGTATATTATGGCATGTTCTTCCTAAAAACAATCCGGCAATCGTAGTACACTGCCACAGAAGTCAAAAAATAAGACACACAATGAAAAGATAGTCATCATTGGTTTTGGCCTTTTGCAATATATATTTTCTTGCTATACTCTATTTTACTATAGCTAAATGATTTCTTACTACTTTTTTAGATAGGTATGGTTTACTTATATTTTGGTTTTTGTGTTGTCATTTCTCTGAATTACATTTTTTAAAAGACCTTCTCACACACGTCTTTCTTCTGAAGAACATACATCTCTGAAAGCGTTTCAAATGAATGCAAAAAAATTATTAAAAAATAACAATATAGGCACCTTCTCTGACTCTCCTTCACACTAAGTTCACACTAAACACACAGCCATTCAATCCAGCAGCTGGCTGTAAGTGCATTGCATTTCAGGCTATTAATTCCGTCCGGGAGGGTGCTACTGACTACTTTGCCCCATTTATCAACATAGGGTCCTAACTAGAAAACGACTCCAGATCAACCTTTGAGTTTGATGGGGATTGGATGGTCGCTGTAAAAATAACACTATACTACCGTTCAAAAGGATGGTCGCTGTTGTAAATGTCTTGTCAAGAGATCGTCTTTTTCCTCAACATCTTTTTTAAAATAGATTCGTTCAACTCCTATTTTACAAAGGTTTCTAAGAAACAGGTAACTGCAATTCCATTACTATAAGAATGCATTTTTTTTGTTTTTTTTTGTAGAATAATTGAATGCATAGCACCATACATAGATTGCCCTCACAGCAAGAGCAATGGATGCACTGGTATCGTGACATGAGGGGTTTTGCATGTGTTCCCTCAACCTCACTCTGAACTGTTGCATCATGGGTATTTGGTGGAATAGAACCTGTTTTGTCCAACCACACTTCTGGGCCATAAGAGAAACCACATATGGTAAAACTATATCATTTACCTGATGGTCAGCTAGTACATGGTATAGATAAGGTTGATGTGGATAATCACTTTTTATTTGTTGTATTTTGGGATATTCTATATGTCTGTTCTTAAGACCTGATGGCATTCTCTTGGTTAGAAACCTTAAAAATCCCTGACACAGAAGTAACATTTTTTTTTGCACTTATATGTCAACTCCACTGACATATTCACCTCATAATGTCAAATGAACTGACGTCTAGGAAGGCTCTCGCATAGACGGACACCAAACCTGTTGTAGACAGACACATTCCAAGTTCCCCAGCAATACACTAGAACGACCATGAGCAAATAAAGAGAACATAGCCGATAACATATAGCACAAAACGACCAGCAACTCGATTCACAGAATCAAAAAAAAGGCCTCGTCCATAACCAATCTGCACATAGAGGCTTTCTGCTAGTCCACAAAAGGTATAGCCTTTGCACAAACTGATGAAAGCAAATGCTTCACTAGCTGAGACATTTTAGTTGAGGGGTGTATACATACAGTAAAGGCCAATGGAAAAAGAGAAAGGAAACAAGGTACAGTACTTTTCACCAAATGACATACCATCATGAGGGCCTTTGAATCTTTAGCCATGTTTACGTGTGGTCTCATAACTTCTGTCTTGTGTATAACCCCTCAACTTCAGTGTCACAGACATTGTGTCGCTACCATAGCAACATATATCTTGACCCTAAATCATCTGGTCATTTCACACACTTACAGGACAAATTTTGCTGCAATAACGAAACAAGATTCACACGGCATCAGTAAGCTTTGTGGAGAGCTGGAAGACTCAATTATGCAATACATGTAGCTATTGAGCAAATGGAACCTGCAAAAACGGTGTAGCATCTAATAATGCACTTATATTGCCCAGAGTGAAATTCCAATATGCTAAAAAAATCAGTGTAAGAGCCCCTGGCTGCTCCATTGTCATTCTGTGACAGGTACACACTTAGAAATGGAATTGCTAGAATGTACATTCCCATTCAAGTCAATGTTCTGTGATGAATGTGAGTAATTCTATTTCTATTAATACACATATCAATGAAGTGTGGCACACTTTCAGACATTCGCAGATAAAATTGCCCAGGGTATTTCTATGATTTAACAGTAGCAAACCTGCCTTACTTCTCAACAACTGTAATACTAAAGAATCCAAACCAAACCATTTGTATCAACAGGTTTTTCGAGAATCAGTCAGTCTACATCACTATGCTCTAGTCAACTCTACTACTATCGTGATGTGTTTATTTTATTTTTTGATTGTGCGTAGCTTGGAACGAAAATGGGATAGGGGTACGGGTGGTTGGTGCAGTATGTCTGTCCTAAGACCTAAGTGCTTCTCTAAGGCTACTTTTAGGGGCCAATCTAAGAGTTTAACATCAGTGTCTGTATTCATAAAGCATCTCAGAGTAGGAGTACAGATCTAGGATCAGATGAGTCTTTTAGGTCATAATGAATAAGATTACATGGACAGTGGGGGACCTAATCCTAGATCAGCACTCAAGCACTCTGAGACCATTTATAAACACAGGCCCTGATGACCACAGTCTACTCCACTTAGAGGCCATGTTGCATGTTTATGCATCGAAGAATAGCCTGGCTTGCAGCTCTGCAGTGAGTTCTGCAGTGACCTCACTGAGGTAGACACATTTAAAAGACTTTATGGCACATAAATCAATTGCAACCGCAACACAAGCAAAGCAAAGCAATGGATATTCACTTTTGATTTGAAGTGGTGCTTGGGTGGAGAAGTATAAAGTACTAGGGGGGGGGGTGTTGGAATATTGTTCTAGTCTTGGGTCAACTCAACTATGGATCATGTTGGTAGTGCACTTCCATGGTTGTTTTCACCAAACATTCTCTGACTGTATTAATAATGATCCGAATAATCAATCCTCATCATCCTCATCATCAACAACAATAATAACAGCATCATAGTGCTGAAGCAAGCAAGATCTTTTGCATCTGATCTGTTCAACTTGTCATAGATTTCCATTGTAGGCTATATACACAGAGGCACTTTCACTGAGCCTGTTGCATGGTGAGCGGGGTAAAGGCACTAGCAACTAATGTACAAAATGATTATTGGCAATATCTATTAAACAAAAGCTAATTTCAGTAAAATGAGAGTTGTTTCTGTTGTTTTGTTTGTGAAAACAAACAAACCTATCCCTAAATTTAGTGGTGAAATGGAAGGCCTGACTCATAATAGGTTTACTTTTTCTATGTTCAAAGGTCCATGCACTGCACAATTGAAGTAATACTGTAAATTGGTGCTTTATGAGTATATGCATTTGGATAATAAGTATTTATTCTGCTTCTTTGATCTCCTACGTTTTAAATGAGAAAGTCAGCATCCCCGAGTTGGGTTTTGGATATATTTTGTCACCTTTCAGAAACGGTTCAGAGATTTTTTTTTACGTTTCCACGTTTCGTTTCCATGACAGTATGATACACTTTTCAGAGTGTCTGTAATTGCAACAAGCTGAATACTGACGTCATGCATTTAGATATACTAGGATACAGAGTACCTTAGTCGATAGGCCATAATGCAGTTGACTTTTTCTCATGCTATGATCTTCGTTTAGTTACTGTTTCCCTTAAGATTTTTTTTAACATTCACTCGCTAAATAATTAGGAATTTTCAAATCAAAAACTATTTCAAACCAGTTCTGCACTCTAAGTGAAAACGAATAATAAAGGGGAATCGAATGAAGGCATAGGGGGATGGAAAATTCTAAATAAATATATTTGTAGCATTATTATAAGGTTATGTCTCATCGTCACGCATGCCAATATCAAAATGTATGGGGAGTCTCTTCTAAACATGCTCATGTGAAGCTCTTCTGTTATATCATTGTGCTGTCTTGCATCTAACGGGCAAAAATTCCATTGTACCACTTGCTGATATCATAATTACAGCATTTTACTGCTGGAAAATAGCAGCTTTGCGGATGTCCGTAGGTCTTTCAGACTGAGGCAAGTAGATCATCAGCCTCCTTTTAACATCCAAACCAGGAGATCAGTGATCCTCCGTTATCAGTATTTTTCCTATAAGGTGCTTTGCTGGATAGTAGATCCTTTGATGACAGAGGGGTAGAGGAGTCGCCTCGGACTTCAGGCCAGGTGTCGGTCGGCCTGACCACTGACTGGGTGCTGCAGATCCTGACTTGCGTGTCTCTCTCTTCGCAGCAGATGGTATTTATGATGCATTTTATCCTTGATGCAGTGTGCACTTGCTGAAATGTTATCTGTACCGATGCATAACGTTTTAATTATCACGCCTGGCTTTGTCTGATAAAAACAGATATGTCGTCTAAGTGGTGTTGGTTGGTCGTCCTCCAAGGGCGCGCGATTATGCGTGTGCGTGTTAAATATAAGTTGATGTTTCTTTTTTATATTTTTTTAATACGTATTTGAATAATCATTTTTTAAATAATGAATTACTCTAGCTGTCGTGTTCTCTAATAACAGCTTCATTTTCATATTTTTCCCCCTTTCAAATAATTCCTTTCAAATTGGTGAGCATGGTTGTTGTCATAATGCCATAGAGCGCTTATAGGAGGCGAATGAAGCATTCAAAAAGGATGGCGTACTCAACGTGTGACGGCATCATGTAAGTCCCATGTTTTCTCATTCGATTCTACACATCTGTGAGCAGCTTGCTTTTATTTACACAGTTTTGGTTTGCTAGAGTGCAATTGCCAGTTCTGAGGTTTGCCTCTCTAAAATTGTCGATGCTATTATTAATATCTCCATCAATTTCCATGTATTCTGATTTGCTGACAGTGGACGAGCTGCGGCGACTAGAGTTGCTTTCACTAATGTTTGGTTCACTAACGTTTAAGAGTTGGGCCTGCTCCTCTCCCTCGGTCTCCCTATGGTAGAAGTAGTTAAAGTTGGACACAATGACAGGCACTGGGAGCGCAATCGTCAACACACCAGCAATGGCGCAAAGGGAACCCACTATCTTGCCCCCTATAGTGACAGGCACCATATCCCCATAGCCCACAGTTGTCATAGACACCACGGCCCACCAGAAAGCTTCCGGTATGCTGCCGAAGTACGACCCTTTCTCCTCGGCCTCTGCGAAGTACACCGCGCTGGAGAAGAGGATGACTCCGATGAAGAGGAAGAATATCAGCAATCCGAGTTCGCGCATACTGGCCTTGAGGGTCTGTCCCAGGATCTGCAATCCTTTGGAGTGTCGTGACAGCTTAAAGATTCTAAACACTCTGACCAGTCTGATTACCCTGAGGATGGCCAGAGATGTCGCCTGCTCCCCCATGCCCTCGTCCTGGTCTTCGGGGTCCTCAGCCAGCTCCGTGCCAAGTGTGATGAAGTAAGGGATGATGGCCACTATATCGATAATGTTCATCATGTTTTTGGAGAAGACTGCCTTGCTTGGGCACGCGAAAAACCGTACTAACAACTCAAACGAGAACCAGATAATGCAAAGAGTTTCAATAATGAAGAAAGGGTCGGTTAGGATGTTTGGTTTGTAGTAAAAGGTATGATTCCCTACAGTCTTAAAACGACCCCTAGGGTCCTCTTTCAAGTCGGGTAAAGTCTCTAAACAAAATATGACTATGGAAATCAGAATTACCATTACAGATACTATAGCAATCCCTCTGGCCGGACCCGAGCTCTCTGGGTGCTCAAAAAGCAGCCAGATCTGACGCTGGAATTCCTTCTCAGGTAAAGGACGTTCTTCCTCCCTGACGAAGCCCTCATCCTCACGGAATTTCTCCATGGCATCCACTCCCAACTCATAAAACTTTATCTCTTCAGAGAACATATCCAACGGAACGTTGACGGGCCTTCTCAGCCTACCCCCGGACTGGTAATAGTAGAGGATGGCATCGAAACTGGGACGGTTTCTGTCAAAGAAATACTCGTTTCTCAGGTGGTCAAAGTAGCGCATCCTCTTCTTGGGGTTGCCTAACAATGTCTCGGGGAACTGGGAGAGAGTTTTGAGCTGGGTCTCGAACCGCATCCCCGCAATGTTGATGACAACTCTTTCGCAGCAGTCGTGGTCTTCATGGTCGGGGGGGTACGCGTCCTGCGGGTGCCCCGGTACGGCTGCGGTCTCATCCATGTTATCTCCTGCCACAACGGTCATCTTGTAGGTCCAAGGAGTTTTGGAATTCCGGTTATCCGGTTAATCTGATTGAACAGGCGGCATTCAGGTTTTGGGTTGATACAATTTACTTCTAAATTCCTCTTCTTTTTCTCCAACTATGTGTTGTCCTAGTCCCCAGATAAGGGGCTAGCTTGCTTTGCCTCAGTGCGGCTCCACTGCGGTTCTCGCTGACTCTACCATTGCTGCTCTCCGCTGCATCTGCTGCTGCTGCCTCTGTTACCCAGTCAGAGAAAAAAAAGAGAAAAGATTGGATCGAAGGAACAGCGGAGATATTTGCTAGCTCAGCAATTTCTACCATTTATTTATTTATTTAGCCTCTAGGCTATATGTCCTGCCTATTTATCAGCGTCCAAAGGGGTAAATTATATTGTTTTATTGGTGATAATCTAGACATAAAGCAATCGAATATGCATATTATAATTGGCAGGGTAAATGCTATATATAGCCTATATAGCAAATATATATATAAATATACGCTACCTCACGCAAATAATTAAGCGTTAAATGCACTAAAAGTCATATAGAAAGCAATACCAATTGACTGTCACAGTCTCTAAATACTAGTAACATTGTAACAATAGCCTTGAAATTATTCCCCCTGACCCCTCTTATGACAGACAGACAAGAGTGCACCAGTTTCAATGCTTACCTGCGTCTTGTCCGCGACTCAGCACAGTCATCCAACCGCTAGGACAGCCAGGACTGCCGTAGCTTTGTTGTCATGTGTTAAAACATGAACACTTTACAACGCACCCCACCGCAACACATTGGAGATTTCCTCTGTGCAGGCCCTGGTATAGACTGAAACACTCAAGACATCACTGTCTGAGCCCTTCGTATCGGTAAACTTAAATGTCTTATTTGTCTACATCTTGATCCCGTCGCTTAACATTCGTTGTAAAATCACGCTGGAGTCGGAGAATCGTGAGCAACTTCTGTAGCCTACAGTCACTTGTGCGGTGGGGCACTTCGGTGTGAATGGCTTAGAGCAGGAGAAATTATTATGCTGCAATTCAGGGGGGAGATACATTAAGGGGCAATAAGCGGACCCTTGCCATTTCAAGACATTACCGCATCAGCAGAAATGTCCTGTTACGAGTAGACAAGATGACGAGCATTTTAGAATTTGTTTTTACCTCGAGCCGGCACAGATGGAGGTATCGATTTATGTGAAGATATAATCATTTCTTAATAATGTTCAGTATATTGTTCTTATGTATTCCACATGCAAGGAGAGTGGATGAGGAGATAGAGGGAAGGGGCGAGAGAGAGAGAGAGAGAGAGAGAGGGAGGGAGGGAGGGAGGGAGAGAACGGGTTTCGACGCAATGCAGACTGGCTATACTAAAGCACGCTGCCACGAGTGCTCTCTACACCACAAAAAAAACAAAGAGTATTTGTGTGTGCCAGCACTGATGCAATATCTGCTCCGCTGGAGGGTGATGAGCAGGTATCTTAATCATTATTTCCCCAAAACCCAACAATGGTCCTAATGATAGGCTACTTATAAACTGATATTCTGGAAAAAGTAGTCTAACTTGGCACGGTCATTACTTTATACAGTTTACACACAACACTGTGCGTATTCTAACTCAGCTCAATTCTGTGAGTGGCCAATGGCCGGAAAGAGCGGCCGCGGTGCAGACCGTTTCAGCACGACAAGGAGTGGCTTGATTCAGCGCCATGGACAGCGGTCGCGAGCACCGCGTCTCAGAACAGACCGCTCGATCATCATCCTCCGGACGTTCCACCCCCTGCCCTTCCTCGTGCATGGTGCAACGTTATGCTGTTGTTTGTCCTGTCAGTCTAATCGATGGGACGAAACACGCAGGTTACTGTTTTAAGATTGATTTGCGTCAAGCTGCACTGAGTTCATTCAAGGACAGGGGGCTTTTCAAAGGCAATGAAGTGAGATTACTTTTTTTTTTAGAAGGGCTGCGTGCATGATCGCAAGGGGATGTCTGATCATTTGGGATAAACTACAGTATACCTGTTCACTTGTTTTATAGAACACAATGGGAATAACTGCTTTAGTAACCTGCGTGTTTCGCCCCATCTATTTGCTATGTGTTTTTAAAATGGTCTAATAGGCCTAAACAAACAATAACATATATTTCCATTACTTTTGGAAAGTAGTGGGCCTTTTCATGGATGTGAATAAAAAAAAAACGTATATACGGGTCTCACAGGATGACAGAGAGGACACAAGATCAGTTGGTTACCAAAGCAAGCCCTCTATCATGTAGGAACTATCTTTATTTACGTGCAATCACTGAAAGCATTAGCATGTTCATTTATTAAATCTCAGTTGGTACATTCTAAATTAGCAATCCCAAATACTTCAATACACTCTGCAATATGCTTGCAGAGGCAGGACCTCCTGTTTCTCGTTTTACAGACTAAAATATCCTACCTTTCACTACGTTCAGGCCACATAATAGGGCAACGTTATACAGATAAACTAATCTCAATATTTCACATGGTTTTGTCTGCTTAATTGAAATCTAACATTCATTTGCACGAGACACTTGATCAATACGTATTGCACTTAGTGCCACCAACTGGTCTGGTGCAGCCATCTATGGTTGCAGTGACTTTGTATTCACACAGCTTCTAAGGACATATACATCACGTTTACATCCCAATTTTATTGCCCCATGTCCGTCAGTTCAGTTCTAGTAGCCAGTTGTTGCCCATGATGGAATCATTTACAGGGCTTGACATTACAGGGCTTCGGACAAGTAGGACAGATTTTTTGCTTGTCTGAAAGCTCAAGTCACTTGTCCAAAAAAACAAAAACTGTCTGTAACACCATAGGCCAAAAGGGGACTGACAGTTGTGTGTTTTATGACGCAAAGAACAGAGAATCAATGTCAAGCAAGACCTGAAAGACCTTAACTATTCCATCTAACATGTTCATGGAATGCATGATGCATATTTTGATTTTCAACATATCAAAATTGGATTTAGAATGATCCAATGTCTTTTTTTCCTGAAAGCGAGGTCAGTACAGGTGCATCAAAGCTGGGACAGAGAAACTGAAAAACATATTCTATCTCAAATAGCCATCACTAGCCAACCTTATTTTTTACGATTTTCTACATTGTAGAATAATAGTAAAGACATCAAAACTATAAAATAACACATATGTAATCATTTAGTAACCCAAAAAGTGTTAAACAAATCAAAATATATTTTATATTTGAGATTCTTAAAATAGCCACCCTTTACCCTGGCCTAAGCTCACTATTAATAAACATCGCACGGCCTCCAGGCTACACACCTCCAGGCTGTGTAAGGGCTATTTTACCAAGAAGGAGAGTGATGGAGTGCTGCATCAGATGATCTGGCCTCCACAATCCCCCGACCTCAACCAAAATGAGATGGTTTGGGATGAGTTGGACCGCAGAGTGAAGGAAAAGCAGGCAACACGTGCTCCGCATATGTGGAAACTCTTTCAAAATTGGAAAATCATTCCAGGTGAAGCTGGTTGAGAGAATGTCAAGGGTGTGTATTTTTTTTATATTGATGTCACAAATGTATAATTTGTAGTTCTTTATTAAACATTTAGTTATTTATTTGACTGTGTAAAACCTAGCAGTACTACTTAATTCTCTGAGTGAGACAGATATATAGCGTTTTGCAAAAATATACACTACCGTTCAAAAATTTGGGGTCACGTAGAAATGTCCTTGTTTTTGAAAGAAAGGAAACTTTTTTTCCATTAAAATTGTCACGTTCTGACCTTAGTTCCTTTGTTTTGTCTTTGTTTTAGTATGGTCAGGGCTTGAGTTGGGGTGGGCAGTCTATGTTTGTTTTTCTATGTTGTATTTTGCATTTGGCCTGGTATGGTTCTCAATCAGAGGCAGGTGTCATTAGTTGTCTCTGATTGAGAATCATACTTAGGTAGCTTTTTTCCACCAGTGTTTCGTGGGTGATAATTTTTTCTGTTCTGTGTTTTGTATTCCACCGTTCAGGACTGTTTCGTTCTTGTTGTTTTTGTTTTGTGTTCATATAATAAATACAATATGGACACTTACCACGCTGTGCATTGGTCCTCCGATCCTTCTTACTACTCCTCCTCAGAAGAGGAGGACGAGAATCATTACAAAAATCAACTGAAGCTGTCAGTTGCGGACTCGTGAGGCCAGTTGTATTGCTTCTTCAATCAGAACAGTTTTCAGCTGAGCTAACATAATTGCAAAAGGGTTTTCTAATGAGCAATTAGCCTTTTAAAATTATAAACTTGGGTTAGCTAACACAACGTGCCATTGGAACACAGGCGTGATGGTTGCTGATGGGCATCTGTACCCCTATGTAGATATTCCATTAAAAATCTGCTGTTTCCAGCTACAATAATAATTTACGACATTAGTAATGTCTACACTGTATTTCTGATCAATTTGATTTTAATGGACAAAAAAAAAATTGCTTTTCTTTCAAAAACAAGGACATTCCTAAGTGACCCCAAACTTTTGAACTGTAGTGTATATTATTTGTCTCTGGAATGAAAGCATCAAGTGATAGATTTCAAACAAGCCCATGCCATGATTCGATAGTGATAAAAAACATAGCAATCTCTTTTATAAGTTCTTTAAACAATTAAAGCACATTTGACCATTTACCAACATTTCTGAAAATGGATATATAGCGTTTTGGAAAGAAACTTCACATTTCCACACGTATATACTATTCCATTTTTTATTTTTCATTGGCTGATTGCTACCGACTCCAAAGAATTCCCACCCAGTTGACTACTTTAAAATGGTGGAAGTCCTCAATTGCAATAGAGCCCCACAGTGGAAGTGTCATAATACCCATAAAACCTAGCTGTCAAACAAGGAAATGGTTCCAATTGTTTTTCCACCATTCATTTTTCCCATGGAGGATTTTAGAATTTTAGGATTTTATACTTAAAATAAGGACTGTGTTTCATGTTGGCTTACCCTGGCGTGATTCGAAAATACTTATTAGCATCAAAGTAGATATCATGCAAAACTACAAATCGTTGCAATCAATCAAATTTATTTATAAAGCTCTTTTTACATCAGCCGATGACACAAAGTGCTACACAGAAACCCAGCCTAAAACCCCAAACATCAAGCAATGCAGATTATCCATACACCTTAGCCAAATACATTTAAACTCAGTTTTTCAGTTAGGGCCACCACTTTATTTTAAGAATGTGAAATGTCAGAATAGTTTGTGAGAATTATTTATTTCAGCTTTTATTTCTTTCAACACATTCCCAGTGGGTCAGAAGTTTACACACTCAATTAGTATTTGGTAGCATTGCCTTTAAATTGTTTATCTTGGGTCAAACGTTTCGGGTAGCCTTCCACAAGATTCCCACAATAAGTTGGGTGAGTTTTAGCCCATTCCTCCTGACAGAGCTGGTGTAACTGAGTCAGGTTTGTAGGCCTCCATGCTTGCACACGCTTCTTCAGTTCTGCCCACACATTTTCTATAGAATTGAGGTCAGGGCTTTGTGATGGCCACTCCAATACCTTGACTTTGTTGTCCTTAAGCCATTTTGCCACAACTTTGGAAGTATGCTTGGGGTCATTGTCCATTTGGAAGACCCATTTGGGACCAAGCTTTGACTTCCTGAATGATGTCTTGAGATGTTGCTTCAATATATCCACATCATTTTACTCCCTCATGATGCCATCTATTTTGTGAAGTGCACCAGTCTCTCCTGCAGCAAAGCACCCACACAGCATGATTCTGCCACCCCCTGTAATGGGATTCTTCCTGGGAAGGAGAGGAGGACCAAAATGCAGCGCGGTAGTTGTTCATGTTTTTTTAATTAGAAAACTGAACATGAACACATAACCAAAACAACAAAGTGAAAACCCGAAAACAGTCCCGTGTGGCACAAACACTAACACAGGAAACAACCACCCACAAAAACCCAACACAAAACAGGCTACCTAAATATGGTTCCCAATCAGAGACAATGACTAACACCTGCCTCTGATTGAGAACCATATCAGGCCAAACATAGAAATAGACAAACTAGACACACAACATAGAATGCCCACTCAGATCACACCCTGACCAAACAAAACATAGAAACATACAAAGCAAACTATGGTCAGGGTGTGACACCCCCGTGCTCCACGGTTGGGATGGTGATCTTTGGCTTGCAAGCCTCCCCCTTTTTCCTCCAAACATAACGATGGTCAGTATGGCCAAACAGTTCTATTTTTGTTTCATCAGACCATAGGTCCAAAAAGTACAATCTTTGTCCCCATGTGCAGTTGCAAACCGTAGTCTGTCTTTTTTATGGCTGTTTTGGAGCAGTGGCTTCTTCCTTGCTGAGCGGCTTTCTGATTATATCGATATAGGACTTGTTTTACTGTGGATATGTATACTTTTGTACCTTGTTCCTCCAGCATCTTCACAAGGTCCTTTGCTGTTGTTCTGGGATTGATTTGCACTTTTCGCACCAAAGTACGTTCATCTCTAGGAGACAGAACGTGTCTCCTTCCTGAGCGTTATGACGGCTGTACACAGACCATCTGTAAATAGCCCATCCAACCAACTACCTACCTCATCCCCATATTTGTTTTTTGTTTTTTGTTTTTTTCTGCTCTTTTGCACACCAGTATTTCTACTTGCACCTCCTCATCTGCACGTCTATCACTCCAGTGTTAATAGCTAAATTGTAAGTACTTCACCACTTTTGGCCTATTTATTGCCTTACCTTCTTACTTAATTTGCACACACTGTATACAGATTTTCTATTGTGTTATTGACTCTACGTTTTTTTTTATCCCATTGTTGTTTTTGTCGCACTGCTTTGCTTTGTCTTGGCCAGGTTGCAGTTGTAAATGAGAACTTGTTCTCAACTGATCTACCTGGTTAAAAATATATATATATATATATACTGTGTTACTCTATATCCATGTTAAAACTGGTTATATCCATGATGAGTCTCTATGCTACATACAAATTCGTCCCCTCTCTGCTGTGGGGACGATAAGGTTAAAATACAGCTGGCGGGGTTTATGCTGCATCGGCAAGATAGAACAGCTGCCTCTGGTAAGACAAGGGGTGGCGGTCAGTGTATATTTGTAAACAACAGCTGGTGCACAAAATCTAATATTTAAGGAAGTCTCAAGGTTTTGCTCGCCTGAAGTAGAGTATCTCATGATAAGCTGAAGACGACACTATTTAACAAGTGAGTTTTCATCCATAATTTTCATAGCTGTCTATTTACCACCACAAACTGATGCTGTCACTAAGACCGCACTCAATGAGCTGTATAACGCCATAAGCAAACAGGAAAACACTCATCCAGAGGCAGCAGTCCTAGTGGCCAGGACCTTTAAAGCAGGGTAACAAATGGGTTTTACCTCATTTCTACCATCATGTTAAATGTGCAACCAGAGGGAAAAAAAACTCTAGACCACCTTTATCCACACACAGAGACGTGTACAAAGCAATCCCTCGCCCTCCATTTGGCAAATCTGACCATATTCTATCCTCCTGATTCCCGCTTAAAAGCAAACTAAAGCAGGAAGCACCAGTGACTCGTCAACAAAGAAGTGGTCAGATGAAGCAGATGCTAAGCTACAGGACTGTTTTGCTAGAACAGACTGGAATATGTTACAGGATTCTTCCGATGGCAATGAGGAGTATGTTTACTCTTTTATGTTGCTGCTAATTAAAGTAGTCAATTTTCTTCTTCACATTTGGCTGATCCATCCTGATGACCCCATTGGACATATCTCCAACAGGGTCTCCAGGAGGGATCAGACAATTCAGTTGGAAGTCCCAGCCAGTTGACTACATTAAAATGGTGGAAGCCCTCAATGGCGCTGCCCATGCTAATACGGCTGCCCATGCTAATATGGACTTTTGGCCACTGGTGGCCTCTATCATTCTCAATGGACTGCTTATAACAACGCCACCTATAGGCCAATCGGTACCACTCTTTTTGACCAAAAATATTGTCTTCACTGTGAACCCCTGATGACAATTTACAAAGCGGGGTTCGATTGTACACACTATACAAGCAGGAATAAATACACCAATGGCAAATCCCACAACAGTTATGTTTGTTTATAACCACAGACATTGTAATTGAATAAAGTATGCGTAGCCTAAATGATGTATATCCTACAGGGTTAACATTAGGAATGAGTCTAGTATTAATGCTACAACCCAAACAGTGTTATGAGAGTTTAGGCTTACTACACTTTTTATCAATTAGGCTACTTATTGTGCCCCCCAAAAAAGTTAATAATCAATATCCATTTAGGTTTTTACAGTCAACTGGGTACTCAACAACAGGGAAAGTATCTTTGGACATGATCCATTGACAATCCATTGATAGACATTTTCGGGGCCAAACAGCAAGTGGAGTGAGCTCTTAACTGCTAGTATCATTAATAAAGAATGGGCTGTCTTTCCAACCCTTCCTATCTGCACAACGGATCTCCTTGACTTCCTCTCTCTCTCTCTTTCTCTCTTTCCCTCTCTCTCTCTGTCTTTCTGTCTCTCTCTGTCTTTCCTCCATACTCTCTCTCTGCTTAGTTTATTCTGCTAAGATGTGCTGCTAGCTGGTGCTACAAGTGGACCTACCATATTGATTAATTCATATCATACACTTAATATATCACTGTCGCACTTCAATTAAGTTATTGGAGTCGTTTGCAATATTAACTAGTTACTTTAAAGTAAGGACACTCCCATCCCACTTCCTAATTATTGCATGGAACTCCATTCCATCTCATATTGCTCAAATAAACAGCAAACCTGGTTTCAAAAAACAGATAAAGCAACACTTCACAGCACAACGCCTCTCCCCTATTTGACCTTGACAGTTTGTGTGTATGCGTTATGTAGGCTACGTGTGCTGTAAAAAAAAAATATTTTTATGTAGTTCTGTCCTTGTCTATTAATGTTCTGTACTGTGTCATATTTCATGTTCTGTGTGGACCCCCAGGAAGAGTAGCTGCTGCTTTTGCAACAGCTAATGGGGATCCTAATAAAATACCTAATAACTAATATTATTGAAGAGTTACTATTCTTGGGAGGATCTATGTTGTTAATATTATAAAATATGATTCTATTTTCCGTTTTCCGTACATGAAATTAATTGCAACTGTGGAATATTCAAATGTGTATTTCAGTACTTTGTAATAGAACTGTTTTGTCACTTGATTGTTTTGTTCTCATTTGCAAACCAAATAAAAAGTGGACCATATTTTTGTTTTTGTTTTACCTTAAACGTATATGTAACACAGGTCAACTAATGTTGAATACTTATCGTTACTAGTGAGATTCCAGTAACCAATCATATTTAACTAGGCAAGTCAGTTGAGAGCAAATTCTTCTTTACAATGACGACCTACCAGGGAACAGTGGGTTAACTGCCTGGTTCAGAACAACAGATTTTTACCTTGTCAGCTCAGGGATTCAAGCCAGCAACATCTCGGATACTGGCCCAACGCTCTAACCACTAGGCTACCTGCCACCCCATATTGTAACATGTTTAAAAGTTGACAACTATTACAAATCAACTGTCAGAAGCTGCTTAACGAGCTGTTTATTTTGAGCCAATCAATGCTCAAAAAAATGGCCTGGCTCCCCCTCCACTTTGTTAAATAGAAAACCCAAACCCATGGCAGCAGATCCACAAGGTCTGCCATGAGAGGTGACTGTATAGTTCCCTGAAGGAAAAGCACCTTTAGTCAATCTGCTTTCTCTGTGAGAGCTTCCCAACACACAGCCATTAGACACACACAGCTGCACCACATATCGCACCTTCACAAAAAACATGAAGCCATGGCCAAAGGCCAATCAGACTTGTGAACATAATCCCTAGATGTGTATTGCCACTTTCCATGTTGTCTATAGTTTGTGAGGTGTGGAAACAGTTTGTTACTTTTATGTACAGTACTTTCGGAAAATATTCAGACCCCTGGGCTTTTTCCACATTTCGGTAGGTTACAGCCTTATTCTAAAATGTATTCAATTGTTTTTTTCCTCATCAATCTACACACAATACCCCATAATGAAAAAGCAAGAACAGGTTTTTATATTTGCAAATGTATTTATTTTTAAATCTAAAAATGAAATAACACATTTACATAAGTATTGTATCAAATTGTATTTGTCACATACACATGGTTAGCAGATGTTAATGCGAGTGTAGCGAAATGCTTGTGCTTTTAGTTCCGACAATGCAGTAATAACCAACGAGTAATCTAACCTAACAATTCCAAAACTACTACCTTATAGACACAAGTGTAAAGGGATGAAGAATATGTACATACGAATGAGTGATGGTACAGAACGGCATAGGCAAGATGCAGCAGATGGTAGTATACACATATGAGATGAGTAATGTAGGGTATATAAACATAATGTGGCATAGATTAAAGTGGCTAGTGATACATGTATTACATAAAGATGGCAAGATGCAGTAGATGCACTAGATGCAGCAGTTTAAGTATATACATATACATATACATATGTATATACATATACATATGAGATGAGTAATGTAGGGCATGTAAACATTATATTAAGTGGCATTGTTTAAAGTGCTAGTGATACATTTTTACATCAATTTCCATTGTTCAGACCCTTTACTCAGCACTTTGTTGAAGCACCTTCGGTAGCGATTACAGCCTTGAGTCTTCTGGGGTATGATGCTACAAGCTTGTATTTGGCAGTTCCTCCCATTCTTCTCTACAGATCCTCTCAAGCTCTGTCAGGTTGTATGGGAAGCGTTGCACAGCTATTTTCAGGTCTCTCCAGAGATGTTCGATCGGGTTAAAGTCTGTGTTCTGTCTGGGGCACTCAAGGACATTCAGAGATTTGTCCCAAAGCCACTCCTGCGTTGTCTTGGCTGTGTGCTTAGAGTCGTTGTCCTGTTGGAAGGTGAAGCTTCACCCCAGTCTGAGGTCCTGAGCGCTCTGGGGCAGATTTTCATCCAGGATCTCTCTGTACTTTGCTCTGTTCATCTTTGGCTCCATCCTGACTAGTCTCCCAGTGCCTGCTGCTGAAAAACATCCTCACAGCATGATGCTGCCACCACCATGCTTCACCGTAGGGATGCGTGGCAGGTTTCCTCCAGATGTGACACTTGGCATTCAGGACAAAGAGTTCAATCTTGGTTTCATCAGACCAGAGAATCTTGTTTCTCAGGGTCTGAGTCTTTAGGTGCCTTTTTGCCAACTCCAAGCGGGCTGTTATGTGCCTTTTACTGAGGAGTGGCTTCCGTCTGGCCACTCTACCATAAAGGCCTGATTGGTGGAGTGCTGCAGAGATGGTTGTCCTTCTGGAAGGTTCTCCCATCTCCACATAGGAACTTTAGAGCTCTGTCAGAATGACCATCAGGTTCTTGGTCACCTCCCTGACCAAGGTCCTTCTCCCCCGATTGTTCAGTTTGGCTGGGCAGCCAGCTCTAGGAAGAGTCTTGGTGGTTCCAAACTTCTTCCATTTAAGAATGATGGAGCCAACTGTGTTCTTGGGGACCTTCAATACTGCAGAGGTTTTTTGGTACCTTTCCCCAGATCTGTGCCTCGACACAATCCTGTCTCTGAGCTCTACGGACAATTCCTTCGACCTCATGGCTTGGTTTTTGCTCTGACATGCACTGTCAACTGTAGGACCTTATACAGACAGGTGTGTGCCTTTCCAAATCATGTCCAATCAATTGAATTTACCACAGGTGGACTCCAATGAAGTTTTAGAAACATCTCAAGGATGATCAATGGAACCAGGATGCATCTGAGATCAATTTCGAGTCTCATTTGAAAGGGTCTGAATACTTATGTAAATAAGGCATTTCTGTTTTTTAAGTTGAATACATTTGCAAACATTTCTACAAACCTGTTTTCACCTTGTCATTATGGGGTATTGTGTGTAGATTGCTGAGGATCATTATTTTTTTGTTATCCATTTTAGAACAAGGCTGTAACATAACAAAAAGTGGAAAAAGTCAAGGGGTGTGAATACTTTCCGAAGGCACTGTATTTTGTTTTGTTGCTTTTTGTGCTATTGCTCTGTCTGTGTTGCTTGTTCTATGTTGCTTTGCATGTGCTCACTGCTCATTGTTTGTCTGTATTGTTGTTGTAATTGTTTATGATATCCTACCCAGGGACTGTGGTTGAAAATTAGCTGGCTGGCTAAAACCGGCACTTTTACTGAAACGTTGATTCATGTGCAGCGTCCCTGTAAAAGTACAAATAAACTCTAACTCTTGCGCTAGCGCTAGTTAGCAACTTCCTTCAAACTACACGTAGAGACATAAAAGTGGTATCCACAAATTCACCTCACTCTGGGGAAGTACACTGAACAAAAATGGAAAGTGTTAGTCCCATGTTTCATGAGCTGAAATAAAAGATCCCAAAAAATTTCCATATGCACAAAAAGCTCTCAAATTGTATGCACACATTTGTTTACATCCCTGGTAGTAAGCATTTCTCCTTTGCAAAGATAACCCATCCCCTAGACAGGCGTGGCATATCAAGAAACTGATCAGCATGATCATTACACAGGTGCACCTTGTGCTGCGGACAATAAAGGCCACTCTAAAATCTTGTCAGACAACACAATAACACAGATGTCTCAAGTTTTAAGAATGTGCAATTGCCATGCTGACCACAGGAATGTCCACCAGTGCTGTTGCCAGAAAATTGAATGTTCATTTCTCTACCATAAGCTGCCTCTAATGTCATTTTAAGGAATTTGTGATTACGTCCAACCGGCCTCACAACCGCAGACCATGTGTAACCACTCCAGCCCAGGACCTCCACATTCAGCTACTTCACCTGCGGGGTCATCTGGGACCAGCCACCTGGACAGCTGATGAAACTGTGGGTCCGCAGAAACTGTCTAAGAGAAGCTAATCTGCATGCTCGTCGTCCTCACTAGGGTCTTGACCTGACTGCAGTTTGGCATCGTAACCGACTTCAGTGGGCAAATTCTCACCTTCAATGGCCACTGGCACGCTGGAGAAGTGTGCTTTTCACGGATGAATTTGCATGGCGTCGTTTGGGCGTGAGGTTGTGAACAGAGTGCCCCATGGTGGGGTTATGGTTTGGGCAGGCATAAGCTACGGACAACGAACACAATTGCATTTTATTGACAACAATTTGAATGCACAGAGATGAGATCCTGAGGCCCAATGTTGTGCCATTTATCCGCCGTCATCACCTTATGTTTCAGCATGATAATGCATGGCCCCATGTCACAAGGATCTGGACTCAATTCCTGGAAGCTGAAAATATCCCAGTTCTTCCAGGGCCAGCATACTCACCAGAAAGGTCACCCATTGAGCAGATTTGGGATGCTCTGGATCGACGTGTACGGCAGTGTGTTCCAGTTCCCACCAATATCCAGCAACTTTGCAAAGCCATTGAAGAGGAGTGGGGCAACATTCCACAGGCCACAATCAACAGTCTGATCAACTCTATGCGAAGGAGCTGTGTCGCACTACATGAGGAAAATGTTGGTCACACCAGATACTGACTGGTTTTCTGATCCACGCCCCTACCTTTTTTAAAAGGTATCTGTAACCAGTCATGTGAAATCCATAGATTGGGGCCTAATGAATTTATTATAATTGACTGAATTTATTATAATTGACTGATTTCCTTATATGAACTGTAACTCAGTAAAACCTTAGAAATGGTTGTGTTTTGCGTTTATATTTTTGTTCAGCGTAGATAAAGGGCCTCTTTGCCAAAATCCCGAAGTATCCCTTTAATGTGTGTAAAGGTGCACCCATCCAGAACAAAAGAAACACATTGAGGTATTTTCTGAATTGTTTTATAAAAAAAAATATTCTTCAAAAGTTCACATACATTTTAACAATCTTACAAAAATATAAATAAATCTTCATGACATTTCATGAGCACAATTGATGTCTCCTTACATGCATACTTAATCAGATTCCTATGGTTAAGTTATTTTACGACTAGTGATTTTAAAACTAGCTTCCCAAGGAACGTTTATGGCAAAATCGGATACTCTGTACAATAAAATAGTTCAATAAAATAAAGGACTACCCAAATAGTTCCTTTGAAATCATCCACGTAAAGGCACACAAAGCAAGATATGTTCGCATTAAGATTCTGAGTCGAGCACAACGATTGAATTTACAGTATAGGCATATTTACAACCATACACAACAGGATATCTACAGTAGTCATTTCATAGTTCATTGAATGGACAGCAAAATTCTTTGAAAGGTTAATTGATTTTCAAAGGTTATCGGTTTCCTAAAGGCAGAGGCTCCAAACCCGTATTTCCTTCAGCGAGCTCCCCATTGGATGTTGCATCAGCACCTGTCATCTCACATTGCTGGCCAATTGTTCATGGAGACATGTCATGTGTGTTTTTTATTCACTCTCTTGACTTTTTCAGTTACAAGTACATCTAGATTTGGAAAAGCCATGCCTGCATTTCCTTTCAAGCGGAGCAGAAACGCAATGGTCTTTGATCTTGTCCCCTGGAAGTAAAAAGAAGATCATGTTTTTTTGTTTGTTTTTGTGGTGACATTCCATCACTTCTGTCTAAAATGTCCCTATGAAGCTTTTTAGGGAAAATGTATACACAGTCATAAGTAAATAATACACACACTTACATCAGCATTTATTTTCAAGTGGAGTAGAAAGGCAGTGGTTTTTGATCTTGTCCCCTGGAAGTAAAAAGAAGATCATGTTTTTTTGTGTGTGGTGACATTCCATCACTTCTGTCTAAAATGTCCCTAAAAAACTTTTTTTAATGGAAAATGTATACACAGTCACAAGTAAATTATACACACACTTACATCATCAGCAACGTCTTGCACACGTAACGTAAACAGCTGCTTGAATGTTTTACCTGAGAAGCGTCTGCTGCGCGATTGCGTTTCAACCACACAGTGGCGCTCCGAGTTCAGAAATTCTATAAACTCTCCAAAAGCAACCCAGTTTTAGAAGTTGTTGTAGCCACTCAACACTGTACGCTACTGACCTGTAATACAGTTTCAGGCCTACTGAAGGTCTCAAACAAATTCATTCCAGCTATTTTAAGATTATATGCCAACAAACACCGTGCGTAATAGGGTGGGTAAAACTGCGTGTAGTTATTCAAACATGCGCATAGGCCGGACACTGACCTGACATTACTGTTATGAAGCATTAGGCCAACTGAAGGTATTCAACAAATGAATTCAAGTTATTGAGAGATTGCATGCCAACTAACTGCTTGCGTAAAAGCGCCCGTAAATGTACTCAGGCTGGCTACTCACCGATATCGTTTTTTTCTGCCCAGCTAGGGCGTTGCTTGTTTTTTCATACATCTGTCAGCTTGCCAGTGTAATGTTCAAATGGGCTAAAGTTAGTAAATCTGAGTGTCTCGAGAGAATCATCTTCAATGTACTCTGATTTGGCGAGGGACTGTTTGCTGTCGCTGGTCGATTTGAATTCGCCAAATGAAGTATTCTGTTGACCACAAGTCACGTGAGTATACACGGCGGTGTCCTCATCATTGCGTTCTCTGTGATAGAAGTAATTAAAATTGGAAACGATGACAGGGACAGGTAGGGCTATGGTTAGCACTCCGGCGATGGCACACATCGATCCCACTATTTTGCCGCCAATAGTAACTGGGCACATGTCTCCGTATCCAACCGTAGTCATGGACACCACCGCCCACCAAAATGCTGCGGGGATACTCGTGAATCCCGATTCAGGGTCGTCTGTCTCTGCAAAGTAAGCAGCGCTGGAGAACAGAATAACCCCTATGAGAAGAAAGAATATCAAAAGACCTAGTTCGCTGATGCTGGCGTTGAGTGTCTGGCCCAAGATTTGGAGACCCTTGGAGTGCCTGGAAAGTTTGAAAATCCTGAAGACTCGAACCAAACGGATTACTCTGAGTATGGCTAACGACATGGCCTGCTCGCTTCCCGCTCCCTGTAGCTCAGCGAGTTCAAGTCCAAGGGTGATGAAATAAGGAGCAATCGCTAATATGTCAATGACGTTCATTGCGTTTTTGAAGAAAGCCGGTTTGCTAGGGCACGATAAAAACCTCATGAGAAATTCAAAGGAAAACCACACGATGCAAAGTGACTCAACCATAAAAAACGGGTCTGTCAACGGATTTTTTTTTTTGTGGCGAGTAGTCCCATTCGTGATGAGGTGATTACTGAGTTCTATGTCTGTGCTGTGATCTTCCCTGAACCGTGGCAATGTCTCCAAACAGAAGATCAGTATGGATATCAAAATCACACTGACTGATACAACAGCGATCATCCGGGCAGGCCCCGAGCTGTCGGGGTACTCAAACAACAACCACATCTGGCGCTGAAACTCGTTGTCAGGCATCGGACGTTCCACCTCTCTGATCATACCTTCATCTTCTTTGAACATCTCTATGACCTCCTCTTCGATTTCATAAAATTTGATTTCTTCCATGAAAATGTCCATGGTAACGTTGACAGGTCTCCTAAGCCTTCCCCCGGACTGGTAATAATAAAGGATGGCATCAAAGCTGGGTCTATTCCTGTCGAAAAAGTACTCATTTCTCAACGGATCGAAGAAGCGCATCCTTTTACGTGGGTCTCCCAATAGCGTAGAGGGAAAGCGCGAGAGGGTCTTCAGTTGAGTTTCGAAGCGCAGCCCGGAGATGTTGATGACGACCCTCTCGCTGCACTCCTGGTCGCCCCGCTCCACGTCGCAATCATCTTGGTACAAGGGAGGGACTACCACAGTCTCGTCCTGGTTCTCACGGGATACAACAGTCATCTTTTGCCCCTCTCAAGGGTGAGCGCTTCACTCACCTCCACGGCCCCCACTGTCACTTTCTCTCGGTAGTTTTTCTTTCTTTCTTTTTCTCCCTCTCTTTCTTTGGGTAATGAATCCAAGTAAATCCTCACTGTATCACTCCAGCCTCCCAAATGGTATGATTAATTACTCCACCATATGTTTTTTTTCTGCCCAGTAAAAGTTTTCTTGTTGGTTTCCCCCATTTAAATCAATAAACTTTTTGTAGTTGCAGACGGTCCTGAAATACTCTCCAGTCTGTCTACTTGCTACCGTTGGCTGTCTACAGTATTGGCTATCATATTCACACCATTTTAAACAGCCAGAAGCCCTCCCCAAATTGACTGACGTGATGACACTCGCTGCACTGTCCACTGGTCACTTACTTCTCTCTCTGTGTCATGTTGTTGAATCTAACACAACTGGTAAACACCTATTACACTTCTTAAAAGTTTTCTCAACTCAGGACTTGCAGTGTTGACCAGTGCTCCAATATCTTATTTCAGAGAAACAAATCACTGACATAATTTTTTAAGGGACTGACCGAGTTTCCTTTAGTTAACCTACACAACAATCACAACTCAGTCAACTTCACCAGTTCGTTTTTTTTTTTTTTTATGTTGCATTTCAAATGTTTGTTTCTAATGTGGACTAACTACTGGGGCTTTAATGCAGCTTCACGTTGGAACAATATTAGCAATTTTCGCACATCATGTCTAAATCATCCAAAGGTATCAATAAATCATTGTGAAGCTCTACGAAGTCGGTTATAGATGTTTTGAACAAATTGATGCTTGAAAAATGCTGATATCGGTCCCATGACTTGAATAGGATTTGTGTCACAAAGGCTAAAATGTTAGCACGTGGAAACAGTGCCAGGGAAACTACACCAAAGCATGGATTGCTGTCATACCTTAGCCATAGACTGCTTACAGGGTAAGGAAATCATGAAATGTAATTTTGAAATTTGGGGAACTTTCCCCTTAAGAACGACTGCAATCCTCAAAATGAAAACGTATTTTTGGTATTTTCTACATGGATTACATGTTCCTGATATTACAGGAAGCCCTCTGCCCACACTGTGATTTAATCCTCTCTTACACAACCGCTTTCAGTTGCTTCACACATGGTGTGCTTTGAAGACTGTGAGAAATAAACCGAAACAAGATCAACCATCCTTCCTAGGAATATACGGTTGATTAATCTGTGTGTCAAAACAGAAGCCCCAAACCCAAGATAGGCTGTGCATCTACAGATACTCCTCAAATGACCCGTTTTTGATACAGTAGCCTATGTAGCCTACCCAACCCATGCTATAAAAGCTAATTGATGGCCAATGAAGTTCCACTTTTACTTTTGTGGTGATCAAACATTTTCTGAATGGGTGACCATCAGTTAACATAGTGGACACAGCTTAACTGCTCCCTCTATCTATACAGACCCAGGGTTGGATGTTGGCGTCAAATGTCAGCGTCAGCGACATGGTTCCCCTCACTGATAACCTGTTAGCAGCATACAGCGGTCACCAAATGGCTATCTAGGTCAGGCTAAGGTGGCAGGTAGCCTAGTGGTTAGTGTTGGACTAGTAACCGAAAGGTTGCAAGATCAAATCCCTGAGCAGACAAGGTAAAAATCTGTCGTTCTGCCCCGAACAAGGCAGTTAACCCACTGTTCTTAGGCCGTCATTGAAAATAAGAACTGACTTGCCTAGTAAAATAACAAACAGTCAGAGTCACTTCAGGCTGATGAATGTGTCAGAATAAAAAAAGGTTCTAAGAATGCCAGGTTCATCATTACTGTCAAGAATCTGGATCTAGAATTTCTCTGTCATTTTTCACATCCCCCCCCCCCCCCGTTGGTCATGTAAGCTATGACACGCAGATGCTCTTACGCAGCCTTAACTTGATGACCAGTCACCTAATTTGCCTCTGAGAGACTCACTTCTTTCCCAGAGTTAATATATTGCATGTGTGAATCTGGGGAAAAAAGTAACTCTGTAACTAATGTAATGGACATGGGTTATTATAGCTGACTGAAAAATAATATAATTTAGTTAGCCCCCACCCCCCTTCCCAATGGAGCCTGAGGCGTGTAAAATGCTGACAGGAAGCACATTCGACCCCCTCATTATGGGTGTCCTGACCTATGGTTGCAGGAGACCCTCCATGGCAACAGGATATCCTCAAGTCATTCACACCACTAACGGAAGGCAACATAGAGGTCATGCCAGGTCCCACAGCGCTCCCATGTACACAGTACACAAGCATGCATACATTGAAGCACAACATGAACTCATCAACCAACGTTGACTTGTCAAAATAAATGCATGGATATAGTGTATATAATCCAAGTCTTTCCTTCTTATAGGACGTTAGATATTCTTATAGGACGTTAGAGACTGAGCGACAAGGACTGCATGTATACACTCGTTGTCGACCACGCCACAGAAAAGCATGGCATTGGCAATGTATCCAGATCAATTCATTATTATCACATCATTATCATGGAATAATCTTGGTGTTAGGGATTGACGTCGGAGATGAGGCCTGATGCCATGTGATCCTCCGTATGGAAGTATTAATATCAATGTCATGATGATGAAACACTGCGCCAAGTTCCTTCTGGGTGGAAGTGGTGTTTACCGACTTTGAACACAGTTGCACTCATTTCACCATGCAGCCTCTCTTTATCTAAATATAGCAGAGATGAGCTTTCCTCCTTCCTTTCACCAAGCAGCACTGACGTGAGGTAATCACAGTGGGGAACGGTGGGTGACTTCCTTGACTTTCAGTTTCCATGTGTGTCCGTCCGTCCGTCCATCTGCCAGCGTTAACCGCACGATTCAATAACTGTACATGAAGATGAAATACCATTTGTAGACCGTATGTGTGGTATGATATTGTATTTTCGTTAGGTCAGTCTCAGAGGTCAACAGCTTTGGCTGACGGCCTTTGGATCCCATCATTATTGTGCCAACTATGTTGCTGGATATGAAATAGTGGGCCTTTGACTTGACCTGATAAATGCATTGCAGGGGAAGTGGTACCAGGGCTTCAATGGAAGGCACGAGTATGTGGATGTGGAGCTTGAGTCAGAGTCTGGGAAGCCTCTGTTTCGAGTAGGTTTCCATTTACACAGACGTCTTACAGTAAGACCATCCACTTTTGTCTCAAGACTCCTTTAAGGTTTTGTCATTTAGACAGCCAGCAGGTGAGATACAAAATGATATCTAAGAATGTGGGGAATATCTCAATATTGCGAGGATGTTGTAATCATTTTTGAAGGAAAATAATAACGCCTGTTTTATTGGCAAGCATATTTTTGTATGGTCAGGAACAACATTCAATGGGAACTAAGGGTTTAGTTGAACTCATTATGCATAGTTAAAGGGTAACTCTCAACCCCAATTTCAGCCTTTGCCCAACTCCTTAAAATAAAAAATAAAAAGCATTCAGGTGAGCATTGTGGGTGGGGGAATTGCTTAACGTGCATGTTTTTCCTAGTTTTTTTGCAGGTCATGTAATCATTTGGTAATGTAAAAAATGTCTTTGAACTCACATGTCACGATCTGACATAATGGCAGGCGACTGCAGGCTTTACATGAGAGATATTCAATTTTTTTCATGGTTGTAGGTATTTTTAAGCGCTACTGAACGAAGAGCCGTTTGGGAGCCAAATGAATGGCCCTTTTAGCAGAACGGAGCCAAATGAGCCGGCTCACTAAAAAGTCTAAAAATAATGCCCATCACTACAAATAAGGTGCTTGCTTTTATAGTAAGCCTTCAGGTGGTACCATCCAGCACGTGCAGAAGGGAGCATATTTCATACCGAACCCCTCCACACGATTTCAATGGTATAGTTGAACCACTAGAGGCAAAAAGAGCTAGATCCACTTTTGCAACAAGCAGTCAAAATGAAGACTAGAATTGACGTGTTTCACTATAACTAAGGCCAAAATATCTGGTTTTATTCATGAAAGTTACTCTAAGTAATGTAAGAATAAAATGTCATGATATGAGAGTAAATTAAATGAGTTACAAAAGGCTACTGTATATCTTGACAGGCATTTACTGCTTCCTCCTCCTAGTGTATTATAAATATGTCCAACATAGAAAGCAGGAGAGCCAACTCATCTCATTAGAAGTGTGAAAGTGTTGGGTCTAAACAACCTTAAGATCTGTTAATGCTATCCCGATTAGCCCCTGTGTACGTACACTAAATGACCAGAAATATGTGGACATCTGCTTGTCGAACATCTCATTACAAAATGCAGAGGTGTAAAGTACATAAGTAAAAAATACTTTAAAGTACTACTTAAGTAGTTTTTTGGCGGTATCTGTACTTTACTTTATTTATACTTTTGACAACTTTTACTTCAGTACATTCCTAAAGAAAACAAGGTACCTTTTACTCCATACATTTTCCCTGACACCCAAAAGTACTCGTTACATTTTGAATGCTTAGCAGGACAGGAAAATGGTCCAATTCATACAATGGTCCAAGACACAAATCTCTACTCCCTCTGATCTGGCAGACACCCTAAACACAAATGCTTAATTTGTAAATGATGTCTCAGTGTTGGAGTGTGCCCCCGGCTATCTGTAGATTAAAAACAAACGTGTCGTTTGGTTTGTTTAATATAAGCAATTTGAAATGATTTATACTTTTGATACTTAAGTATATTTTTGCATTTACATTTACTTTTGATACTTAACTATATTTAGAACCAAATACTTTTAGACTTTTACTTAAGTAGTACTTTACCAGGTGACTTACACTTGAGTCGTTTTCTATTAAGGTATCTTTACTTTTACTCAAGTTTTTCCAATTCTGCCAAAATCATGAGCATTAATATGTATTTGTACCCCCCTTTACTGCTGTAACAACCTCCACTATTCTGGGAGATGGCTCTCCACTAGATGTTGGAACCTTGCTGCAGGGACTTGCTTCCATTCAGCCATAAGAGCATTTGTGCAGTCAGGCTCTGATGTTAGGCGATTAAGCCTGGCTTGCAGTCGGCATTCCAATTCATCCCAAAGGTGTTCGATAGGGTTGAGGTCAGGGCTCTGTGCAGGCCAGTCAAGTTCTCCACACTGATCGACAAACCATGTCTGTATGGACCTCGCTTTGGGCACGGGGGCATTGTCATGCTGAAACAGGAAAGGGTCTTCCCCAAACTGTTGCCACAAAATTGGAACACAGGATTATCTAGAAAGCCATTGTATGATGTAGTGTTAAGATTTCCCTTCACTGGAGCGTAAGGGCCTAGCCCAAACCTGTTAGGTGGAGCAACACAGTTGAACCCAAGAGCAGACTCAGATGAGGAAATAGGGATGAATGAACCAAAATATTTATTGTTACACAGAGAGGTATGGAGTGCAGATCCGGGGAAGCTTGGATGAGTTGCAGAAAAAAGAGATGTGGAGACTGCGGTTGGAGTTGGCTGAGTAGAACAGGGTAAACAGGTCCTGAGGGAAACCCAAGTTAGTGGTGGTGAGTAAAATCCAGAGCAAGGTAGTTGGGTGGTGAGATGTGGAACTGGATGTAGACTGGAGCCAGAGACAGAGCGGTAACTGCAATGAGAGGATAAACGGTGTCAGGCAGGGAAACAGGCACAGCAGTGTAACAGGATCTTGAATAATCATAAATGGCTAGAATCATGAACTGACTGAGCAGAGATTACGATCTGGCAAAGTGGAAGTGGCAGGACTGAGTATTTGTAGAGGTCTTGATTATGGAACGAGTTGCAGCTGGTAAGGATCTGCTCTGACTCCAGCACACCTGTCTCCAACCACACAATCACACAGAGAGGGAGAGGGAGACCGAGAGAGAGTGTACAGGGGGAGTAACTGCAGGTCAAGAAGACACCGGATGAACACCAGAGGGCATAGCAGGGGCAGATGTGACAAAACCATGAACAACAGTCCCAGACCATTATTCATTTTCCACCAAACTTTACAGTGGGCACTATATATCGGGGCAGGTAGCATTCTCCAGGCATCCACCAAACCCAGATTTGTGCGTCAGACTGCCAGATAGTGAAGCGGTACTCATCACAAGCTTTACACCACTCCAGCTGACGCTTGGCATTGCACAAGGAGATCTTAGGCTTGTGTACAGCTGCTCGGCCATGGAAACTTATTTCATGAAGCTCCCGATGAACAGTTATTGTGCTGAAGTTGCTTCCAGAGGCAGTTTGGAACCCGGTAGTGAGTGTTGCAACTGAGGACAGATTATTTTTGCACACTACCCACTTCAGCACTCGGCAGTCCCGATCTGTGAGCTTCGCAGCTGAGCCGTTGTTGCTTCTAGACATTTCCGCTTCACAACTATAATAGCACCTACAGATGGCCGGGACAGTTCTAGCAGTGCAGAAATTTGACGAACTGTCTTGTTTGAAAGGTGGCATCCTAGGACCGCGCTACGTTGAATAACTGAGCCCTTAAGTAAGGCCATTCTACTGCCAATGTTTGTCTACAGAGATTGCATGGCTGTGTGCTCGATTTTATACACCTGTCACCAATGGGTGTGGCTGAAATAGCCAAATCCACTAATTTGAAGGGGTGTCCACATGCTTTTGCATATATAGTGTACTGTATGTGTGTGATCAGAGGCTTAGGGCATAGGCATCCAGACCTGGATTCAAAGACTATTAAAAATGATTTAAACAAATGTATCTGCTCTTAATTGAGCATGCCTGTTGCAATGGAACCAATAGAAAAGGCCCAAAGTGCAAACCCCCACCCACATGGCACTCCAGGTAGGTGAAAGCAACTGTTCAAAGTATTTGAAATATTTGAAATAGTATTTGAACCCAGGTCTGAACCATCTTCAGACACCCAGATATGTCTGTCCCAGCCTTTAGGCTTCCTATGTGGATTAAGGAGACACCCTAGGTCCCCAAGCCAAGCTCTATGCCAGTTCCTGGGGAGGGTTTGATGGCCGCGCACCCATTTTAGAAGGCTGTTATCTAACGTTGATGGCCATGGTTTCACTGATAAGTAACTAACCAACCGGGCATGGAGCAAGAGGAGGCTGAAACCCGACACTGTGGGTTCCTCCTCGAAATATCCTCCCCTGCATTCTACATTCTATCTCCTCCTCCTCAGAGCATGATTTCACTGCTTGATCATATCAAGCCCTTTTTTAGTAGACAGCATTGGCAGTCGGAAACTTCCAATACAAGCAAACCTGGGTTCAAATACTATTTAAAATATTTTCAAAAACATTATCTATGCTTGACTGAGCTTGTCTGGCTTTAATGGAGCAAAATAATATTTCCAAAACTGCAAATCCAACTCATCTCACTCTACAGGCAGGTTAAAGCAAATGCTCAAAGTATTCAAAAGATATCAAATATTATTTAAACACAGATCTGAATCCAAGCCCTGCCTGGCATCTGTAAGTGGATCAGTTCCAGGACTGAGACGCTGTCCTCTTCACAGTTGTTAATCAGGGGGGGACATCAAAGGTCTTCGAGAATGTTCTTTTTTATTTGAGTAATAACTCATGTGTAGCCAAGTATCTAAACTCAGCAAAAAAAATAAACATCCCTTTTTCAGGACCCTGTCTTTCAAAGATAATTCGTAAAAATCCAAATAACAACAGATCTTCATTGTAAAGGGTTTAAACACTGTTTCCCATGCTTGTTCAATGAACCATAAGCAATTAATGAACATGCACCTGTGGAACGGTCGTTCAGACACTAACAGCTTACAGAAGGTAGGCAATTAAGGTCACAGTTATGAAAACATAGAACACTAAAGAGGCCGTTCTACTGACTCTGAAAAACACCAAAAGAAAGATGCTCAGGGTCACTGCTCATCTGCGTGATCTTGCAAGGAGGCATGAGGACTGCAGATGTGGCCAGGGCAATAAATTGCAATGTCCGTACTGTGAGACGCCTGAGACAGCGCTACAGGGAGACAGGATGGACAGCTGATCGTCCTCGCAGTGACAGACCACATGTAACAACACCTGCACAGGATCGGTACATCCGAACATCACACCTGCGGGACAGGTACAGGATGGCAACACCAACTACCTGAGTTACACCAGGAACGCACAATCCCTCCATCAGTGCTCAGACTCTCCTCAAGAGGCTGGACTGAGGGCTTGTAGGCCTGTTGCGAGGCAGGTCCTCACCAGACATCACAGGCAACGACGTCACATATGGGCACAAACCCATGAAAGCTGGACCAGACAGGACTGGCAAAAATTGCTCTTCACTGACGAGTCGCGGTTTTGTCTCACCAGGGGTGATGGTTGGATTCGCGTTTATCGTCAAAGGAATGAGCGTTACACCGAGGCCTGTACTCTGGAACGGGATCGATTTGGAGGTGGAGGGTCCGTCATGGTCTGGGATCTAAACTTGTTCCGTTTATGTCTCAGAGTAAATGTATCGTTAGTAAGCCACTAGAATAACTTATATTGAATAGACACTATTGTCCTTGTACAGCACTGAAATTGACTTTGTGCTCTACTGTACATTCCCTATTTCTAAACAACAAAAGGTGTGGAGAAGATACAATCCAAAACCTCTCTGTCCACATCCAGGTCATGATTTAACTTTTGTAAAATTGCCCCAGTTTCAGTAACACTCTGCTTGTTTCTCCCACAACCATGTTGGTTCAAGTATTTATAGACAGTATGTCTAGTTTTCTCCACTTGCAAACAGTGGGTTAATTGCCCGCATGTTTTAAATGTACTTCAAAAGTTCAAAGTCTCACGCTCGCTCACCATAAAAAAATACATTGTTTTATTTGACAAGTTTAAAAGATTGATGTTTCGGCCTTCAATGGCCTTCTTCAGAACAACTTAAAAACAATTACCCATTCCTATAAGTGAGTACTATACTGAACAAAAATATTGACACAACCTGTAAAGTGTTGGTCCATACACACAAAAAGCTTATTTCTCGAAAATGTCGTGCACAAATTTCTTTACATCCCTGTTAGTGATAATTTACCAAGATAATCTATCCACCTGACAGGTGTGGCACTTTAAGAAGCTGATTAAACAGCATGATCATTACACAGGTGCACATTGTGCTGGGGACAATAAAAAGTCACTAAAATGTGCAGTTCTTCACACAACACAATGATCTTATATGAACTGTAACTCATGTTGTGTTTATAATTTTGTTTGGTATATTTTAATAATATGTTAAAAATAATACACCTTGGCTGTTAAGTCAATTATACTTCATGACTGTTGCCTCCCGTTTTAGTTTATTGTGATGGTAATGACTTTAAAAAAAAAATTAGTATAAGGCTGCGTGATGGTAATGTTTATGTTTGCGCTTTTCTAATAACCAATTTCTGTGTTCTTCTAATAACCAATTTCTGTGTTCATGCAAGTGACTGATTGAACGAATCCTCACTAATAGTATTGGTATAAATCAGTTTCAAGCCTCGTGGGGTATTGGTCATGCATGACCCAGTATTGCATTACCTAATATTGTTTGTCACATGAATGAAGCAAATGTTAATGATTAATTAATTATGAATGATGAATAAGCTGAATCATGCAAATATAACTTATCTGTATATAAAATAACTAACAGGACTTCCCCGTGTAGAGCTCCTGATCAACATGTGTACTTGAGTTTGTTGGAACCTCTCCAGCTTGCTGATAATTAACAATGATTCATTTAAGATTGACTTCGAGTGTCTTTGTGTAGAATATCCATGACAATTTGGCGCCGTGAACATCATGATTGATTCTTCCTGCGGAGCTTTCCAGTGGTGGTCTGCGAGGAAAACCGGTGGCGCCTTTTATGAAATGTGAGGGAAATTCCAGTCTAACCAAAAGACGACGAGACCCGCCCAGACCAGACCCTTACTGTGAGCTGACCAGGAGGAGACACATCACCCGAAAACAATTGAGGGACGGAAACTGATTTCAGTAAGTCAATTTAAATGATTTTTTTTATGATAAAACCATTCAAATTAAGGCGATTAACGCATAAAAAGATACCCATAGTCTTATAGAGAGGAGGCTATATGAGAAGACTAGAGCAAGGGTGTAACGGTATCATGGAAAGCCCCACTGACAGCTGTCTGTAGGCATTTATAAGAAGTGTCTACGTGGTCTGCAGCCACTAACAATAACACTTGGTGTTATTATATATGTACAGGAGATACATATGGTGCATAGCATATGGTGCATAGCAAGATGCACATGGGATAATAAGGGAAATTACTGCGTATGTTAGGGAATAGTACTATTAACCTTTTCACACGTACCAACAAACGGGTGTGGTGCCTGTAGCATACGCTCAAACCGGTGTGATTAGAACGCTTGATTAGAATGCTTATTTACAACGTCCAGTTTCGCTTGACACAACAATCAGCATTTGAGCTAGTCACACTGTTTTTTCACAGAAGTATTTTGCACAAACACTGTCCTTACAAAGTTATGTCCAGAATGTGACCAGTTTATTTTTGGAATCAATGTTCAGACATTCACAGAAGTAGGTACAGCATAACACAATCATCCAAACTGGAAAATGTAAACAACCTTTGTCCTAGCGCTAACTGAGGAAAGATTAACGTAACACAAGCGGTCATATTTTTAGGTCAAACTCTCAGCTGACAAAAACTACACTATGAATTAGCTAATAGCAAATACTATTTATAATTAATCACATCACAGCTGAGCTCACCATTGATCAACAAATATTTGAGTAAAACGCTTTCTAGAAATCGGAAGTAATCTGACGATATGTAGTTTGTGCACGCCGCCATGTCTGTTTTTTCGCATCAACCAAAGATAATAAGAGGAGACCAGATGAGTTTGGTCTATAGTATGCATGTTGAAGGGGATGTGTCGTGTACCATTGTTCACATCACATCATTCACTTTTGGAAGTTTACTCGAAAAATGAGTGAACCCTTCCTCACCTCATTTTGTTATAACATCTTTGGTCTGACAGACGTTTACTTGAAACCCAGAATGCATTGTATGTCAACAAACATGGCTCCACACATAGCTAGAATTAGCTTAGCTCATCATAATCAGTACAACCCTCAAAAAAGTATTTTACACACATAATATGTAACCATTACAATCTATGCAAGAATCGGAATGCATGATTTGTCACCAGCACTTGAAAACATGTAAATAAAACAGTAAATAAATAAATAATTACCACACAAAACACTTTCTGATGGTGATTTATTGATACAAGTGGTGTGTGCCGGCAGTCAATCATGTAACCTCTCACTCCCACTCTGAGCCATTCAGTGTTGTTGTTTATGTATGTAGCTAGCGAGCTAAGCTGTAGCATTAGCAATGTCTTCAAAAGGAGACAACTCATAAATGCGGAAATTCTGGACATTTTTATAAATTCTGACGATGAGTCTGAGTATGAAAGTCCAAAATTCAATTCTGACAGTGACCGTGAGGAGCTGCCCCCCAACCTTGTAGCCATTTAGAACTCTGAATCGGAGGCCCCCTTGTCCACTTGACGAAGTCCCAGGTCCATTTGAAGATGCTGGTGGTGATGGAGGCAGACCAACAGTGGATGCAGTACAGTGGAGTTCTGTGGTAGCTGGAAGGACGCCAGCCATTTCACCCCTCCTGGCCCTGCTGTTTGCTTTGATGAGTCCCAGTCTGGAGTGCAAATCCCCTTGCCATTTTCCTCTGAGGCAGAGTGCTTCAAGCTGTTTCTGACAGAGGAGCTGGTGGGAGACATAGTAGAGGAGATTAATCACTATGCATTTTAGCTACAGGAGAAGAGAGAGCCAGGAGTGAGGGGGAAACTCGCTAAATGGGTGACAACCACCATTAGTGAAATGTGTACCTTCCTGGTGACAGTCCTTCTCATGGGAATAGTAAAGAAGAACTCCCTGACAGAATACTGGAGCACAGATCTCATGTTTGCAACTCCCTTTATTTGCCACCCTCTTTTCCCCATATTAAAAAGCTGCTTCGCCCACCCACTGGAGCAGGTTGTTTGTCGACTGTCAGATAAGAAATAACACAGAAGAATGATCACCTCAAAAGCACGGACCATTCCTTAATGGGCTGGCAGTGAAAAATCAGTATGAGTTTTACTTTGGAGAATTTACTGTGAAAAGGACAGAGGGAGACAACTGTGTCCTGTTACAAAACCAGGACATTGCTGTTGTACAGAATGTGGTCGTCAATGAAATGGGCAACACTTTCGTAGTCTACAAGAGGTTCAGGAACATGGTTGATTTCTTCACCTACCCCTTTGCCGTCTTCCAAGATAGGCATTTTTCACCTCTCTGGATTATCAGATATTCTCCTCTTCACCAACGCTACAAATGTGCTGAAGAATTCTTCTTCCTTGCCAGAACGGATAAGCTGGCTTTCCATTGAGCCACTTGTAGACATGGCATAGCCCTGTTTGTTTCTGTTCGCCTCTCACAAGGTAAATATCTTAGGTTTTCACTGGGTATTGTGTGATTGGAGTGTAAATTATTATTTTTGATTGTAAGCAGTCTCTATGCTTAGTTCTCTCTCATTCTCTCCTGTCTTTAGATCAAGAAGTTTGCTGTAATTCAGTTCCTGGATGAAAGGAACGAGCCATATGCTGTAGCTCTACAAGTATGTATCAAAGACGACATCTGTTATTGGCCACCACTCAGCCTCAATTTAGCCATCTAGTGTACTCCACCAGACAGCACCTGAACAAAAAGTTGCTTTAAGTTTATGAAGGGAGCAGGTAGTTTTGCCTAATTTATGTCTCTGATGTGCTCTCATTTGAACTGTTAGCGTAATTAACTTGTCTGATGTGACAGTCCGTGTTTTGCAGAATGATTCATTCCTCTACCTTGTTATTCACTGGTCTAGACAATTAGGAAATGGCACAAATGTGATGTGAAAACATTGAGGTGATAGTGGACAGTAGAGTTGGTATGTTAAAAGCTTTGCTTCCAGACACACCGCCAGTCCCACCGTATCAGGAGCTTCTATCGAACCGTGAAAACATTGTGGTGCCAGCAGACTTTAGAGCTGGTATGTAAAATAGATTTTTTTTAAAATGCTTGAACAGGCAGTTAACCCACTGTTCCTAGGCCGTCATTGAAAATAAGAATTAGTTCTTAACTGACTTGCCTAGTTAAATAAAGGTAAAAAATAAATAAAATAAAAATATGCAAAGTTCAATTTCTGAACCATAATCAGCTTTCATGGTCAATTTCCAAAATTATTTATGTATTTTTTTATTCATAGAACTAGTTGTCTCCCCTATAACACATATGCCACGTCAGGGGCCAAGAGTCCGAATACAAATTAGGGAAGCATTATTCATTCAAAATCCATTGGAGGATATATCCTGTCCTGCTAAATGAACGTGTTACATTCAGGCGTTTGGAAATTGCTCCCAAGGATGAAGATGTCTGCAATATTTTTCTGAGGTCTTGGCTGATTTCTTTTGATTTTCCCATGATGTCAAGCAAAGAGACACTGAGTTTGAAGGTGGGCCTTGAGATACATCCAGAGGTGCACCTTCAATTGACTCAAATTATGTCAATTAGCCTATCAGAAGCTTCTAAAGCCATCACATCATTTTCTGGAATATTCCAGGCTGTTTATAGGTACAGTCAATTTAGTGTATGTGGACTTCTGACACACTGGAATTGTGATACAGTGAATTATAAGTGAAATAATCTGTCTGTAAACAATTGTTGGAAAAAATACTTGTGTCATGCACAAAGTACATGTCCTCCAACCTAAGTGTATGTAAACTTCTGACTTCAACTGTACTGCATTTACACTACCTCTATCAGATTGGGGAGGGGGGGGCAATGTAGTATATTGTTTTTGTCCCCCCCACTTTGGTTCTGAAGTCACCATCACCTACTAATTAACTTGTCATTGTTGCAGATTAAGTGTTTGAGCTATTAATATATCAATATCTATCATTTACAAATTAGCTATGACATAGCCAATGACTATATAACACGATTTTGGATTTCACCCCCATTCCACAGGCCTAATGGAATGGTTTAAACCAGTTGGCCATTTTTATGGAGTGAGTTTATTTTCTTCTCCCGCTTAGACCATGCACATTGCAAAAGTGGATTGCTGTCATTGTCATGGAAGGATCAACTTTACCCTGTATATCTAAAAAATGACCATATACTGTACATAGATTTTTTTAAGCAAAACTACCAAAATATTGCTGATGGTGAACCTGAAGAATCAAAATCAAATCCATTGTAAACCATGTTCACCAGGTATTGCCAGATTAGTTGTTTCTACTTTTATTCCAGTAAAACACAATTTTCAACAGCCCTTAGATAACTTATGTAATTTCCTAGGTTATTATTGTTTTCACTCAACTAATAAAGCCTAATAACACAAAAGCCATTTTAGCATTTGAAGGATGAAGGTGCTGCACAGATGTGCAAGAACAGGCCGCCTACCTCCCGGTGGCCAGCGTGCGAAGCTGGGCACAGTGCACAGTTTGACTGCAGTAGACCACTGATTTCTCCTGGGGTTGTTAGGCATGCAAAAGGTCTTGTAGATCAATGACTGGGTGTTCCCTACATGTGTTCGTGCGTGCACGGGTGCGTGTGTACACTGCGAAGATGTCGCTGTGTTTTTGGCGTCCACCAGAGCAGTAGGTGTAACTCAATCCAGCTCAGAGAGCAAATATCTGCTAGGGAACCTTAGAGGCACCTATAAATAAACACAGATGCATACTCCTCCAACGTTCCGTTGCGCCAACGCTGGTCTTAGTGGCCTATATGCGCTCATGAGCTCATGGCAACAGGCGTCTTCTGATCCTGTGGGGGTGCATCTACATAGTCTGATCCTAACCGAATTGTTCCGTTTCATTTAATCATGAAGCAATTTAGTTTGGTTCCATGCTAGAATGTTAATGGTTCACTGTAAATCAAACAAATGCCAAGTAGGTTAATTCATAGGCTATTACTGCGTAATTACCATTTTACTAGGTGCCATAGGCTAAATACCTGGTCATATATTTTCCAACCCTTGGATAAGTGTTCTGAGAAGAGGTAGATCTTGTTACAAATAACATTAATAACATCAACATCAATAATTTTATAATGGTGCAAGTTACATACAATATGGGTGTGTGAACATGTGTCCAATGCAGTTGTCTTCAATTCCCTCCTTATGACCTTTTCTCCCCTTGGCTCAAGACCCCTGTTAAAAAAAAATCCCTGCCACCTGGCAGGTCATTACAGACCATTTCAAAATGAACAATGTATATGATATCTAACGTGAAAGCAGCAGTGCATGAGGAACAGGAGTGCCTCACGCCACAAGAGATAATGAAGGTAAGAGATGAATGAAGGTGATGACGGTAAGAGTGTTCTAACGTTACCCTTTTTTTTGTCTGTAGCAAATGACTCTATCTCTTTACCCTCCTTGACACTTGACATTATGCACTTGGTTCTCTGACCATTTCAAATAGGAAGCAGAGCCAGCCAGTAGGTCTTGTGGTGTGGTTGAGAATTGACCACAAAGTTCCAGCAAACAACCCAAATACCTCAATGAAAATATGTGTTGGAAAAGAGAAACTTTTATCAGTTACCAGTTTTATCATTGGAATGTGATACAAAATGAGGTAATGGTGTGCTTTAGGACCAAGCGGTCGAGTAAGCTGTTTGGAGTGTTTATCCGACTGAATATTTATTGATTTATTTCCCCCCGACTTCTAAAACTGAAGTTGCGCCCCGTCAACAATACATATTTAGCTATATCCCTCTCAATATGAAAGAGAGTCATAAATGAGAGTTGAGTGATACAGAATACACGTGTAATATTGCATGTTGTAACGGTTAATAATATTGGCTCCTGGCTGTCAGTCTGTCTGACGCTGCACAGGAGCGCAGATTTGAAAAAACACGGCACAAAGTTGCTTTGAGGTTCCTAGGTTGAGCTTCTGAATGAACTGGAATTGTGGGTGTTTTTCATTCAGGAAGGGATGTGAGCATATTTTCCTAGTGCAACACTTGCTTGTTGGACCATATTTCAGGCTTGTCAGCACGCTAGTGCCAGCAGCATGTTGGACACTATGGATTATAATCACGAAAGCCAGCTCTGTCTACTGGTACATTTTTATACAGTAGAGTAACCTACATGCTTGTTGTAGGCTACAAGCAAACGAGAACCAGTTTTCTGATACTGACAGATGGAAGGGTGGCTGGTCCAGCAGCTGCTTGAGAACTTTCAGATAGAGCACGTTATGACGTCTTGCTTGGGTTTGTTTACATTGTCGTTTCTGGTTTTGTTTTGTCGCCCTGACAGTTTAATATTTCCTAATCACAAATGACATAATGAGATTTATTGAGTCTGGCTATAATGTCATAGAAATAACAAATGACTAGAAAGATGTCTCCGTTCAAGTCAGTGGTGGCATAATGGGTGGACTGGCAGCCATTTTGAGTGTACCCATCCCAGGAAGTAAAATCAGGAAATGTACCCTTCAATTTGTGCTGTGATTTGAACTGACATGACAAAAACTGCCTTCCATTGCATGAGCCACATCAGTTAGCATCATTTGAATTAACATTCTGCATTACCATGGCAATCCAGCATCAGCTGACAGAATATTCCAAAATACCATGGCAATTATTGCATCACAATAGCAGGCAGCCATTGCCAGTGTACCGTGAGTTTACCAGTTGATTGCCCGGGTTAGAGCTTCCAAGTCCATTCTATTCATTCTTATTTGTCTTGTTAATGTGCTGTGCATGTTCTCAACCAGGAGGATAGGCCTGTGCTGGGTTTGATACATTTTTCATGAAGCTATCATGCATTTCTATACATAAACAACAATGTGATACTTGTAACTTCATAGTCTTGTTGTTCTTATGCATTAACATCTTGATTGATACTTGTGTGCTTAGAACTAGCGGCAACATGGCGTCTTTCGATGTGACATCAGAAGATTGTGGGGGATTTCGCGCCATGTTGGTTTTCACTGTGGCCGTGTAAACGGTTCACTTTCCACTTGGGGGGTAGGTGCGTCCCAAAGATGCCGACTCTTTCCACTTCATATTTTTTTAGCATTTTAGTAATTTAGCAGCCGCTCTTATCCAAAGTGACTTTTAAGAGAAATTAGGGTGAAGTGCCTGGTCCAACGCTCTTAAACACAACACTCTGCCCATGATGCTGTTGCAGACGACAAACTGAGAGGCATGAACAATGATTTATTTATATTATGCCGTAGATAGTGAATGCATAGGAACATATATTGACAGCTAGATAGACAGCTAAGTAGTTTCAGGCTAACCAAACAGCAACAAAGAAGATAGCTAGGTAGCTAGCAATTTAGCGGCTAACCACAGATAGAGTAATGAGTTATAAATAATATATATTTGAGCTAAAGTTAGCTGACTTGCCACTGAATGTGTGTTGTGTTGTTTGACAGGTGACAGCTGATGTTTACAAAATCCTGTATGAATGACATTTTTAGCAAAATTGACATTGTTGCCTTCTTGAATGGTTGCTTTAACCAATGAAACCTAGCTATCACAATATTAATGCATTTAAATGTATGTTTTTGTTAGAAAAAAGCTTATTTAGCTCATTTCATAAGTAGCTACATGAAATCACAGGAAAACGATTGTCTGTTTAGCCTCTATCTGGAAAGTGTGGCTGGTCTTTTTGAATGTCAGTGCTCCAAAGTGAGATCAGGCCAGCAGGTTTTAACTGACGGGGTGCATTTCTGTGTAGTCAGGTGGAATTACAGTCAGGCTGGCAGCAGCATACTGAGTCCCAGTTAGCAATGAGCAATCGGGAGGCCGGTGTCCCTCCAGAGTGGTCGTGCACCTCGCAATTTTTTTTATCATTTAACATACATTGAATGCCATGTCCATTTGAAAAACGGTTTGTGATTTCCTATAAGTATTTACAAGTACTATAAATTATTGTGTGTGTGAAACATATCCGATTATGAGGGCCAGTCCTGGTTCCCCAGATCAACAGGTGACCAGAAATAAATCCAGTCAAATCAAATTGAATCAAAGTGACATTGTAAAGGAATCAAATAAGTGACATTGAAAATATACTAAAAAATAACACTAAACTAAATCAAGTACAAAAGAAACATGCAGATCAAAGAAATAAGATGAAACAAAAATAGCCTAAAGGCATATAGTATGGAAATAGTTTACCAATGTGCAAAATAACCGCAGTGTATTAGCAGGATAGAATTAGAATTAAAGTATATCTACATAGTGCAGTTAGGTGACATAACTATTGCACTAAAGGGATTTAAGTGTCTCTATTTATAAATGGTAAGTGTGTAGTAGGGTGCAATAGTCAGCCCAGGGTTGAGCTGTTGGATCAGTCTTGTGGCTTGGGGGTAGAGGCTGGCTTAGAGAGAGGTGATCCAAGACTTGATGTTGAACCTCACTGTACATAGAAGTGTTTTGGAAATTTTGAATGGGTTGTGAGTGTCTGATTGAACCATATATATTTTTTTAAATGTTTTGATTAAAAAAAATAAAAAATACTCCAGTCTGAATTTACATGACTAAAACCAGGTAGAAAGTGTGTAGAAATGATAATAAACCTATACATTTTTTAAATAATTTAGCCTCAGAACTATTTTTCAACCTTCACAATATTTTCAATATGGAGTTATTAGCAGTGCTATTTAGCGGATTTAGTTGATTTTGTGGTGTCAAACCAGTGAGCGTAACATTCTTCATCCAGAATATGAACAAAACGTAATTGTTGACAATGAAATAGGTGGGATTCATTTCTGACAGTTCTATATGTAGAAACAGTTCTGAAGGACATGCATCTGCGATGAAAGGACGTATCCTCTCTGCAACAGGCAATATGAGGGTTAGAGTATTATCTTAATAGAGAGATTTTGCCATGGAATTTATGAAAGCTAGCAATCTGTACATTACCATGTACATTCAAATTGAGATATAGTAAGTATCCTGTCATTCCAGGGGATGTGCTGGGGATGACAATGAGATGAGGGACGACATTCATGGGGGAACACACCACTGCTCTTTCAACAACGCATCTTTTAAAGATGAAGAGGAGGAGAAGGTGGATGAAGAACAGATGAAGACACCGGCAGTTTGATGTTGAGTAGTATTCACACAAGACTAGAAGTCAGATATAATCCAAGTACAGATGAACACAGCACCAACCATAGCTTGCTTGTTAGTTTTGATTGTCAGAGCAGGATAGATTGACATTTTTTGGTGTGTATTGTATCATTGAAGTTTCAGAGAACAATTAAACCACTGAATTAGCTACATGGTTTGGAAATTAGTTAAACTAACTTCCAACAAACCAATAAAAAAAATGAAGTTCAACTTGTAGCTACTTCCGAAACTGCCGACCATGTTGGCTTAAACCCAAACGTCTTCCACACCAATGTGTGAGGTGTTTCTCCATTACCCAGAAGCACCCAGGTGGTATTTGAGATCCAGCTGTGCCTCACCTGTGGGAGTCCACAGGTGACGAGTGTGAGGTCATCCCGGGGAAATACAGCATATTGGTGAGCCGGTTTCCTGTTTCATGTTCTCATCACAAGCTTTTTAGTTCAGGAGTAGACTTAATGAAAGCTAGACTTTATACCAGAGAGCATTTAATGCCTGGAAAAAGCCATTTTGGATCCAAAGAGCACCTTTTTACATAAACATTTTCAATTTTCCCTATTCTCTCTCGTCTTTCCTGTGCTCCCGGGATGGGCTCCTCCCTCCCCAGAGCCCCTGTGCCCTCAGATGAATACCAACGAGCAGCTTGGACCAGAGTCTGAGGATCTCGTTGTCTATGATACACAGAGAGGTACTAGAAAGTGTCAATCACTGAGCGGTTCTTGCCTGGCACAGATATAGCATACAGTATGTTTTAATATGAAGGACTGCTTTTACGAACCCAGATTAAATCTAGTCCTGGACTAAGATACACTTTCAATTGAGATTCTCCAGCGAGCAGGATTTAAGTCCAGGACGAGGCTTACTCTGTTTCTACTATGGCAGGGGTTCTCAAAATGGGGTACGTGGACCTCTGGGGCCAGATGTCAAAATACATTATTATTTGTAAAAACAAATTACATCAGATTTTTTAAAATTAATTTTACTAATAACAGATTAAACAAGTTTTGGCCAAGAGATACTTGAAATAAATTTAGAGGGTATAATACAATATAATATGATTAATCTCCAATTTAGGTTCTTATCCCTGGGCAGGCTCACAGGAATATTGGTATCCACAGTACTCCACCAATTATATATTTCTTCCCTGACCCCTGCTGCTGTGTCTTTCTCTGGGGCTGATGACACCACTCTGCTGTTCGAGGGACGCTTCGAGTGTGGCAACTTGCTGAAAGCAACAAGAGTGTGAGTACATAACATCCATAAGTATTGTCAAACCTCTCACACTGTCATTCAAAGTTCTGAGTGATTTACAATTTTTATTCTGTGTTGTGAGATTTAATTTCAATCTTCTAATATTGTCACTCATCCTAGTCATGAGTGAATGAATGCCCACAGCCATTTACATTCTGTCTAATCTTATTTAATTGAATTTCAGTGGTACATTTAATTACGAGCTCTCTCTGCGCACCAACCTGTACACAGAGAAGCACACTCAGTGGTTCTACTTGCAGGTGAGGAACACCCGTGTGTAGGTGCGTTACCGCTTCAACATCGCCAAACTGCTGAAGGTAGGTTGTTATTACCATTTTTACTGTGACTCTTTTCCCTCCCCCTGAGGAGAAGGCCCAGGTCCAGGGGGTGGGCTGGCATCTTGTGGGTCAACAGGCCTCCTACCAATGTAACGGGCGCCAGCACAACAACCAGCCCAGCTACACTCTCTCCTGGATCTCCTGCTTCCCTTACTGCCAGGTAAAGAACATGAGAGAACGTGCTCCAGCACTCGAGCACCAAAAGGCAAGCACTCCCTTGATTGTAAATTGCAATTAAAGCTTTGTCTAAAGGCCCAGTGCAGTCAAAAATGAGATTTTACTGTGTTTTACTGTGCTCTTTTGCTAAGAAGCTATTTTGGTTTCTTTTTTACATATTTTTTTTTCTTCTAAACACGGTAAGGTACTTAATTGTTACCCAGAAATGATATGATATTGAGACAGAACAGCTGCATTGGACCTTTAAATGATTTGTCTTTATCTTATTCAAGCAACATGTCTTAGAAGACATGTCTTTAATACACAAAAATGTGTATACATTTTCCCCTTACAACCAGGATGCCTGATACCTTTCCCACTGCTAGCCCTACACCAACCTGTGGGTCCACCCTAGGTTGTGTGAGGAGCGTAAATTGCTGCTGTACTTTTATCTCCATACTCCTCCATATTGTCTCTGTGTTTTATCCCCCTCAAGTCAAAGCCCATATCAACAAAGCATCTCAGAGTAGGCATGCTGATCTAGGATACGGTCGTCCCGGTCCATGTAATCGTATACATTAGGATCTAAAAGGCAAAACTGATCCTAGATCAGCACTTCTACTCTGAGATGCTTTGTAAATGCCAGCCCAGTTGAGATGAAACAACCAACAGAATATCAGACCGTTAACCTCTTGGATCTCTAGGGGCGCTATTTCATTTTTGGATAAAAAACGTTCCCGTTTTAAGCGCAATATTTTGTCACGAAAAGATGCTCGACTATGCATATTATTGACCGTTTTGGAAAGAAAACACTCTGAAGTTTCAGAATCTGCAAAGATATTGTCTGTAAGTGCCCTAGAACTCATTCTACAGGCGAAACCAAGATGATACGTCAACCAGGAAATGAGCAGAATCTCTGAAGCTCTTTGCTCTGAAGTTTTCCATTGTCTCCTTATATGGCTGTGATTGCGCAAGGAATGAGCCTACACGTTCTGTCGTTTCCCCAAGGCGTTTGCAGCATTGTGACGTATTTGTAGGCATATCATTGGAAGATTGACCATAAGAGACTACATTTTCCAAGTGTCCGCCTGGTGTCCCTGCGTCGAAATTGGAGCGTAAAGCCAGGTGCAATTATTTTTCCATTTGAGAGCAAGGAGAAACCAGGCTTCCACGAAGGATATATCATCGAAGAGATATGTGGAAAAACACCTTGAGGATTGATTCTAAACCACGTTTGCCATGTTTCAGTCGATATTATGGAGTTAATTTGGAAAAAAGTTCGTGTTTTGAGGGCTGAATTTTCGTTTTTTTTTTTTGGTAGCCAAATGTGATGTACAAAACGGAGCTATTTCTAATACACAAAGAATCTTTTTGGAAAAACTGAGCATCTGCTATCTAACTGAGAGTCTCCTCATTGAAAACATCAGAAGTTCTTCAAAGGTAAGTTATTTTATTTGAAGGCTTTACTTGTTTTTGTGATAGTTGCCTGCTAAATGCTAACGCTAATGCTAATGCTAAATGCTACGCTAGCTAGCTACTGTTACACAAATGATTGTTTTCCTATGGTTGAAAAGCATATTTTGAAAATCTGAGATGACAGTGTTGTTAACAAAAGGCTAAGCTTGAGAGATAGCATATTTATTTCATTTCATTTGCGATTTTCATGAATAGTTAACGTTGCGTTATGGTAATGAGCTTAGGTCTATAAATAGAATCCCGGATCCGGGTTTGGTCGTTGAGAATACATTTTTCCTTGATTTGAACTGCCTAGCTTTTTCTCATATTGGCTGCCAGGGTTTCCAGGATTCAACTAATCTTAGCAAATAACTGGCCTCTCAAACATCCGATATTTGTATGTCCTCCCCACAATAACAAATATTATAGCATACTATAGTATAAATACTATAGTACTGACTGTAGTGTTTTTGCAGACTTTACTGTAATTATACTGTAGTATTTACAGTTAACTATAGTAAAAGAAAACTGTAGTGTACAGTTGAAGTCAGAAGTTTACATACACGTTAGCCAAATACATTTAAACTCAGTTTTTCCCAATTCCTGACATTTAATCCTAGTAAAAAAATCCCTGTCTTTAGGTCAGTTAGGATCACCACTTTACTTTAAGAATGTGAAATGTCAGAATAGTAGAGAGAATCATTTATTTCAGCTTTTATTTCTTTCATCACATTCCCAGAAGGTCAGAAGTTGACATATGTAACGGATGTGAAATGGCTAGCTAGTCAGCGGTGGTGGGTAACGATGCTTCGTGGTTGACTGTTGTTGATGGTGTGCAAAGGGTCTCTGGTTCGCGCCCGGGTATGGGCGAGGGGACGGTCTAAAATTACACTGTTACACATATACTCAATTAGTATTTGGTAGCATTCCCTTTAAAATGTTTAACTTGGGTCAAATGTTTCAGGTAGCCTTCCACAAGCTTCCCACAACAAGTTGGGTGAGTTTTAGCCCATTCCTCCTGACAGAGCTGGTGTAACTGAGTCAGGTTTGTTGGCCTCCTTGCTCGCACATGCTTTTTCAGTTCTGCCTACAAATGTTCTATAGGATTGAGGTCAGGGCTTTGTGATGGCCACTCCAATACTTTGACTTTGTTGTCCTTATGCCATTTTGCCATTTTGGAAGTATGCTTGGGGCCAAGCTTTAACTTCCTGACTGATGTCTTGAGATGTTGCTTCAATATATTCACATACATTTTCCTACCTCATGATGCCATCTATTTTGTGAAGTGTACCAGTCCCTCCTGCAGCAAAGCACCCCCACAACATGATGCTGCCACCCCCGTGCTTCACAGTAGGGATGGTGTTCTTCGGCTTGCAAGCCACCCCCTTTTTCCTCCAAGCATAACAATGGTCATTATGGCCAAACAATTCTATTTTTGTTTCATCAGACCAGAGGACATGTCTCCAAAAAGTATGATCTTTGTTCCCATGTGCAGTTGCAAACCATAGTCTGCCTTTTTTATGGCGGTTTTGGAGCAGTTGCTTCTTCCTTGCTGAGCAGCCTTTCAGGTTATGTCGATATAGCACTCGTTTTTACTGTGGATATACATACTTTTGTACCTGTTTCCTCCAGCATCTTCACAAGGTCCTTTGCTGTTGTCAAGCAAAGAGGCACTGAGTTTGAAGGTAGGCCTTGAAATACATCCACAGGTACATCTCCAATTGACTCAAATGATGTCAATTAGCCTATCAGAAGCTTCTAAAGCCATGACATAATTTTCTGGAATTTTCCAAGCTGTTTAATGGTACAGTCGACTTAGTGTATGTAAACTTCTGACCCACTGCAATTGTGATACAGTGAATTATAAGTTAAATAATCTGTAAACAATTGTTGGAAAAATTACTTGTCATGCACAAAGTAGATGTTCTAACTGACTTGCCAAAACTCTACGTTGTGAACAAGAAATTTGTGGAGTGGTTGAAAAACTAGTTTTAATGACTCCAACCTAAGTGTATGTAAACTTCCAACTTCAACTGTATATCTTGTATTTTGCAGATTGTAGTATACTATAGTATTTACTGTAGGTTTTATGCAGACTGTACTATACTGTAAAAACAGACAGAGGCACCAGTCTCACCCGTCTGTAATGCTTTTCCTGTACATGTGTGAGAGAGTACGTGTGTGAGAGAGCTGCAGGAGATTATGACATCGGAGGCAGGTCTGCCCATAGACACAGAACCAACTGATACCTCATTGACTGACCATGAGGCCAGCCACAGGCTACCCCATTCACCACAGAACTTCCTTTAGGGCGGAGTTAATTACGTACAATTTGGATTGACGAGTATAGTTGTGTTTCAGCACCAGTGGATCCAACAGTTTAGAGTCAGATGGACCTCCTCTTCACCTCCAGGCCTTCAACAAGGTAGTAACAGTGGTAGTAAGAACTAACAGTAGTGTTATTGTATCATCAACAAAAAGTACTGTATCTAGTCTGATGAAAAGGAAAGCATGTCAGGTGAATCAGGAGCTAGCGGACAAACACGCTTGCACTGCTCTCCGACCAGGGAGAGATCGAAACGAGTGGTGTCACTTTCACTCCCTCTCTCTCTCTAGCCCCATACACACTTTGCAGACGTTGTTTTGCATAAACATTGTGTTTTGTCTCCACTACAGTTCTGTTAACATTTTTTGTGCAAACTCTGCAAAAAAATGTGTTATCAAGCATTGTGTCAAATGCATTGTACAGTTGTAGAACCTGTTTGTGTTCCAGCTGATGGCTCCTCCAGCAGCACCCAGGAGGGAGCTTCCCAAATGGAGGGAGATACTAGTCCCCCCAGAGCCCAGATTTCCAGATAAGGTAGTCTGTTGTGGTAGTCTAAAGAGGGAGTCTTAGCAAGGCTACATTTCATAATTCTCTTACCTCCCTCAAGTGGTGTGGGAGAATACTGCATCTTCACATGCCCACAATATGACACCATGTTCATTTAAATCCCTGAATGAATTAAATCCCTGCATGAATCTCTGAACATTCCTTGAAGCATTCAGCATGTTCAGGGCCTGTATCGCTGTTTTCTCCAGGTGTCTGTCCTATACCTGTTCTTCGACACAGAGAGGGGCCATGAAATCGAAGGTATATCCTCCATCGAATAACCTCCTCCGTGTAGTTATTACTACACAATTTCCTCTATCTCACACTCTTATTCACAAGACAAAGCCAAAAACAAGTATGTTTTACAGTGTAGCATCGCTACTAAATAAATGGTATTATTGTGAAAAGGGTTCTGAGTTTGAAACCCGGGTTGGGATGACTGATTATTTGTTTGTCTTGTTTGCAGTCAGAGTAACTGCAGCATCTGATGGCAGAGTACGTGAGCAGCAGGAAGCACTTGACCCTCGGCCCGACCCTCAATGGTATTTTATTTTTTTATTTTTTTATTTCACCTTTATTTAACCAGGTAGGCTAGTTGAGAACAAGTTCAGATGGTCATGTACAGGTAGAGATATTGGTGTGCAAAAGAGCAGAAAAGTAAATAAATAAAAACAGTATGGGGATGAGGTAGGTGAAAATGGGTGGGCTATTTACCAATAGACTATGTACAGCTGCAGCGATCGGTTAGCTGCTCAGATAGCTGATGTTTGAAGTTGGTGAGGGAGATAAAAGTCTCCAACTTCAGCGATTTTTGCAATTCGTTCCAGTCACAGGCAGCAGAGTACTGGAACGAAAGGCGGCCAAATGAGGTGTTGGCTTTAGGGATGATCAGTGAGATACACCTGCTGGAGCGCGTGCTACGGATGGGTGTTGCCATCGTGACCAGTGAGCTGAGATAAGGCGGAGCTTTACCTAGCATGGACTTGTAGATGACCTGGAGCCAGTGGGTCTGGCGACGAATATGTAGCGAGGGCCAGCCGACTAGAGCATACAAGTCGCAGTGGTGGGTGGTATAAGGTGCTTTAGTGACAAAACGGATGGCACTGTGATAGACTGCATCCAGTTTGCTGAGTAGAGTGTTGGAAGCCATTTTGTAGATGACATCGCCGAAGTCGAGGATCGGTAGGATAGTCAGTTTACTAGGGTAAGCTTGGCGGCGTGAGTGAAGGAGGCTTTGTTGCGGAATAGAAAGCCGACTCTTGATTTGATTTTCGATTGGAGATGTTTGATATGAGCCTGGAAGGAGAGTTTGCAGTCTAGCCAGACACCTAGGTACTTATAGATGTCCACATATTCTAGGTCGGAACCATCCAGGGTGGTGATGCTAGGCGGGCATGCGGGTGCAGGCAGCGATCGGTTGAAAAGCATGCATTTGGTTTTACTAGTGTTTAAGAGCAGTCGGAGGCCACGGAAGGAGTGTTGTATGGCATTGAAGCTTGTTTGGAGGTTAGATAGCACAGTGTCCAATGACGGGCCGAAAGTATATAGAATGGTGTCGTCTGCGTAGAGGTGGATCAGGGAATCGCCCGCAGCAAGAGCAACATCATTGATGTATACAGAGAAAAGAGTCGGCCCGAGAATTGAACCCTGTGGCACCCCCATAGAGACTGCCAGAGGACCGGACAGCATGCCCTCCGATTTGACACACTGAACTCTGTCTGCAAAGTAATTGGTGAAACAGGCAAGGCAGTCATCCGAAAAACCGAGGCTACTGAGTCTGCCGATAAGAATATGGTGATTGACAGAGTCGAAAGCCTTGGCAAGGTCGATGAAGACGGCTGCACAGTACTGTCTTTTATCGATGGCGGTTATGATATCGTTTAGTACCTTGAGTGTGGCTGAGGTGCACCCGTGACCGGCTCGGAAACCAGATTGCACAGCGGAGAAGGTACAGTGGGATTCGAGATGGTCAGTGACCTGTTTGTTGACTTGGCTTTCGAAGACCTTAGATAGGCAGGGCAGGATGGATATAGGTCTGTAACAGTTTGGGTCCAGGGTGTCTCCCCCTTTGAAGAGGGGGATGACTGCGGCAGCTTTCCAATCCTTGGGGATCTCAGACGATATGAAAGAGAGGTTGAACAGGCTGGTAATAGGGGTTGCGACAATGGTGGCGGATAGTTTCAGAAATAGAGGGTCCAGATTGTCAAGCCCAGCTGATTTGTACGGGTCCAGGTTTTGCAGCTCTTTCAGAACATCTGCTATCTGGATTTGGGTAAAGGAGAACCTGGAGAGGCTTGGGCGAGGAGCAGCGGGGGGGGCGGGGCTGTTGGCCGAGGTTGAAGTAGCCAGGCGGAAGGCATGGCCAGCCGTTGAGAAATGCTTATTGAAGTTTTCGATAATCATGGATTTATCGGTGGTGACCGTGTTACCTAGCCTCAGTGCAGTGGGCAGCTGGGAGGAGGTGCTCTTGCTCTCCATTGACTTCACAGTGTCCCAGAACTTTTTGGAGTTGGAGCTACAGGATGCAAACTTCTGCCTGAAGAAGCTGGCCTTAGCTTTCCTGACTGACTGCGTGTATTGGTTCCGGACTTCCCTGAACAGTTGCATATCACGGGGACTATTCAATGCTATTGCAGTCCGCCACAGGATGTTTTTGTGCTGGTCGAGGGCAGTCAGGTCTGGGGTGAACCAAGGGCTGTATCTGTTCTTAGTTCTGCATTTTTTGAACGGAGCATGCTTATCTAAAATGGTGAGGAAGTTACTTTTAAAGAATGACCAGGCATCCTCAACCGACGGGATGAGGTCAATGTCCTTCCAGGATACCCGGGCCAGGTCGATTAGAAAGGCCTGCTCACAGAAGTGTTTTAGGGAGCGTTTGACAGTGATGAGGGGTAGAGTAGAGTAATTAACTTTAGTAGACATCATTTCCGTAGCTTATAGCCCTCAAGGTCTGCTTGTCCTCTCTTCTCTTCTCTCCTCTCTTCTCTTTAATGCATAAAATGTTCTAAACTAAGCAGAAACAGAAACGTCCCCTTTTCAGGACCCTGTCTTTCAAAGATAATTTGTAAAAATCCAAATAACTTCACAGATCTTCATTGTAAAGGGTTTAAAACCGTTTCCCATGCTTGTTCAAAGAACCATAAACAATTAATGAACATGCACCTGTGGAACGGTCGTCAAGACACAATTCACAGACGGTAGGCAATTAAGGTCACAGTTATGAAAACCTAGGACACTGAAGAGGCCTTTCTACTGACTCTGAAAAACACCAAAAGAAAGATGCCCAGGGTCCCTGCTCATCTGTGTGAACGTGACGTAGGCATGCTGCAAGGAGGCATGAGGACTGCAGATGTGGCCAGGGCAATAAATTGCAATCTCCGTACTGTGAGACACCTGAGACAGCGCTACAGGGAGACAGGATGGACAGCTGATCGTCCTCGCAATGACAGACCATGTGTAACAACACCTGCACAGGATCGGTACATCCGAACATCACACCTGTGGGACAGGTACAGGATAGCAACACCAACTGCCTGAGTTACACCAGCAACGCACAATCCCTCCATCAGTGCTCAGACTGTCCGCAATAGGCTGAGAGAGGCTGGACTGAGGGCTTGTAGGCCTGTTGTAAAGCAGGTCCTCACCAGACATCACCGGCAACAACGTCGATGGACAAGACAGGACTGGCAAAAAAGTGCTCTTCACTGACGAGTCACGGTTTTGTCTCACCAGGGGTGATGGACGGATTCGCGTTAATCGACGAAGGAATGAGCGTTACACCGAGGCCTGTACTCTGGAGCGGGATCGATTTGGAGGTGGGGTGTCCGTCATGGTCTGGAGCGGTGTGTCACAGCATCATTGCAGGCAATCTCAATGCTGTGCGTTACAGGGAAGACATCCTCCTCCGTCATGTGGTACTGCTCATTCTGTGCGTGATTTCCTGCAGGACAGGAATGTCAGTGTTCTGGGACCTGTTGGATCAGAGGGTGAGGGCAAGGGCCATTCCCCCCAGAAATGTCTGGGAACTTGCAGGTGCCTTGGTGTAAGAGTAGGGTAACATCTCACAGCAAGAACGGGCAAATCTGGTGCAGTCCATGAGGAGGAAATGCACTGCAGTACTTAATGCAGCTCGTGGCCACACCAGATACTGACTGTTACTGTTGATTTTGACCCCCCCTTTGTTCAGGGACACATTATTCCATGTCTGTTAGTCACATGTCTGTGGAACTTGTTCATTCTATGTCTCAGTTCACTCTCTTCCTGTACATGTTGTAACCTAGGCTATGACTGGCCCGGGCTGCCCGCCTACCCCCCCCCCCCCCCCCCCCCCCCCTACCATGTGCCCTTCTTCATGCATCCCACCGTGACCACTTCACAGCTGCCCAGGGACAGCAGGGACAGGGAGCGCCTTCCCAGTCATCCTCAGCGACAGCCCGGCCTGGCTGCAGGAGACAGGACTACCGGAAGGCTCTCCCCAGTCCAGTGTAAGCAGAACACTGAGCATGGACTTGGTTACTGGTACAGTTACTAGTACTGGTCTGAAACTGGCTGGCCTTAACTAATTATGTCTAAGATGTTGCAGATAGCAGCTATTTTGAAGGCTTTTACTTGCAATTATCGTAATATGATGTTGGATTAGCTACTTTAGTTGAATGCACTTATTGTGAGTCTCACTGGTTAAGAGTGTCTGCTAAAAACATGTTCTTCTTCTGAACAGGGAGAGGGCCGCATTCCTATACTGCCCCTGCCAGTATGCAACTCAGATCCAACCGGTGAGAAAAACACAACATAAACTAGGTTTCCATACAACCTTTTTATTGGAGTAAAGTACAATGTCGGATAAAAAAAATAAATGACAGGCCTGAGGGAAACAGAAAATGTGTGTGGAAACTTTCCAAATTTGGACAAAACTAAACATACTAGACAAGGTGTCGGTAAAATGTATTATTAGAGAAATGTCCATGGAAACGCGTTTAAGCGCAAATATTGATATAATAACCATCATAACAAAGTAAACTTGGTGTCACGCGATGACATACTGTGTGGTGGTCCTCCCACAAACACTCGTTGTTACAGCATACAGTTTATTAGGCTACAGATTAAATACATTATGATGAATTTAACAGGGTGGTGAAAGTCGAGAGTCTTATTCTGGTGACTTGATCATCTTACTCATTTGTCCATAATTATCGCACGTGCCAATACCAGAGTGGGCACACTCGCTATATAATGCAACATTCTTTATGAGAAAACCACCAGTAGAGTTTTAAATGCCATGGAGAGAAACAATTCCGGTAAATGGGAATTTAACCGCAAAAGGTGTTTTTATGTGCACTACGTCATCACGCACAGCATTTTATCCCCAACAAGTTAATTTGATGGAACCATCTCTGGTGGGAAAATGTGTGTATTATTCTTTGCCGATTTTAGAATATTTGCATGAAAATCTGTCGCCAATTGGATGGAAACCTAGCTACTGACTAGATATTGATCATTATGCTGTAGATATGGATAGATGTACAAACAGACAGATGGTGTACCTAAACATACAATATGGTAGACATTATAGATCCGTTGAAATCACACACTGACTAAATCAATTTAGTGTCACAGATGTGTGTGTTTGCGTATGTGTGTGTGTGTATGTGTGAGTCCATACTGTGTGTGTGTGTGTGTAGTCAGGGGAAGTGCAGCACAGCTCAGTATACAAAACATTAAGAATGCCTGCTTTTTCCATGACATAGACTGATCAGGTGAATCCAGGTGAAAGCTATGATCCCTTATTGATGTCACTTGTTAAATCCACTTAAATCAGTGTAGATGAAGGGGAAGTGACCAGTTAAAGAAGGATTTTTAAGCCTTGAGACAATTGAAACATGGATTGTGTGTGTGTGCCATTCAGAGGGTGAATGGGCAAGACAAAAAATGTAAGTGCCATTGAACAGAGTATGGTAGTAGGTGCAAGATTTGTCAAGAACGGAGTATGGTAGTAGGCGCACCGGTTTGTCAAGAACATGGACATGCCCTGTCAAATTTAGGCTGTTCTGAGGGCAAAAGGGGTTCCGACTCAATATTAGGAAGGGGTTTCTAATGTTTTGTACACTCAGTGTATTATATTACATTACTCTAAAACATTTCTAGGATGCCCAACATCTTTCCCTCTTAGGTGCATAGCCAACATTGGACCTGACTTCAACTTTCCCAAAAATACTGTGCTGCAGGATGACACGCACTCTAAAGTGCAGTCATGCAGAGGAAAAAAAACGTTAGGACCTTGTAATGTCTTAACACTTAGTACTTATTTATATAATAAGAAAGACTCTGAATACAAGCAATTGAACTGGAGCTTCACATTTACTCAAATGAGTTAGTGCCAGAATAACGTAGAACAACACTGTGCATGACCAAGGGTGCTCCATCCTTAAAGGGGACATCAGTAATTAACAGAACATAACAGACCTTTTAAAATTTGTTTGTATTTTTTGCGTATTTTAGTTTTTTTCCCTCCAAATAAAATTTTCTCTGATTAGTTTTTCCAGGTTTCTCACACTTTTTTAATAGAAAAACAACGTTAGTTTTAAACTGCATCAGGTGATGCTTAGATTTTTTTTGTGCAGTTACCCTTTAATTCAGAGCACCTGCACTGTTTTTCGGTTAGCGGTGTTTCTGTAGCGAAGTAAGTGCACGTGATGGAGATCGCAAATCAAATGCTTGTCATGCCAAATAGTGTCCCCTTGACAAAAAGTGCCCCCACCCCCCAGCGTCACAATGTGATTCTGTAAACTATTAGCGTCCATCAGCTATCTCAACGGTGTGATGACCTAATGTGTAGAATTTTGGAAATCATTACAGCCTAAATTACGTTATTTTCATCCCAGCTATACAAACAAAGCTGATTTCCAGAGATCATTTTGCTGTTTGAACAAGTTTTGTTTTGCTAAAAATATTGAAATATTAAATGATAATTTCTACAACATGAAATCAATGTCTTGAATGTTGCTACGTTTCAGAAATGACAAAGAAAACCTCTGCTTGGCACATTGCTACTTACCTTGCAGATCACAAAGTCAGCTAATTTCCACTCAATTCATTTGCAAATACGGTCGATTCATACACTGGCTTGTCCGGTTGGCATGTTTTTATTTTTTAACTGCTCTTCCCTTATCTACACTGAAATAATATTACTTCAGTCTTCCTCTATTATGATTTTTTTTAAGTGTCTGTCTCGCATAGCTCATTAGTACACCCATGTGGTTGAATATAATCTAGGCTCTCTATTGTAGGTCCTAGGAAACTAAATACAATCAAGGGATTCCTTACAATTTAGTCAGTACTTTGTTGAAGCACCTTTAGCAGAGATTACAGCTTCAAGTCTTCTTTGGTATGACGCTACAAGCTTGGCACACTTGGGGATTTTCTCCCATTCTTCTCTGCAGATCCTCTCAAGTTCTGTCAGGTTGGATGTGGAGCGTCACTGCGCAGCTATTTTCAGGTCTCTCCAGAGACTGGGCCACTCAAGGACATTCAGAGACTTGTCCAAAAGCCACTCCTGCGTTGTCTTGACTGTGTGTTTAGGGTCCTTGTCCTTTTGGAAAGGTGAACATTCACCCCAGTCTAAGGTCCTGAGGTCTCTGGAGTAGGTTTTTATCAAGAATATCTCTGTACTTTGCTCTGTTCATCTTTCCCTCGATCCTGATTAGTCTCCCAGTCCCTGCCACTGAAAAAGATCCCCACAGCATGATGCTGCCACCACCATGCTTCACCGTAGGGATGGTGCCAGGTTTCCTCCAGATGTGACTCTTGGCATTCAGGCCAAAGAGTTCAATCTTGGTTTCATAAGTTTGCCTTTTGGCAAACTCCAATCCAGCTGTCATGTGCCTTTTACTGAGGAGTGGCTTCAGTCTAGCCACTCTACCATAAAGGCCTGATTGATGGAGTGCTGCAGAGATGGTTGTCCTTCTGGAAGGTTCTCCCATCTCCAAAGAAGAACTCTGGAGCTCTGTCAGAGTGACCATCGGGTTCTTGGTAACCTCCCTGACTAAAGCCCTTCTCCCCCGATTGCTCAGTTTGGCCGGGTGGCCAGCTCTAGGAAGAGTCTAGGTGGTTCCAAACTTCTGCCACTTAAGAATGATGAAGCACAATGTGTTATTGGGGACCTTTAATGCTGCAGAAATGTTTTGGTACCCTTCCCCAGATCTGTGCCTCGTCACAATCCTGTTTCGGAGCTCTACAGATAATTCCTTCAACCTCATGGCTTGGTTTCTGCTCTGGCATGCACTGTCAACTGTTGGACCCCAAGTGTGGGACCTTGGGCTCCCGAGTGGAGCAGCGGTCTAAGGCACTGCATCTCAGTTGCTATAGGCATCACTACAGACCCTAGTTCGATTCCAGGCTGTATCACAACCGGCCGTGATTGGGAGTCCCATAGGGCGGCACACAATTGGCCCAGCGTCGTGCAGGTTTTGCCAGGGTAGGCCATCATTGTAAAAAATAATTTGTTCTTAACTGGCTTGACCAGTTAAATCTAAATAAAAAAATATTGACGGGTGTGTGCCTTTTTCAAATCATGTCCAATCAATTGAATTTACCATAGGTGGACTCCAATCAAGTTGTAGAAACATCTCAAGGATGATCAATGGAAACAGGATGCATCTGAGCTCGATTTCGAGTCTCATAGCAAAGGGTTTACAAAAATGTTTAAAAACCTGTTGTCAATTTGTCATTGTGAGGTATTGTGTGTAGATTGATGAGGAATTTGTTTAATTTAATCTATTTTATAATAAGGCTGTAACGTAACAAAATGTGGAAAAAGTCAAGGGGTCTGAATACTTTCCGATTGCACTGTATATTTATTGGAGGGCCAGAAAATAAATAAACAGAGGACAATAATTTTGACCTGGTCAAAAACCTCCACATGCTTCTCAGCCCATGGCTGAAGGTGGTACTCAAAGGTTTTCTGGTCTGGTTTGACAACTTCCAGCCCATCAGGTGGTTTCAGTGATCTGAAAATACCTTATACAGAAATACCAATAGACAAACAACAACACTAAGTAAATCACAAATTTGAAAGACTACAGTATATGCAATAATACATTATGTACAATTACATTGTTTATCGCAGTCAACAGCTGTGGCTCCCGTCCGTACAGCAGGCGATAGGGTGAGTACTCAGTGGAGGCCTGGACGCTGCTGTTGTGTGCAAAAATAATTACCTTCAGGTTGTCCTCCCACCGTTCCTGGTACCCGTCCAGGGACTTGCCCATGGCAGTCTTGAGGGTCTGGTTGGTCCATTCATCCAAACCTGGAATAGGGGGTAGGAAAGGGATATCTATTGACAATGTAAGATATTGAAATATGTAGCATGGAAAAACTAAATATTAGTGACAGAAAATAACCTACAACATCCGTACCTTGTTCCGGAGTTCACAACCTTGGTCACTCAAGATGACCTCAGGAGAACCATGTGTTGAAGATGTCCATCAGCTTGGAGTTGGCCTTGCCAGTCATGTCCTTGATGGGTAGCATATAAAACTAAAATAAATGTTTGGGTCCAAGCACCCTTTTTAATGGGTTACAGGAGGGAATTTAGAGTTAAGCACATTCTCTTCTTTTACTGGCCTTAAAAATGTCTTAAGGATCGTACCCTTTTTTTTCAACTTCCGCCTAAAATGACCCAAATCAAATTGCTCAGGACCTGAAGCAAGGATATTAATATTCTTGATAACATTTGAAAGGAAACACTTTGAAGTTTGTGGATATGTAAAATGAATGTAGGAAAATATAACACATTAGATCTGGAAAAAGATAATACAAACACATTTTTTTGTGTTTTCAATTTTTTTTAAACGCAAGAGAAAGGTCAAATAATCAGATAGGAGTTCAGGTGCATTTAGATGTTGGCCACCAGATGGCAGTGAAGCACTCCATTACAACACTATATTTTGTATCAAGTCCACCAGGAGTTTTTCCAAATGAGCCAAATTGGTCAATTGATACATTTTCAAGTACATAACTATAGAGAACATACACACATGCTATGGTAATAACAATTTAAGTTTACACACTCCCAGGAATGTCATACATGATGGACAATTACCTTCCCTACAGAAAAGACACTAACCATCTCTGGGACCGTCAAGATGACAAATCAGAGCAAGATTACTGAATGTAAGTATATTATTTACCATCAGAGGTTAATGTATCAAACCAGTTGCCATGATAAAAGCGTTTTGTCTCCTCAAACAATAGCATGGTATTTTTTCACTGTAATAGCTACTGTAAAATGTCTTAAGGATCGTACCCTTCTTTTCTCTGTATATATCAATGATGTTTCTCATGCTGCGGGCGATTCCCTGATCCACCTCTACGCAGACGACACCATTCTATATACTTCCGGCCCGTCCTTGGACACTGTGCTATCTAACCTCCAAACGAGCTTCAATGCCATACAGCACTCCTTCCGTGGCCTCCAACTGCTCTTAAACGCTAGTAAAACCAAATGCATGCTTTTCAACCGTTCGCTGCCTGCACCCGCACGCCTGACCAGCATCACCACCCTGGATGGTTCCGACCTTGAATATGTGGACATCTATAAGTACCTAGGTGTCTGGCTAGACTCTAAACTCTCCTTCCAGACCCATATCAAACATCTCCAATCGAAAATCAAATCAAGAGTCGGCTTTCTATTCCGCAACAAAGCCTCCTTCACTCACGCCGCCAAACTTACCCTAGTAAAACTGACTATCCTACCGATCCTCGACTTCGGCGACGTCATCTACAAAATTGCTTCCAACACTCTACTCAGCAAACTGGATGCAGTTTATCACAGTGCCATCCGTTTTGTCACTAAAGCACCTTATACCACCCACCACTGCGACTTGTATGCTCTAGTCGGCTGGCCCTCGCTACATATTCGTCGCCAGACCCACTGGCTCCAGGTCATCTACAAGTCCATGCTAGGTAAAGCTCCGCCTTATCTCAGTTCACTGGTTACGATGGCAACACCCATCCGTAGCACGCGCTCCAGCAGGTGTATCTCACTGATCATCCCTAAAGCCAACACCTCATTTGGCCGCCTTTCGTTCCAGTTCTCTGCTGCCTGTGACTGGAACGAATTGCAAAAATCGCTGAAGTTGGAGACTTTTATCTCCCTCACCAACTTCAAACATCTGCTATCTGAGCAGCTAACCGATCGCTGCAGCTGTACATAGTCTATTGGTAAATAGCCCACCCATTTTCACCTACCTCATCCCCATACTGTTTTTATTTATTTATTTTTATTTTTCTGCTCTTTTGCACACCAATATCTCTACCTGTACATAACCATCTGATCATTTATCACTCCAGTGTTAATCTGCATAATTGTAATTATTTGCCTACCTCATGCCTTTTGCACACAATGTATATATAGACCTTTTTTTCTACTGTGTTATTGACTTGTTAATTGTTTACTCCATGTGTAACTCTGTGTTGTCTGTTCACACTGCTATGCCTTATCTTGGCCAGGTCGCAGTTGCAAATGAGAACTTGTTCTCAACTAGCCTACCTGGTTAAATAAAGGTGAAATAAAAAAATAAATAAATAAAAAAAAAAAATGGACAGTGCAGTTAGATTAACAATAATTTAAGCTTTCTGCCCATATAAGACATGTCTATGTCCTGGAAAGTTTGCTGTTACGTCATTCTAGTCACATTAGCGCATGTTAGCTACAACTGTCCCGGTTTCGGGACACCGACCATGTAAATGTTAATGGGTATTGCCTCTACCGACTTGGTAAAATCTGTCACCGTCAAATACAAGCTGTTGCGATTCCTGGATTTTGTGAAGGGTCCGATGGGGTCCACACCTAACATTTAAAGTGTTTGAGAGAGGATTACTTCATACTTACTCGTATTTACCATACCTTATGCAGATGTTTTTATTTGTAAAGATACTATACACACACACACACTATAATAATGCTGTCCTCCCCTCAGCAGCCTCCACTAAACTATATGTATAGCTAGCAACTAGCTAACGTTAGATGAGAATAGTTGTTGAAAAAATGGTTATGTAGCTAAATCTGTCCAGTTATCTAATTGAAGCTAACTGCTTAACATTACCCTGAATTGTGAATTTCTCTGAATGTTGCGCCTCTTGTCGAGATTAGTGATCTCTTCATAGTACTTCGCCTGGATGGAAAGATAAAAGAAAATCTCATTTAGGTATGCCTTTGAAGTGCAAGCTACATACAAACAGAAATGTGCAATAACAGTTACAGTAGCTTGCTTGTTAGCTAACGTAAACTCACCCAATTCCGTACAAATGTGCATAACCGCAACATTCAAACGAGGCTACAAAGAAAACTAATGGGACTGTAGCGACTGTGTTGACTTCGTGAACTACGTTTATATTCAAGCAGTGATCGACATGGTAACGGATCTATAGTATTGGAGAAAAGTTGAAAAAACTGACCCTCCGTTACATCGTGACGTGTCAAGTCGTAACGTACAGCACGCATAAAGCAACTATTTCTGTTTTACAATCTCTCTCCACCAGGTGTAGCACTTCTCTCATCCTTTAAAAACAAGAAATGGACAGTGACGGGGTAAGAGGGGGATACCTAGTCATTTTTTGCGTCATTCATTGCATGCGATCATCATTCTCAAAGCTGCTGTTTACTTCTAAGATCACTTTAGCACCGCCCTAAAAACCCGATTCAAATTCGACACTAACCTTCAAATAGGTATGTAATGACACATTATATAAATTCTTTATAGTGTTTTATTTACATTTTAGAGGTGATAAGTTGGACAGATCGAGCAATTTTCCCACACAACATCTCTCCTTCTCACTATCACGCATTAGTTTTGCTTCCCCACCCGCCATTTAAAAAAAAGACCCGACTGTAACGTTTGTCGCCGGAAGGAGACCAAGGTGCAGGGTGGTAAGTGTTCATGATTCTTTAATTACTCAGAACACCAAACAAAAACAACAAAAGAATAACGAACGTCACGTTCTGCAGGCTTCACAGAGCTAACAAAAAACAAGATTCCACAAACACCAAAAGAAGAATGACAACTTATATGTGATCCCCAATCAGAGACAACGATAAACAGCTGCCTCTGATTGGGAACCACACTCGGCAAAAAACAAAGAAATAGAAAACATAGAAATAAAGAAACTAGAATGCCCACCCTAGTCACACCCTGGCCTAACCAGGGTAGGCAATAGAGAATAAAAGCCTCTCTATGGCCAGGCCGACGGTGCTCATTGCCTTCTTGAATCATGCAGAAACGGGCAGCGTGGGGGTCATGTAATTGATTCTGTTGGAAAGGTGAGAAATTGTGCTTTACAATGGTATTGACATTACAGTTGATCTGGAAGTATTACGTTTTTGGGGCGCTAAAATAAGGTAAATTGTACGAACCAAGGCGATGTACAAAAGTGAGTGAGTTTATGTTAGCTAGCTAACATTAGCTAAATAAAACTGTCTGGCTAGCTGACTAGGCATGCTGAGGTATGGAAGTAACGTTACAGTAGCTAGCAACGTCAATCTTTAAAAATATCTTATTGTTAAATAGGAATAAATAATATATGTACTTAAGGCAAATACATGGTAAAGAAAGTGTTCTCTTTCCAGTCTTTTCAGTTATCTGAAGCAGCAGGTAGTCAGCCGGTTTCACCCTCAAAAACACTGTGAAATAGAACTAGAACTGTCCGCCTCCTCCTTCATTCGCGACCACTATGAAGTAAAATAGAGCCAAGCAACCAGCATAGCAACGGACGCTTTGGTTCATTACGTAATCCGTTCAGAATGTTGCAGGTTCTAGCAACAGCCCTAGCAACAGAAGCTAGAACTCATCAAATCCCATTGTTACGTAGAGGGGGGGACACTATTTGGCATGACAGGCATAGCACCGCACGGTATGGCTCGTTACATTGTTGTGTGCGTGTTCGTTTACTGAGGAACATGTAAGCCACTTTCAATTTCCTTATGTAGTGGGCAAGATAAATGTTTCAATTTCCTTGTCTTTCATCAAGATAAATGTTTATGGTGCAACGTCATCCCCAGGCTATTGTGCACACAGCACATGTAATTGTCACTAATTAACCCAGCCACAAAGTAATAATTATGGCTAAACACCTCCCATTTACACAATTTATCTTCTTAAAATTTGATTTTAAACCTAACCCGGAACTCTAACCTTAAATTTTGATCGAAAAAGCACATTTTAGTTTTAATTAATTTTTACGATTTAGCCAATTTGACTTTGTGGCTGAGCTATCTAGTGGACTCCCCCGATCATACTTCGACCTAGTGGGTTATGTCACATTCTACATTGGTCATTATGTCACAGTTATGTAACATTCATGAACCCTTTGTAAAGCATAACATATGGCTATAGATGCTTAGTAACATTTATGTAGTGCTTATAAAAGGCACTATGAAGGCTTTATGAAATGTATTTATGTAATTTAAAGCGAGACCGGTTAGGGTCAAGGTTTTTAAATAACTTTTTCTTTAATAAGAAATAATAACACTTAGTTTATTTAGGGTTAACTTTTTTGAACTCGAACCACAAATAGGATAAATGTAAATTAATTTCCTTAGGCATTAATCATGCAAACCTATTCGTTTTTTATTGTGACATGGCCTCAGTGAGATTCCAACCTATAATTTTCTGTTGTTTATCCATGAAATTAGTCCACTTCGCCACCAGGAAGGAGCTAGCGTTCCATGATTTTTCATACATGCAAAGCTGTACATTTTTGTCTATTCAAATAGACCCCATTTCAAAGTAAACAAGCACTCATTAAGTTTAGGTGCGGCCAATTAGTGGGTGTGGCCAACACACCTGAACACACTTAATGGATTTCCCCTTTTGAGTTGTCTCACTGAATTCTTCTTACTCTTTCAAATGACTGCTCAACTTGTTGACTGCTCAACTTGTTGACTGCTTGATCCACACAGCAGACATTGTGGGCTAGGTTAGGGATGCTGTGTTGCACGTGTAGCGCTACATTTTACGTGGCGTCATTACATCATGTACCTACGTTAGATTGGTATGCACGTCAGCTTTGACATCGGTTTTTAGCATCGCCGTTAAACTAGACATCGCGCCGATACCGATGTTGGCATTTTTAGCTAATATCAGCCGATTCCGAAATGTTCACCGATATATCATGCATCCCTAATAGAGAGACCTTTGTTGATGCTGAGAATGGAATGTATACATTTTTAAATAACATTCTTAAAACGTTCTCTTTTGGTTTTTATGGAAAGTTTTAACGTTCTTGGAACAATTTGAGAATGTGACTTTAAATAGGACCATGAGTAAACCTGTAGGATATGTTATCTTGAAGTACTGAAATTCCTTCCTAGAGAAGATTGTTGTATCTTAACGTTCTTGGAACAATTTCAGAGCATTCCCAATGTCAAACCAGTTGGAGAACATTCCTAGAATTAAATGTAACCATGTTTGAACTATAAGGAAACGTTCTGTTAAAGTAATGAAATACCAACAAAATATAGTTTTTTAAGTTCCTTAAATTTGCTGAGAATGTTCCAACGCCAAGCAACTGTTTTGCACCATTCCCAGAAAGTTGTGGGAAGGTTGTATGCAAAATAACCATAGGTCAACCACGCTCTCACCAAGCTCTAAGAAACTAATGGTTCTCAGAATGTTATATGCTAATGTGACCTTCCTGGTCCCGTCCCTCAAGTCAGTGAGTCAACACAGGAAGGAGCAATGGATGAATAGTACATTTATTCCCAAAGCTGCAGTCATTACTCGACAGGATATAAATAGCACTCCCACAGCAAATCTCCATAAATCTGCTGTCTGACATACTAACAACAATAAAAAAAACTATCAATGTCTATCAAAGTCATTGTGATTGTATAGTGGATAACAATTTCCAATCATTCTTAATTTAATACAAATAAATACATTGTTTCCATGTGCAATCTGATATTTATAACATCAGAATAAACTATAATCTATTTTATTATTCAAAATATATCAAAATATCCCGCAATTACTCAATGTCACACTCTCGTGGCGAAGAAATATAATACACCTGGAATGTACCACATATTTTCCTAAACTAACAAAACCAGGCTAATACGCTGGCTGGTGCTTATGAGTTTATAAAACATATTCTTTACATGTCATAAATGACCTGCAATGATGGGACACACACAGTATAGATGAATGCTCATTCATCGACGGGGTATAAATAGCACTCCTAAAGAACAAGCATTTTTGAGTTAGCTACCAACTTCAGAGGGAACTTTATTTAGCTAGCATAAAATCCACATGGAAAACTGAGATTCGGCAAATAACGTTTAAAGAGTGGCTTATTAGACGCCAAACCAACAACAGTTGCTACTAATAACATAAATTGCTAATGTACGGTGTAAAATGTGGATTTTATGATGTAATGCCAACTTTTTACATTTCTATCCCGGGACCATTCAATTTTCAATTTACCCACAGCAATTCTCCATAAATCTGCTATGGATCACCCAGAATCCCATACCTTTATCACAGTGTGTTAGACAATGTAAACACACTATTCTACCAGGAGGTGGCATAATACCCATTTTTATGCAGGAATTTAACAATGTAATTACACTTACACTAGCTGGGGAATTCAATAGTCCCAGATCTCGTTGTGTTCATAAAAAACATCTGAAAATCAATCATAAATCATTGAAATGTTTTTTTGGGGGAAAAGTTTTAATTCATTAATTGAAATAATGTTTTTTTTTTAATCCCTGATTGTTTGAACTCAATGGAATTTCAATTCTATTTTTTTATGTCCTAAATGACAAAGTACAGAATATCAGACAACAGACAATAAAACAATTTTAACATTAAAACAATAACATTTTACTCGCTTTTTATCCTTCATACAGTACATGTCAATCTGTTCCTGCAAGAATGAAACACAAAAAGAAGAAGTGGAAAGTAACTGTACAAACTAAAATAAACAGATCGGTTAAACACCAACACAAAAAGACTGCATCAGGAACCTCACCGATGAGTGTGAGCTAATGTACTGCACTGCAATGTAATGTGCTGTATTCATATTCAGACTGTATCAACATCACCCAATAATACGCACACCATATTTCGTCCTGGGTGGCGAGATTAGGCTTTCCACCATCTCAAAGCAAAGCCAGCTCCCCTCGTGACCAGTGTGTCTACATAGTCTCTGTAGTGATGCTGACAACCTGCGGCTGCACCCTATTCCTGTTGCAGTTAAACAACCAGGCACTCCTGCGGTGGCGGTACCTCTTGGACAGCAGCACATAGAGCACGGGGTTAACACAGGGATGGAGGTACTGGAGCACGGTGCAGATGAAGTAGAACATCTCCCAGGACTGGCCGTGGCGGTAGAGCCCAAGGTACACACACAGCTCCAGGATGTACCTAATAATGAAGACGAGTCAGGAGAAGAGGTATAAACAAGAACAAGTGTTATAATTTCCCCTAACGTATACAATAAAGTCGTCATCATCTTCCTCATCCTCTTCATCATCGTCATCATACCCGGGAAGCCAGCAGATGGAGAAGGTCCCGGCCGCCAGGAACACCATAAAGGAGGCTCGGCGTGTGTTGCGGGCACTGGCCACAGACATGACTGGGCTCTTGTGGAGGAAGCAGGCCAACCGGACGTAGTTGAAGGCGATCACCAGCATAGGGACGAAGTAGTAGAGCATGAACTGGCTGAGGACCACCTGATGGAGGGATGGATGAATGGATTCAAAATGTTGTGTTTTCTCACATCAATTGGACACCATTTTCTTTCAGCGAATGAAAGTAACTGTCTTTTATTTTATTTTTTTACAGACCTGGTTACTTCCAGTGACATTATTTTAACTAAACATAATAGCTTTTGTTACACATTGTGTGCATCTCAAATGGCACCCTATTCCCTCTAGTACACCAGGTCAAAAGATGTGCACTATATAGCAAACAGAGTACAATTTCAGACCAAGCCATTGTTACCTGATAGTGGTGTTCCTGTATGGTGGGCAGGCAGAATGAAAAATTACCCAAGCCGGGGCTCAGGCTCTCCTTGGTGGCGAAGATCCTCAGAGGCAAGCTGATGAAGAAGGCTGATGCCCAGACCAAGACGAACATCAGGACCACCAGGTCCATGGTAGGAGGGTGGTAGGGGTTGGTGATGATCATGGCGCGTGTCATGGACACGGCACACAGGCTGTAGGTGCTGGCTGCCAGGGAGAAGGCCAGAAAGAACTGGTACACCTTGCAGGAGGTGTCCCCCAGCGGCCACGAGTAGCTGAAGAAGACGATAGGAGATGATGAAAGATTATAAGATTGTCACAGAGAGATGGTAATCCTACTTCTGCTTTTATACTAAATACTCAGAGACAAACACAGCGCTCATATCCCACAAGATTCTTCTGTTTGCCAAACATGGGGTTTGATCTGCTGGCAACCCTCCAGGTCCAGTGGCCCCTCTAACCTCTATGGCTATTGGCTAGGCTACCTGACAGTTGAGTAAACTAGCACAACTGAATCAACTAGTCAAGGGCGTGATCATTCGCCTACAAGGTGAATCAGATGTGCTAGGTCTTTAATAACTTAGATAAAATACATGGCACAGATAGGGGTCCCCGAGAAGAGGTTTGCTACCTGACAATGGAGTGCAAGGTGAATGGTATCAGCAACAGGGTGAGGAAGTCTTCCAGGGCCATGGCTCTAACCTCTAACCTACCTGACAGCAGAGTGCAAGGTGAAGGGGATGACCAGCAGGATGAGGAAGTCTGCCAGAGCCAGGATCTCTGATCTCTAACCTCTAACCTAACTGACAGCAGAGTGAAGGGGATGAGCAGCAGGGTGAGGAAGTCTGCCAGGGCCATGATCTCTAATTTCTAACCTCTAACCTACCTGATGGCGGAGTGCAGGGTGAAGGGGATGAGCAGCAGGGTGAGGAAGTCTGCCAGAGCCAGGATCTCTGATCTCTAACCTCTAACCTACCTGACGGCAGAGTGCAGAGTGAAGGGGATGAGCAGCAGGGTGAGGAAGTCTGCCAGAGCCAGGATATCTGATCTCTAACCTCTAACCTACCTGATGGCGGAGTGCAGGGTGAAGGGGATGAGCAGCAGGGTGAGGAAGTCTGCCAGAGCCATGCTGAGCAGCAGGATGTCCAGACAGTTCTTCCTCAGGGTGTTGTACTTGGCGAACAGAGAGAACACCAGTAGGTTGGCACAGAAACCGATGCCCAGGATCACCCCGCAGGTACAGGCAAAGATCAGGGAAAACATGTTGGGGACAGCCTGTTGTGTGATCAAAGATTTAGATATAATCTCAATCTCAAAACGGTTAGATAATCTCAGTTCTTGGAAACGTTTCAATATAGTTTAATTTATATCAAAATTGCCAATCCACTTTTTATCAGTGGAGGCTTTTTAGGGGAGGAAGGGGAGGACCGTCCTACTCAGGGAATTTCATAAAAATACAAATAGTGAAACATAAAATATATTCAAATGTCACCAAATAACTGATTAAAACACACTGTTTTGCAATGAAGGTCTACAGTAGCCTCAACAACACCCTCTAGGGTAGCACCATGGTGTAGCCGGAGGACAGCTATTTTCCATCCTCCTCTGGGTACATTGACTTCGATACAAAACCTAGGAGGCTCATGGTTTTCACCCCTTCCATAGACTTGCACAGTATTTATGGTGACCTCCGGAGAACGTCCTCAAAACTCTTGCAATATGAACTGAGCACATCCAATAAAAGAATCAGAGACTGAATCTTGTACTGAAAGCATAAGCCACAGCTAGCTAGCACTGCAGTGCATGATGTGTGGTGAGTAGCTGACTCAAAGAGAGAGAAAGACAATAGTTGAACCCTTTTGAACAAATTAATTTCTTGAAAAATGAAGGAGAACCAGCAGAGAGAGCGAGAGAGAAAGAGCTAATTATTGTCTTAGTTTACCTTTCACTTAGCTAATGCAGCTAAATTAGCCTACTCAACAACCTGACTCAGAGAGGAATGCTATTTATGTTAGCTAGTTAGCTAACTGGCTAAGGCTATCCAACACTGCAACTCTTCCAACTGTTAAACTGCTTGCTGTACACTGTACTCTGTGATTGTACACATGGATTGGATTGTGGGTTTACTAACTCATTAGTTCTAGTTTGTTGACTATAACGTTAATACGGTGACAATGAAGTAGGCTGTGTAGTGGTTAGAGGTTATGATATGAAGGTTTGGCTTAGAGTTTTTTTGCGCCTGGTCACAGACTGCTGTTGTGTTTTGCTCTGAAGCCTACAAGCGAAGGGAAAAGGTGAGAGGTGGACAGCGCGTAGATGCGAGAAAGGAATTATACTACGAGCAAAGTGATGATGCTGTTTATGAAAGTGAACTGTGTGTGCGGGTGGTCAGGGTTGTATATATTTAGCCGATTCTGTTGCAAAACGTTTCTTTAACAGAAGCAAACAGAATGAAACGCGGAGGGAATTACCTAAATTTGTCCAATAGAAACTCTTGTTTTTCTTTTTGGACAAATTACTACACCCCAGATCAGCTAGATGCAGGCAAGAGTGTGCAAGGCGGTATTGAATCACGTTGATTACTTCAATTTGTCTTCGGCCTGTGCATTATAAACTTTCATTTGTAGGCTAGGTTGATGTTAAATTGAGCTGGGTGAATGGAATATGATTGACAGTAATAGAAATAAGGCCATACTCCCCCCCCCCCCCCCCCCCCCCAATCTTAAACGGCATTACCGCCACTGAGTTTTATATACATTACATACATATACATCAAGCTTGATCTAGATTTTATAACTACAAATAGCTAACAAAATTATAATTAGTGTTATTATTGTATTTAAAAAGTTTACCTACTACTGGACTACAACTGACTTGCTCTGTACCTGAAATAATTATTTGGATGACCCTGTTTAGCCCTGTGTGTTACTTACCATACTCTTGGGTTATTGAGTGAAGTATCCTCATGTGTACCAAGATAAACAGCAGTATTCTCCGTCATGGGTAAATCCGTTAGCCATTCTTTGAATTTTAGAGTATCCCCATAATGAAAACTGTTAAAAGTGGCTTGCATGTGAAGTCTATGACTCTTAGTTTTTGTTTGCTGACTATGGAGAATGGCAAACATCACTCACTCAGGTCAAATTGATTCTGGTTGGATGAGTTTAAAGGGAGAGTACTCACATCTGACTCTCTGAATTTAGCACAGTTACCGTTTTTGAAGGACTGGGGTGTATGTCTATGTTCATTCATGTTGTCTGTGTTGTTGTTGTATCTTATAGTTTTCCAGAGAATATGTTTTTGGCAATTCCAATGATTATTATTATTATGTAATGTACACACAGTAGCTTCTGAATGGAAGTGCGTGGGTTTATCACAAGAAGTGAAAAACCTGTCACAGACCTTTTCTGACCTTTTACATGAGTAAAACGTAGACATTAGAGAGAGATAATCTATATTTAATTGATGTGTGTTCTGTGGGGGTTTCCATACAGTATGTGTTATGTTCAGCATATTTAACCCCCATGCAAACAGACCCTACTCGCAAAAGAAAACGTTCCACTTTCCTTTCCGTGTATTGTTTTCCTGTTGATTGTCTCCCACCCTCTCCCTCCCCTCTCTTCTCTCAGTGAGTTATTAATGCCTTTTCCATTGTTACATTGATTTCTTCAGCACAGTAGTGTGGAACGCCAGTCTTCTGATGGGGTCTTTATCAGACCATTCCACTGTGTTTATGACTCTGGCTCTGGCTAATGGCCTCAGTACCGGCTCTTAGGACAGGATGTAGCTGCAGTACTAACGCTGCTGCCTGGTGCATTTACTCTCTCCCCTCCCAGCAGGTCCATAGAGCGTGTGACCCAAATGGCACCCTATTCCCTACATAGTGCACTAATGTTGACGGGCTCGCGCTGGTCAAAAGTAGTGCACTATATAGGGAATAGGGTGCCATTTGGGGCGTGTCCATTCAGTCAGAGACGGGTTAAAACACACCACATGGTTCTCTAGTGTGACATTAACAACCGTATAAGGTCCCTTGTTCATGCTGAATAGTCAACAAATAGGCTATATTGATGACTTTCTCATTGGTGATAGGCTACGGTAACTCAATGTAACTCATTGGCGCAATAATTGAATTTATAAAATAAAATGGTATGGTACAGTATTTGATTAGACTACATTGTCTGTAGAGAGAACACAATGTATTCATGAAGCTTTAATTGTTTGATTTTTGTTGTTGTTGTTGAAATGATGGTGCTCTCAGTGCAAGTGCTTAAACTTGAAATAAGTCTGTGATTATACCAGCAGTTTAAACTCTGTCTTCTTTGATCAAAAAATAGTTTCTAAAACTGGAGAGAGGGAGTTTGATGGAACAATCCAATAACATACAAGTCAATGAGATGATAATGGGCAGTACTATACATGGAAGAAAACAAAAATAAATACAAATAAAAATGAAGCATTTATCAACAGGAAGGAAGGAACATTTTTCAAAAAACAAAAAAAATCAACCACAAAGGAGAACACTTGTGTAACTTAACAAAAACATAAGGATATCATCATTATATCTAAAGTGCATTATATTGTTATGATAAAATGACCGAAAGTCAGCAGCACCGTAATACATTCACAAAATAAATACACAGTTCAAAGGAAATAAATTATGGGAGAAATATTTGTTATGGATGCTAACTACAGATTTAAAAAAAAATATTCACAAGAGCCACCAAGCATTAAAAAGAATAGTCCTCCCTAATTTTGTGAATTTAAGTATGTATAGTTAACAAATATTTTATGCGTAACGTTTACCGCGTAGCCTATGCTCTACTTTACATATGGGCATCTGGTTGGATGAGTGTGTGATCAGCCCCTGGAAGGCACCTGTCGTACATCGTTTTCTCACAAATTATAAAGGAGAAGGAGTAAAGCATAGTTTGTCATTTGACATATCTCAAGATCTGCATATTATTCACCTAATAAATACGAATACAAAAGTAATATGTGTTGTTATAAAGTATGAAAACACCTCTGATCTCTGGATATATAAAAGTACTTTATATCAAGGCAAAAAAAAATTAGAAAAAGCAGCTGATTAAAACAAGAAAGGCAAAGAACAATGTCCACTATGGTATGGGGAGACTGTTTCAGTTATTTGCTTGAGAGTCGTTGAGATCTCAATCAGTCATGCTGGAACTTCTCTGCCTGTCAGAGTTATTAGTTCAGCGCCACCCAAAGGCTACATGATGTGGTCTGTCTAGCGTCCTCTGTGACTCCCTATGTGTCTCCCATGTCATGACAAGGGTTGTGTCGCGAGCCCGCCGCCTCCTCTTCTCGCTCTCCCTCCGTCTCCCTCTCTCTCCCTTCACCTTCTTTTTCCTCTTGGTGGACACCTTCAGCGGCTGGTCCTTGTAGGCCACAGACTTGTTGGTCTCCTGGGGGAGGTTGCCCACCTCCCCTCCCTGCTGGAAACTCAGAGGGAGGTTCTTGGTCCCTCCGGGGGGTTTGGGGGGGCGTAGGGCGCTCCCGCTGAAGGTGATGTGGCCCCCGTTGGCGTTGTTCCTACTCTGGGGAGGCGGGGCTCGCTCGCTGTCGGCTGTGTGGACTTTATCTAGTAGCCCTTGGAGCCAGAGCCGTCTCTTGAACTCCTCCAGAGACCGGCCCTTGTCGTGCATCAACTGGGCGTGACTCACTGACCTCCTCCTGAAGGGGGAGAGGAGAAGGAGATTGTCAATGAGCGTTTAAACTGGACTCACTCTCTTTGTAAGAGTAGATGGTAAAGAAAAATAGTATCTTTGTGCCACACCACATCAGAAGCTCCATAGTGGTGCAGAGCCTGTGGCCAAGCGGTAACACAGGCTCTTTTCATAAAATAAAAAAAACTACTTTTAACTACTCTTTAAGAGAGTAATCCACCTTTCCCACTACCCTCTCCTGATCTATCTCTAAACAACCTATCATTTTCTCTTATAGCTATTATTTTGTGGCACCTACAGTATAGTCTAGTACAGTATAAACCTGACAGTATAGTGACTGACTAAACCTACTTGTGAGGTGTTGATAATTGAATGACAGCCAAGGTCATGTTCCAGTAGATCTCAATAGGTGGCAGCATAAACAAAGCCATGTAGTGCCTGGGAGAGCTCAAGGCTATCCATGTTACTGCATGAATGCTGTGTGAAGCCATCTGACCACCACAAAATGTACAAGAGAAACATAAGCTAACAAGCCACATATTCAACCACAAAGCATGTCACCTGGGCCACAAAAGTCAATCAAAACCTTGCCATGCACAGGGCTGAGTTTGACAGATGTTTTGTAGGTGTAATGCAAATCTATGTTCTTTATTAAAGGCTAACAATGTTTTACCATGCTGGTCAAAAATATGTACAATTGACCCATTTCTGCTTGGTTTATTCTATATAATTTCAGCATAAAACTAAATGTAACAGAACTACAAAACGTAGTACTGTATGTCGTTTTATCTGTGGTTACTTTTTTTAGTTTTTTTTTTAGTTTTTTCATTATTTATACCATTGGCATCTGTTTCTACATCGATACCACGGTATACTTTTCAGAATATCGAGACCTCTTTTCCCAAATCATCAAACAGCAGTACATCAACCTTAGATGTGATTCAAGTGATCATGGTTTACACGTGACCATTGATTGATACACTGCCATTATTACCAGCCTTTTCCGGTGCTATGCAACATTCAACAATGGAAAACCATGATGCTAACCCAAAGGGTTTCTTAGTTGGTGCGTAAAACCATTTTCTTCCAGAACATAGACTTACATTCTGTTAGTGAGAGCATCGATGGGTCTCCCATAGAGTGGCACTGGGGAACACAGCAGGAACACAACTAGACTCAACTGCTGGAACATGCCTCTGGGACACAGCATTCTGGAACAGTAACTCTGGAACACCCAACAGACAACGTTCTGTCATTCATTGTATCGCCATTCGCCAGGAACCATATGTACATAGTACATTAATGATGATTTACTTGAAAATGACCACCTGCAAACGTACGTTGAAAACAACAACAAAAACATTGAAATGGAAGATGCAATGCCTATTTCATTGAGATCTAATACATTGAAGATACACACATTGCAGAACAAGGTTAAATGAGGTACTGTAGGTGGTACAGTAGGTCCTCAGAGAGTTGCAGCTTACCTTACTGCTACTTATCTAGTGGTTTTACTTGGCAGCATAGATACAGTTGCTGACAAACTCGACTACTTTCTGAGCCCCCCCTTGATTCCTTCGCCTGACATAATGTGTATCTACTGAACAAGACCACCTGGTAATACTGAAATACCAAGAAAAATACTGAAATATCAACAACAGAAATATCATGCAAGTAAAGAATCCATCGAAGCACAGAGATGGGCTTTTCTGGTACTTCCAAATACACATCAAATACACAATACAAAAATACTTACATGGAGTATATTCCCAAAACAAGTTATCCACCAAAAGTTTTGGTTTAAGTCCACAAATTCCCCAAAAGAGATATCTTTCAATCTTTCCAAGATCCCAAAATGAGATCTCTACAATATAAAAAAGAACAAACTCACATTTATTCTGCCAAATGCTATTTGGTTCAGAGTCAGACTTAAAAAGAAATCTGTCTGTCCGTTAGCGAGAGACAGGAGAATAACATGGGGAAACCCCCTTGAGACAGGTCCAGCCAGAGATCTCCCGATACCGCATGTATATTTAGTCATTTATTTCTCTCAAATCCCAATGAAAAAGGAGAGGGAATATGAAGCTAAATGTGAGGCACAGACTGCAGCACATCAGCTTCTCTCAGGCTGATAGCTCCTGTAACAATCTTGTGAAGTGCTCTCCTGCAGCATCATGTCTGTATGGCTCGAGCAGGAGCAGGGGAGGTGAGAAAGTGTGAAGCATGCTGCTGCATTGCCTGACCACTCCAAGTGACCGTGTGTGTGAGCGTGTGTATGTGAGTGAGGGGAGAGTGCTCCTCAGTGTGTAAAGCTGCAAACGCTGCCCTTGCCCCTGCCCACCTCGGTCCAGACCTCCTGACACCCCCGTACACAGACACACACTCACTCTCACTCACATACGCACACTCTACCACACACACACACACACACACACACACACTACACACACACACACACACACACACACACACACACACACACACACACACACACCTTGACAAGAAGGTGGCGATCATGCAACACTCGTAACAAAGAATAGAAGATATTAACAGCAGAAGAGTTCATTGGTGTAATTGTGCTATATGACAGCCTTATGGCATTTTAAAAAGGTGGACTTCAAAACTCTTGTCATCTCTGTCCCTTAATATCTAAATTGTTGGCTAAATAGTTGGTAACCAGTATGTAATATAATGGATTATGATGACACTGCTGCATTTGTTCATAGTGACATGTCATCTCATGATGTGGTTAAAAAAGCAAGGTATCAGGTGCAACAACAGAAGCCCCCATGCGGGAGCCCCCCTTTGCTTCCGAGGTAAACAAACAGGCCTCGGGCCCTCACCACCGTCCCCTGGGAACATGACCGTAACCTCAGAGAAACCCAACCACACGCTACATCTGACTACAGGCCTTCATGTCAGTAAACCAGACTGCCACATAATGGTCACAGTGGCCAGGGAGGTATCTTGTCTTTATTCCGTAGAGTAGACCACAAGGTTGGGGTCAATTCCATTTCAATTCAGAGAGTTTCATTTTGTGTCCTGAATCGACTGAGTTGAACTGGAATTGACCCCAAACCAAGACTCAAGATCCTAGGACTACACTCTTAGAAAAAAGGGTTCCAAATGGGTTCTGTGGCTATCCCCATAGAATAACCATTTTTGGTTCTAGGTAGAACTCTAGACCCTCCGTGGAAAGGGTTTTACATGGAACCCAAAAGTGTTCTACCTGGAACCAAAAAGGTTCTACCTGGAACCAAAAGCGGTTAGTCAAAAGGTTCTCTTATGAGAAAAACAGAATAAACCTTAACTGTAAAAATCCAGGTATTTCTCAGTCAGAAATTTGTTGAAATCTATTACAGGTTTTTGCTAGATGTCAGGTCTGCTACAAAGGCAGCATTGATCAGAAACTTGTAAAGGCTCAGTGACCTCAGCATCCAAATATTGCAATCATTCAATCAGTTTTATTACGGCATGAACACAAGTATATAAAAATATTATATAGATAAAATATAGAGGCGGTATAAATCGGTGTAGAATATTTTACCAGATGAAAATAGAAGGGTATACATTCGAGCTCAGCAAGTTCCAAATATATTGCTAGTCGCACATATAAAACATAGCATCAAATATGTCAACATGCAGCCTGATATTGCCCAAAATCTGGATTTTATAACATGCATCTCTTCATGTATAAAACTCATAAACCTGAATTTTGTAAGTGCTTTAGCTAAGTGAACATTAGTAAAAAGAAACACACGAGGCTATGTACCCGGTGGGTGGTGGATTACTTAATACATTTTACAAGCAACCAATTCAGCAAGGGGTCCTACTATAAAGTAAGTTAAATTGGGGACAGAACAGAATTATGTTAAAGTAGGACTCCACTCCCATCCTCCCCAAAAATCAACTTGCTATAGTTTCCAACTGGTCTGCCTCCCCAACCCTAACTAATAACACTTTCACATTCGGTAGGAAAAAATACCTCATTTGATTCCATTCTGTAAAGTCCAACTTTTACCTGCAAAAAATATGAAAAAAATCTTGCCATTTCCTGGCAGACTCAGACCAGCATGCAAAATCCGAGCCAGGAAAGCTGCTTTTGATTCAGGCTAAATTGCTCGCTCAACACAGAACATCATTAGGTAGCTGTACGTTCTTCATCCTACAGTTCTTGAACAACACTTTTCCTTCCCATTTTTACACTCACCCACGTACAGTTCAGACGGGAACACACACACAAACACACTTCTCTCACCCTATTCAAAATAATGATATTCATTTTACTTCTGTGCTTTTCCAAAACAGCTCATACCCCATGTTGAAGCCAAAGTAACACCCTCATTTTATTCAGCACTTAATCCAGTCGTCATTTTTATTTTGGGACCTGCTCTAATCTGGAATATATTTGTATACTTGTATACTTTCTCTGCACTGTCCTATATCTGGAGCACACATTGGTATCCTAAATCCTAGCTTTGCTCATTGTATGCGTTCTATAGTCCACCTTCTGCTGTTGAACTTTAAAAAGATACATTTGCGAGCTCCATATCTTTTTATTGTGTCTCCTCGTCTGACTGACTGAAGTACCAAGCGGTTCTTCTTCTTCTTCTTCTTCTTCTTCACATATACAGTTGGTTTGCATGTCAGTTTGTCTTTTAAAAAAAGCCAACGATTACACTCATTCGCAATGTTTAATTCATGTTTAATATAACCACTGTGTACATAGAGGTTATGGTGTGTTTGATTAAGGTTCATTTATGGTTTCGTCTGTGCTTCAATGGCTTGCCATTTATATGCATATTAACTCCTGGTTTGTTAGTTTGGAAAAGCTTAATGTGAAAAATGGGTTTTGCAGAGGACTTTTACTTTACTTTCCCTCTCAGTGGTCTCTCAGAAATAAATTATAGGCAACTATAACTTAGTTCATTTGAGGTAAGCTGCTGTACTGTACAATGTCTCACTATGGCAGTAAGAATAACGTTTTGCTGCTCCTGCTCTACAAATCATTCACACCCATCACTCTTAGCTTTCAACTGGCAAAATTTCTTTTTTTTTATCTAAAAGAAATGTCTGTACTGTGTTCCCCCTTGGCCTCTTGCAACTGCCCTCTATTCCAACCCTTCAACAACTTTGTAATTATATCTCCAACATGTTTATCCTGAGACAGTGGCATTGTGGTACCTAATCTATAGTGTACTTTCTAACGCATGGATTTAACTCTACCATAAAAATGGTACTTTGACATGTTTCAATGTTCCCTGACAGCATTTCAGTGGGGACAGCAATGTCTTTCTTTATGTTCTTTCTCTTCCTCTTCTGACAAAACCAACTCAAAATAATCTAGCAGACAATGAACTTTATGTACTGTAATAGGAACAACTTATTCTGTCCATACTTTCGCTATTACATGACAAGAGTTTACCTTTTAGGGAAAGAATATTTGAACATATTCCAAGATACTGTAGCACTTTGACAATTCTTTCTCGATCTCTCACACACACACACACACACACACACACACACACACACACACACACACACACACACACACACACACACACACACACACACACACACACACTCTTAATTAATTACTTTTGGTACGATCGATATAACATTCACAGAATGTCATTCATTTCGGTGTGTTTTACCTAAAATTACAACAGGTTACAATACACAATGGGCTGGCTTGGCAGTCCAGGATGTCAAAAGCAGGTCACTCTTCTAGTCTCACTCTGAAGCTCTGAAAGCCTTACATCCTGAACATTACGTAATGCCTGTTCAGGGTTACCATAACATGAGCTACGTCCCAAATGGCACCATGTTCCCTATACTTTATAATGTTCTATACATGCACTGTACATGTCTGGACTACACATATACGGTGCATTCAAAAGTATTCAGACTCTTTGACTTTTTCCACATTTTGTTACGTTAAAGCCTTATTCTAAAATGGATTAAATAGTTTTCCCCCCTCATCAATCTACACACAATACCCCATAATGACAAAGCAAAAATAGGTTTTTAGACATTTGTACAAATTTATTACGAATAAAAAATGGAAATATCACATTTACATAAGTATTCAGACCCTTTACTCAGTACTTTGTTGAAGCACCTTTAGCAGCGATTACTTGGCACACCTGTGTTTGGGGAGTTTCTTCCATTCTTCTCTGCAGATCCTCTCAGGCTCTATTAGGTTGGATGGGGAGCATCGCTGCACAGCTACTTTCAGGTCTCTCCAGAGATCAGGTTCAAGTCCGGGCTCTGTCTGGGCCACTCAAGGACATTCAGAGACTTGTCCCGAAGCCACTCCTGCGTTGTCTTGGTTGTGTGCGAAGGGTTGTTGTCCTGTTGGAATGTGAACCTTCACCCCAGTCTGAGGTCCCGAGCACTCTGGAGCAGGTTCTCATCAAAGATCTCTCTGTACTTTGCTTCGTTCATCTTTCCCTTGATCCTGACTAGTCTCACAGTCCCTACCACTGAAAAGCATTCTCACAGCATGATGCTGCCACCACCATGCTTCACCGTAGGGATGGTGCCAGGTTTCCTCCAGACGTGACGTTTGGCATTCAGGCCAACGAGTTCAATCTTGGTTTCATCAGACCAGAGAATCTTGTTTCTCATGGTCTGAGAGTCTTGAGGTGCCTTTGGCAAACTCCAAGCAGGCTGTCATGTGCCTTTTACTGAGGAGTGGCTTCCATCTGCCCACTCCATCATAAAGGCCTGATTGGTCAAGTGCTGAGAAATGGTTGTCCTTCTGGAATGTTTTTCCATCTCCACAGAGGAACTCTGGAGCTCTGTCAGAGTGACCATCGGGGCTCTTGGTCACCTCCCTGACCAAGGCCCTTCTCCCCTGATTGCTCAGTTTGGCCAGGCGGCTAGCTCTTGGAAGAGTCTTGGTGGTTACAAACTTCTTCCATTTAAGAATGATGGAGGACACAGGATGCACCTGAACTCAATTTCGAATCTCATAGCAAACGGTCTGAATACTTAATAGAAATAAGGCATCTGTTTTTTTTTGTTTTTTTTTATAAACTAGCAAACATTTGTAAAAACGTATTTTCGCTTTGTCCTTATGGGGTATTGTGTGTAGATTGATGCGGGGAAAAAAATCATGTAATCAATTTCATAATAAAGCTGTAACATAACAAAATGTGGAAAAAGGGAAGGGGTCTGAATACTTTACAAATGCACTGTTAGGGAATAGGGTGCCATTTGGTTTGCAGCCATACACTCCTCTATAACTCATTCTACTGATCTGCAGTAGCTGGGCATGGGTTTTGTGGTTTCTCCTTTATGTCTTTGCTATTTGATGTATACATTATCAGTTGTATGTAAGGCAATACTCTGAGGCCGATTTCTCATTTCTAGCTTCTATGTGAATTTGTTTTCACGCTGTCGTAAATGTCAGGCTATTGGAGACAGTAAGCCGAGGAGGTCTTAGTGGGACAAAAGCATGTTGTTCAGAATCAGACCGGTGTAGAGCCCAGGCAGCACAGACAGGTACATTATATCCATATCTGCCATGGGACATTTCACCTGTAAAATGTTTGGTTAAGAAAGAGTAGGCTATTTACTGTAGTTAAGATACAATTATTCCTGCCTGGAATACTTTTTCTCTCTTCTCCTATGATTCATAGGCTTAAAATATTTTTGGTTTCACCTTAAATTAAGTAGTATCAATAGACTGAGATTGTAGGCTAAAATTGTATTGTTCACCCTATCATGTCTTCAAAAAGCACTGATCCACCCATGCATTTTTGCAAAGAAACCTCTTTGTAGTTGGTAAAAGCACCAACAACATGGCTTGGATTGGAAAATGATGTCTGCTATTTAATGCGTCCAAGCTTGTCATCAGACCAAGCTCAGATGAAATATTCTCTGTTTTGACTGCTGTTGAATGTAGCCTCCACCCAGTAAGTGGACTGGGACAGGGCAGAGAGAGGAAAGACGTCTTGCAGTGAGTCAGTCAGGTTCTATAGCTCATCTCAGCAGGCTATCAGGCTTTTGCCACTGGAGGATGGACAGCACAGGAGCTGAAACCCTTCCTGCTGCTTTTATGGAGCACAGTAAAATGACTGGTGTTTCTTCTGGCCATTCTCTTTCCTTCTCAATCCAATCTCTCTCTCTCAGCTGAAGTGAAATACATGGGCATAGTATATTTATTTTATAGCAATTCGCTCACTCACTGTATAGATGTAACCCTAACCCAATTGCCAATCCACGATCCATCCATTCTTCCAGTACACTCTTCCAGCTGGTCTTTCATTCATTCTACCGTAGAATGTTGTACGGTATTGCATTGTTATAATGTACTATGCTTTCCTGCCCTGCGCTATTCTTGGTCCTCCATCCCCAAGTCCACCAATTATTCCAGCCGCAGGGCTCCACAGGCCACAAACCTAAACACTCCCTAAACACTCTTACCTCAGAGTCAAGCCACAAAAGGAGCTCAACCTCTTCTTTATCAAAACACACTGTAAAGGTTTTAGAAAAACGGCACTGGGCTCCAAGAGACAAAGACAACTTTACCACTGAAAAAGATTTCAATACATTTTTATTTCCACAGCTACTGTCCCCCATATTCCATAATGGTAATGAATTAGCAAACAAAAGCCTCAAAAAGAAAATGGGAATTCTCTTCAGTTTTTCTTTCTTCAATGAAATACCATCAACCACACAAGGAAAACAAAGGGGCCTAGTTTATTTTTGTGTGGTTTATCCATTTTCTTAAAGGACAAGTGCAGTCAAAATTCTGTGTTTCCTGTGTTGTGAATCATATTGTACAACGGCTGATGAAACTAAACTGTAAAAGTGTGAAACAACTTGGTCAGTGTTGTTTCCTGATCGTTTGCTCGCTTCAAAATAGAGCAGAATCCTATTTTCTCCACCTCGGCTGAGCGGCTTTGCTGACCTCACCGCTTGGATAGAATTTCACACCCCGCCTAGGCTTCGTTGAAGATGAATGGTCAACCCCGTCCACCATGCACTGTCAGTCTGTCTGTCAGTGCCTTTACAGTAAGGTACTTCATTTTTTACCCAGAAATGATTTGATATTGATATAAAAAAGGCTGCATTGGGCCTTTAATTGGGGTTATTCACTGACACCACCGTCAAGTCTGCTTCAATCAAGCATTGATTACAGAAAATAAATTATAAGATTATTTTCTTAAGAAATCTGCAGTTTGCAGAATAATTTTTTGATTTCCCTTTTACCAATCTGCAAAATGTAAAGCTCAACGCAATCAATAGCACCATGGGTGATGTGGTGCTGGTGAAATGGGTTTTACACAGAGATGGGGATGATTGTGACTTTTTGTGACCAATTGATTGTGGGCTACAATTTTATACAGCAAATTGTATGTGTGCCTGTGAGATTTAGAGTCAGAGAGTGCGTGTTGTGTGAGAGACAGAGTGGGTGTATATGTGTGTATAAGTGGCCTGTGTGTGGCCGGTTGGCTGGACTCAGCAGCCCTCTCTAGGCTGATCTTGGCCCCTGGCTGTTGCTTGGCATTCAGCTTGTCTGTAAAGAAACAGCTGGAGGCAAAGCCAACACCAGTCCCACTATGTGAGCGCCCTGCCAGCAGTGACAGATTCCAGAACTTTCCATGGTACTGCGTCGCCATGCCAACAGGGCTTTGGCAAGCCACTCGCCCGTCCTGATCTGCACACCTGGCCCACCTAGAGTCCAGAATCACCTCCCCTGTCACTGCCTGATGAACAGGTCATTTACAACCCAAGTGTTTGTGTGTTTTTAAGAGTTATGGGCCCAGGGAAAGAAAACAGTGTGGTTGCAGGACCTCCTGTGTGTTAGGCCCTAATCAAACAGGGTGGGAGAACCTGATAGAATAGCTGTATGAAACTTTAGGGCCAGAGTTAAGCAAACCTGCAATTCACAAATTCAGAGCATTTTATTCCACAGGGTTGGGAAGTATACCGCATCCCTGGGTATTTTGAAATCACATGAGTTTGGTGGCACCTTAAGGAGCCTTTTGGACCTAGACTCGGCACTCTGGTACCGCTTAGCATGCGGTAGCAGAGAAAACAGTCTATGACTTGGGTGACTAGAGTCTTTGACAATTTTTTTTGGCCTTCCTCTGACAACACCTTGTATATAGGTCCTGGATGGCAGGAAGCTTGGCCCCAGTGATGTACTGGCCACCTCCCTATAGACTGTCTCATCGTTGTCGGTGATCAGGCCTACCACTGTTGTGTCATCAGCAAACTTAATGATGACGTTGGAGTCATGCTTGGCCACGTAGTGGTGTGTGAACAGGGAGTACAGTAGGGGACTAAGCACCCTCCCAGAGGGGCCCCCGTGTTGAGGATCAGCGTGGCAGATGTGTTGTTGCTTACCTTTACTCCCCGGGGGCGGCCCATCGGGAAGTCCAGGATCCAGTTACAGAGGGTGTTTAGTGTTTAGTCCCAGGGTCCTTAGCTTAGTGATGAGCTTTGAGGTCACTATGGTGTTGAATGCTGAGCTGTAGTCAATGAACAGTAGTCTCACATAGGTGTTCCTTTTGTCCAGGTGGCAAAGGGCCGTGTGGAGTGTGATTGAGATTGCGTCATCTATGGATGGATCTGTTGCGGCGGTATGCAAATTGGAGTGGGTCTAGGGTTTCCAGGATTATGTTGTTGATGTGAGTCATGACCAGCCTTTCAAATCACTTCAGGACGGGGCGGTAGTCATTTAGTCAGGTTACCTTAGCTTTCTTGGGCACAGGGACTATGGTGGTCTGCTTGAAACATGTAGGTATTACAGACCCGGACAGGGAGAGGTTGAAAATGTCAGTGAAGACACTTTCCAGTTGGTCCGTGCATGCTCTGAGTACACGTCCTTGTAATCCGTCTGGCCCCGCCACCTTGTGAATGCTGACCTGTTTAAAGGTCTTGATCACATCAGCTATGGAGAGCGTGATTACACAGTTGTCCAGAACAGCTGATGCTCTCATGCATGCTTCAATTTTGCTTGCCTCGAAGCAAGCATAAAAGGCATTTAGCTCGTCTGGTAGGCTCTGTGCAGCTCCCGGCTGAGTTTACCTTTCTTAGTCCGTAATAGTTTGCAAGCCCTGCCACAACCGACGAGCATCAGAGCCGGTGTAGTAGGATTCAATCTTAGTAATGTATTGATGCATTGCCTGTTTGATGGTTTGTCTGAGGGCATAGCGTGATTTCTTATAAGGGTCCTGATTAGTGTCCCGCTCCTTGAACGCGGCAGCTCTAGCCTTTAGCTCAGTGCGGATGGTACTTGTAATCCATTGCTTCTGGTTGGGATATGTACATACGGTCACTGTGGGGACATCATCGTCGATGCACTTATTGATGAAGCTAGCAACTGAAGTGATATACTCCTCAATGCCATTGGACGAATCCCGGAACACATGTGCTAGCAAAACAGTCCTGTAGCGTAGCATCCGCATCATCTGACTACTTCTATATTGAGCGAGTCACTGGTTCTTCCTGCTTTAGTTTTTGCTTGTAAGCAGAAATCAAGAGGATAGAAATATGGTCAGATTTTCCAAATAGAGGGCGAGGGAGAGCTTTGTATGAGTCTCTGTGTGTGGAGTAAAGGTGGTCTAGATTTTTTTCCCCCTCTGATTGCACATGTGACATGCTGGTAGAAATGAGGTAAAACAAATGTAATTCTGCCTGCAATAAACTCCACGGCCACTAGGAGCGCCACTTCTGGATGAGCATTTTTTTTGGTTTGCTTATGGCCTTCTACAGCTCGTTGAGTGTGGTCTTAGTGCCAGATTCGGTTTGTGGTGGTAAATAAGACGGCTACAAAAAATATAGATGAAACTCTCTTGGTAGATAGTGTGGTTTACAACTTATCATGAGGTACTCTACCTTAGGCGAGCAATATCTCGAGACTTCCTTAATATTAGACATCGAGCACCAGCTGTTATTGTCTTACCAGACATAGCTGTTCTGTCCTGTCGATGCACGGAAAACCCAGCCAGCTGGATAATATTCATGTCGTTGTTCAGCCACGACTCGGTGAAACATAAGATATTACAGTATTTAATGTCCCGTTGGTAGGATAGTCTCGAACGGAGATCCTCCAGTTTATTCTACAGTGATTGCACGTTGGCCAATAGAACGGATGGTAGAGGCGGGTTACCCACTCACCAATGAATTCTCACAAGGCACCCTGATCTCCACCCCCTGTATTTCTGTCTTTTCTTCACGCGAATTACGGGGATCTGGGCCTGGTCACAGAGAAGCAGTATATCCTTCGCGTTCAAGGTGAATAACAGCTGTTCTGATATCCAGAAGATCTTTTCGGTCATAAGAGATGGTAGCAGCAACATTATGTACAAAATAAGTTACAAACAATGTGAAAAAACATACAAAATAGCACAGCTGGTTAGGAGCCCGTTAAACGGCAGCCATCCCATCCAGCGCCATTCTTCCCCTCAGCAGCCTCCACTGTTTGAAATACCCTGGATATGATTTTATATTACCGTCAGTATAATTTTTGAAATACATTTTTATATTTGTGCTTGTTAATAAATACCTGCAGTCAACTTGTGCACAAGGTAATAGATAAAGCAGATCCCAATCATAATTTCGCCTGTTAGATTATTTTTTATAATGAAGTTTACCGGTACTAGTTTCCCAAAACAGCTGTTTGAGCCAGTCACAGGTGTTTGTTTACAAAGAAGCACAATTGAGCTAAACGGGAGCTTCGTGAGGTAAGTCACTCCTGCAGCGCAACTTACTTTCCTTTACTGACTTTATTGTCCCCATGCAGAGTTTTTGTTGCAGTGTCATGTACACGTTTAAAATGGCATTTAAATACAAAACTTTCATAACAATTACATACCAATAAAAAGAGGCTAGCCAGCTGGCCTTCCTGGGTCGATAGGAACATTAGCCCGAGCTATTTAGGAGGGATATCACACCTTGCACAAATTATTGTCTAGTTCTGTTTTTCCTCCAGAGGTGTGCCCTATACTTGCGCCTAGAGGGGAGTAGTTCAAAGTCCGGGTACAGGGGATGGCTTGGGTCTAAAATTATTTTGTGAGCCTTGCAGAGGGCTCCAACCTTAAAGATTTCATCCAGGCCTGTCTGTTTGACTCCAAGTACCTTGCTTGCGGTGATAATCCTTCTCATCATATTTCTCTTGCTGACAGTGACATTGCCAAACCAACAAACAATACAAAAAGTTGACATACTCGCAATGAAAGATTTGTAAAACAGAGTCAGTAACGAGGTGTCTGTCAGGATGGGAACTAGTACAACAACTATTAGTGTACAGGAGTTGGGACAAAACACATCCCTGAGGAGAGTTACACTTGTATGAAATTCACTACTAATGTTTGCCAGCTATATATCATATGACTATTAAGGTAACTATCTAAGATGTGCCAAATAAATTCTCGTCAGCTGGGTTTCGCTAACTTGCTAACGTTAGCTAAGTGGCTAACGTTAGCATGCAAAAGATCTTCTAGCTGAAAGAAGCGGAGGCAATTCCCTCCTGGATTAAGATCCTTGCTGTCTAATATTTGTTTTGTGTTTTGAGATACTTGCATAAATTGAACTGGGTTGTCTGTCTTAGCTCGCTCATTAGCATTTACCTAGATTCCACTATGGGAATTCCTTAATACTTGTTAGCATTCTTTTAGCATTCTGGTAACTGACTTTTTTGGCTTTTTTACATTTGAAAAATAAATGCCCCTTGTGTGCGCACTGCCAATGACGGTAATGGCACAGACATGGTATGAAGGTAAGGAAATCTGGATACTGCCCTACCCTATACGAGCTCCTGCACTGCAAAACAAACACCCATTCATTCAAATCAAAGCTTGTCTTGTCTTGTCTCATCCAGTAAACATTGTTTGAGTAATCATATTATTTAAAATTGACTTTATGTGGCACAGTGAAGGTTTCCTACACTGTGGGTTTGACTGAATTCCAGCCTTAGCCATTCCTGTAAATGTAAACCACCAGTAGGCTATATCATTTCCCATGTGATGTCACATTGTGTAATTAATTTGTAGTGCTCTTTTGTGTAGCGCTGATAGAATGACAAAATCTTATTGCATTAGACCAGTCAGTCACTACTTATGAAAGAACTTTGTCCACTGATCTTGATATTAACTCAGATGATTCTGTATCTACAGCAATTTCCGGCTGGTCTGTAAAGCTATACTGGAGCCACTGTGGGTTGAATGACCTTCTATGTGAAAAAGCGCTCTTTTTCATCGTCATTTCGAGATGTATTTGAACCAGCGATCTAAGGACAAACTCCTTGGCTAACTGCCTAGGTCCTGCGTTGGGAGACTTTTGTCCTCTGACCAGACCCACATTACTGTTCATATCAATCACACCCTCCCTTACTGCAACCATCCCAGGTAGCTTCTAGTGCCAACCCTTACAGAGGCAATCTGTGATTGCTACATCCATTTAATATATATCCAATGAAGAATATAACTTGAACTGCAAATTGGCCCCTTAAACACTTCCTTTTCCAGTGAGTGTAAAGATAATATTCAGTTCATGCTTCCCTGCTGTACTTAAAAAATATATATAGACAACACATCTTATAGGCTGCAGAAACAGGCCCCTCAGCCTGGACAGGAAAGATATCGTATCCCCTGATCTTATACAGAAGGTGATTACTCCAGTTATTTCTCCTAGTATTTCACAGCTTTATGATCCCACAAGGTTCTTGGTCAGTGAATGGGGCAATCTTCTTGAACAACCATGAACTTGTCCATCTGCCTGCACAGTAACAGTGCCCAACCAACTCTCTGCCCTGTCCTGTTCTGGCCTGGCCAACCAACTCTCTGCCCTGTCATGTCCTGGCCAGCCCTAACAACTCTCAACCAACTCTCTGCCCTGTCATGTCCTGGCCAGCCCTAATAACTCTCAACCAACTCTCTGCTTGGCAGCATTTGGGCTGGAAAGTCTCTGTGGATGTATTTTCGAGGCAGTTGTGACTAACCACTTTAATTCAATTATGGAAAAAACATTTCAAAACCTGATATTTAATAAGGAAAAATAAGGAGATTATGCACATCATAAAAATGTACATTTCCACTGGTGTATTTTGGCCGGACGTTTTAAACAAGAGGCCAGAAGTTATTGCTATTGGATAAATAGTTACGATTTCTAAAATGCCCTTTATGTAGAAGGTATTGGTGTACTGCTTCTCATGTTGCTCCCCTCTTTAGATTCAGCATGGACACCCACAATGTCTAAACTGACACTGACACTAACACCCAGATATCAAACATACTAATACCATGTTCATGAATGTGATATCTTTTAAGGGGTAATATGCAGTTCGAACAATAACGACACTAACGGCACTGTGTTGGTAAAAAGCTGAGGGATGGGGCTGGAGAAATATAACCATCCATGACCATTCATGATATCAACATTATAATTTTAACCATGTTGAGGCTATACAGTGTTTGTTTACATTTACATTGTTTACAAACATTGGAGTAAAACAAAGTTATCTATTTTGAGTTCTGATGGGGTACGACCGTTGGACAATGGACATACAGTATATAATTAATTGAAAAGTACAAATATGGATGTACCATTCACAGATTGCCCCATTAACACTGCTCACTGTTAGAGGTCACAATGTCCTTATTAGACACTGTGTGAGCCTGCCAGGTCTGAGCTCCACTGTGAGGGATGCGTGGGCATGTCCACCTCAGTCCAGTAAGTGATCAGGTGTTTGACTCTGTCTGGTAGGAAGGAAGTTCTTATTAATGCTGAGACAGAAGGCAGAGTCTCAGCTACCTCAGGCATGCCTGCCCCCCCACACACACACACACACACACACATACACACACACGCACACAAATGTTCACGCACACACACTCTCTCTCATACACACACACATAAATTCAGATCCAAACAGCAGCAGGCAGGGACTCGCTGTGGTTCATTACTGTAAGAGGGTGTAATCCAAGGTGTGCTGTTACAGGAAAAGGGGTGCTTGGGAACTGGTACAGTATTTAAAGCTGTGAAGGTGTCTGAAAATAGATGTGAAGACTGGACAACCACCCTTTCTCCCTACAGTATGTTACTCTGGCTTTCCTTATCCATCCTCCTTTCCTCCCACCTTTTCTCCCTGCCACCTCTTCTCCCCCATCTCTACCTTCTTGCATTCAAAGCAGCTGCGTCAGTGTACTGTATCTCTACATCTCTGAGCTCAGTCGGAATGAAACACGACCTCGCTCTGTGCTGACTTGGGAAACCCCTACTCTCTACACAAGCAGACTAGCAATTTATTGGCTATTTACAAAACTTGCTTTATGTTTTACTCCATTAGGTTTTCTTCAGTATGAAACATGAATCAGTGAAAAACCAAATCAGTGCATAGGCCCGCCTAGCCACAAACAACTCTTACACAGACAAAAGTCAGATAATGTTGAATACAAGATGGCACCGACAGACATGACCACCATGTTTCTAACTCTTAGCCATCTTTGAACATTAGATCGACGGTCACTCGCCAGAAATTCAAGCAGAAATTTGACTTCCCTGACCTGGGTCCTTTGGTCTGAACTTTCCGAGGCAGCTCTATTCTAGCTCTATTCCGAGGCAGCTCTGAACTTTCCGGGGCTGCACCAAAACGCTGATGCCGGAGAAGAGGAAGAAGAAGTGGGGCACTGCATACCATCCATCGCTTCCGTGTATATTACTCTCTAACGTTCAGTCCCTGGACAATAAAGTAGATGAGCTCAGGTTGAGGATCTCCTTCCAAAGAGACATCAAGGACTGTAACATACTCTGTTTTATGGAATTATGTCTCTCTCCGAATATATTCTTCCTGTCGATTCAGCCAGCGGGGTTCTCCGCCTAGCACCCAGACAGGAAGAAAGAACTCTCCAGGAAAAAGAAAGGCGGAGGGTTATGTTTCATCATTAACAACTCATAGTGTGATTGTGGTAACGTACAGGAACTCAAGTCCATTTTTTCTTCTGATCTAGAACACTTAACCATCAAATACCGACCACATAACCTCCCGAAATAATGTTCTTCTGTCATTGCCGTGTACATTCCCCCGCAAGCCAACACTGCAACAGCTCTCAAGGAACTACATTGGACTATGTGCAAACTGGAAACCTCATTTCCTGAAGCCACATTTACAGGTATTGTAACTGGGGACTTGAATAAAGGAAATCTGAAGAAAACACTACTGAAATTATATCAACACATGTCCTGTGCGACACACACTCTTGATCATTGCTACTCTCCCTTATGGGATGGCTACAAGGCCCTCTCCCACCCTCCCTTCAGCAAATCTGATCACACCTCCATTCTGCTCCACTTAGATAGAAACTTAAACTAGAAGCACCCATGGTAAGGACTGTTCAATGTTGGTCTGACCAATTGTAATCTATGCTTCAACATTGTTTTGATCACACTGACTGGGAAATGTTCCGGGTCGCCTCTGAAAATAACGAGGGCAGTGTGCTCTCATCCCCTGTCGCAGACGTGAGTTAGCAATTTAAGCATGTTCCCCCTTGCAAGGCGTGTTTACGGACATATTCAATCGCTCCAAATTTCAGTCTGTCATCCCCACTTGCTTCAAGATGTCCACCATTGTTCCTGTACCCAAGAAAGTGAAGGTAACTGAACTAAAAGAATATCGCCCCATAGCATCATGAAGTGCTTCGAGAGGCTAGTTAAGGACCATATCACCTCCACCTTACCCAACAACCTAAACCCACTTCAATACGCATATCGCACCAACAGATCCATGGGATAATGCAATCACCATTACATTGTACACTACCCTATCCTATCTGAACAATATAAATATCTATGTAAGAATGCTGTTCATCGACTAAAGCTCAGCCATTGACTACTAAGCTCAGGACCCCGGATCTGAACCCTTCCATGTGCAACTGGGTCCTGGAATTCCTGACGGGCCGACCACAAGTGGTGAAGGTAGGCAACAACGCCTCTGCCATGCTGATCCTCAACACGGCCCCCCCCCCCCCCCCCCCCCGTACTGTTCACCCATGACTCTATGGCCACGTAGGTCTCCATGCCTCTCCCTCAACGTCGACAAAATTAAGGACTTGACATGGCCTACAGGAGAAAGCAGAGACAGCACGCCCCCATCCACATAGACAGGACTCTCACCCTGCAGTGGTAAGAGTCAAAAGCTTCAAGCACCTCTGCGTGCACATCTTTGACGACCTCAAATGGTACCTTCACACAGACAGTGACGTGAAAAAGGCGCAACAGTGCCATTATAACTCCTCCACCACACTTTAAAGTTGGCACTATGATTTCAGCCAGGTAGCGTTCTCCTGGCATCCGCAAAACCCATATTTGTCCGTCAGACTACCAGGTGATGAAGCAATATTCATCACTCCAGAGAAGGTGTTTCAACTGCTCCAGACTCCAATGGCGTTTTGTTTTATACCACTCCAGCCGATGCTTGGCATTGCTTACGGTGATCTTACTCTTGTGTGCGGCTGTTCGGCAATGGAAACCCATTTCATGAAGCTTCCGACAAACAGTTCATCTGCTGATGTAGCTTCCAGATCCAGTTTGGAACTCGGTAGTGAGTGTTGCAACTGAGGACACCTTCCAACAGGACAATGACCCTAAGCACATAGCCAAGACAACACAGGAGTGGTTTGAGGACAAGTCTCTGAATGTCCTTGAGTGGCCCAGCCAGAGCCCGGACTTGAAGCCGATCGAACAACTCTGGAGAGACCTGAAAATAGCTGTGCAGCAACGCTCCCCATCAAACCTGACAGAGCTTGAGAGAATCTGCAGAGAAGAATGGGAGAAACTCCCCAAATACAGGTGTGACAAGCTTGTAGCATCATACACAAGACGACTTGAGGCTGTAATTGCTGCCAAAGGTGCTTCAACAAAGTAAAGGGTCTGAATACTTATGTAAATGTCATATTTCAGTTTTTAATATTTGATAAATTGGCAAAAAAAAATGTTTTGCTTAGTCATTATGGGGTATTGTGTGTAGAATGATGAGGGGGAAAAACATATTTAATACATTTTAGAATAAGGCTGTAACCTAACAAAATGTGGAAAAAGTCAAGGGGTCTGAATACTTTCCGAAGGAACTGTAATATATATATATATACAGTTAAAATCGGAAGTTTACATGCACCTTAGCCAAATACATTTAAACTCAGTTTTTCACAATTCCTGACATTTAATCCTCATAAAAATTCCCTCTCTTAGGTCAGTTAGGATCACCACTTTATTTTAAGAATGTGAAATGTCAGAATAATAGTAGAGAGAATGATTTATTTCAGCTTTTATTTCTTTCATCACATTCCCAGTGGGTCAGAAGTTTACATACGCTCAATTAGTATTTGGTAGCATTGCCTTAAAATTGTTTAACTTGGGTCAAATGTTTCGGGTAGTCTTCCACAAGCTTCCCACAATAAATTGGGTGAATTCTGGCCCATTCCTCCTGACAGAGCTAGTGTAACTGAGTCAGGTTTGTAGGCCTCCTTGCTCGCACACGTGTTTTCAGTGCTGCCCACACATTTTCTATAGGATTGAGGTCGGGGCTTTGTGATGGCCACTCCAATACCTTGAATTTGTTGTCCTTAAGTCATTTTGCCACAACTTTGGAAGTATTCTTAGGTCATTGTCCATTTGGAAGACCCATTTGTGACCAAGCTTTAACTTCCTCACTGATGTCTTGAGATGTTGCTTCAATATATCCATGTCGTTTTCCCGACGTCGTGGAGGTCGGCGCCAGTATCTGGTGGACTGGGAGGGGTATGGAGCACTGTTGGGTTCCGGTGGAGGACTTTCTGGACCCTAACATCATCCGTGATTTCCACCTTCGCACACCGACCAGCTCCTCATTCTCGGGGTCGTCCCCCCGGTCGGCGTCATCCTGTGGCTGGCACCGCACATTAGAGGGGGGAGGGGTACTGTCACGTCTGCTCCTGATCCTCCCCTCCGATGTACAACATCGCCAGAGTACTAACCACCGGTCCTGGGATTCATCATTATGCGCACCTGTCAAAATAAAACTGAATCAAGGTTGGAACAAGCAGTTTCTTAACTTTGATGTTAAAATATCTAGTGTTACGATAAACTGTACCTTTCAAAAGTTTGGGGTCAATTGAAATGTCCTTGTTTTTGAAAGAAAAGCACATTTTCTGTCCATTAAAATAACATCAAATTGATCAGAAATACAGTGTATACATTGTTAATGTTGTAATTGACTATTGTAGCTGGAAACGGCTGATTGTCTATGGAATATCTACATAGGAGTACAGAGGCCCATTATCAGCAACCATCACTCCTGTGTTCCAATGGCACGTTGTGTTAGCTAATCCTAAATTTATAATTTTAAAAGGCTAATTGATCATTAGAAAACCCTTTTGCAATTATGTTAGCACAGCTGAAAACTATTGTGCTGATTAAAGAAGCAATAAAACTGGTGTTCTTTAGACTAGTTTAGTATCTGGAGCATCACAGGCTCCAGATTACAGGCTCAAAATGGTCAGAAACAAAGGACTTTCTTCTGAAACACGTCAGTCTATTCTTGTTCTGAGAAATGAAGGATATTTCATGCAACAAATTGCCAATAAACTAAAGATCACGTACAACGCTGTGTACCTCTCCCTTCACAGAACAGCACAAACTGGCTCTAACCAGAGTAGAAAGAGGAGTGGGAGGCCCTGGTGCACAACTGAGCAAGAGAACAAGTACATTAGAGTGTCTAGTTTGAGAAACAGACGCCTCACAAGTCCTCAACTGGCAGCTTCATTAAATAGTACCCGCATAACACAAGTCTCAAGGTCAACAGTGAAGATGTGACTCCGGGATGATGGCCTTCTAGGCAGAGTTGCAAAAGAAAAGCCATATCTCAGATTGGCCAATAAAAATAAAATATTAAGATTAAGAACACAGACACTGGACAGAGGAAGATTGGAAAAAAGTGTTATGAACCGACAAATCTAAGTTTGAGGTGTTCGGATCACAAAGATTAACATTCGTGAGACGCATAAAAAATTAAAAGATGCTGGAGGGGTTGAAACCATCTGTCAAGCATGGTGAAAGCAATGTGATGGTCTGGGGGTGCTTTGGTGGTGGTAAAGTGAGAGATTTGTACAGGGTAAAAGGGATCTTGAAGAAGGAAGGCTATCACTCCATTTTGCAGCGCCATGCCATACCCTGTGGACGGCGCTTAATAAGAGCCAATGTCCTCCTACAACAGGACAAAGAGCCAGAGCACAGCTTCAAACTATGCAATAACTATTTAGGGAAGAAGCAGTCAGCTGGTATTCTGTCCATAATGGAGTGGCCAGCACAGTCACCGGATCTCAACCCTATTGAGCTGTTGTGGGAGCAGCTTGACCGTATGGTACGCAAGTAGTGCCCATCAAGCCAATCCAACTTGTGGGAGGTGCTTCAGGAAGCATGGGGTGAAATCTCTTCAGATTACCTCAACAAATTGACAACTTGAATGCCATAGGTATGCAAGGCTGTAATTGCTTCAAATTGAGGATTCTTTGACCAAAGCCAAGTTTGAAGGACACAATTATTATTTAAATTAAAAAGTATTATTTATAACCTTGTCAACATTGTGACTATATTTCCTATTCATCTTGCAACCCATTTCATGGAAAACAAGGACATTTCTAAATGACCTCAAACTTTTGAACGGTGGTGTAAAAATGTCAGTTTGTTCGCCAGGTCTCCAGAAAAAGGATTGATCTATGGATAAAGATAAATTACACTTGTCTTAGATTCAATTTCCTTGCCTGCACAGTTTACCTTTATCTTGTCAGCCCTCAGCAATCTACAGTGCCTTGCGAAAGTATTCGGCCCCCTTGAACTTTACGACCTTTTGCCACATTTTAGGCTTCAAACAAATATATAAAACTGCCCAATTTTTCAGTTTTTGATTTGTTAAAAAAGTTTGAAATATCCAATAAATGTCATTCCACTTCATGATTGTGTCCCACTTGTTGTTGATTCTTCACAAAAAATACAGTTTTATATCTTTATGTTTGAAGCCTGAAATGTGGCAAAAGGTCGCAAAGTTCAAGGGGGCCGAATACTTTCGCAAGGCACTGTACATTTTGTTCCAAACAAAATCGATTCAGTTTTTCCCAAATGTAGAGACAATTTGTTGTAAGTGAACCAATCTCTAACCGAATGCAATTCCTTACTCAGGGTCTCCTCTATGTAAGCCGTATTCTTCCCTGATACCAGTAAGTTTGAGTCATCAGCATAAAGCAGGAGTTTGCAATTTACTGTATCTGGCATATCTTTGACGTATATAACAAATAAGAGAGGCCCTAAAGTGTATCCCTGCGCTACTCCACAGGATATTTCTTTGGCCAATGACAGAAGATCACCAACATTACATACTTGTGTTAAGTTCGTCAGATAAGACCTAAACCAATTCAATGCTACATTATTTAGACACATGCATTTCAGATTCGTCAGGAGAAGCTTTCTGCAAGTCTAACATCACCATACCTGTACAGTTTCACTTTCCTGCTTGATGTGGTCAAAAAGGTGGAGAAGGCAAGTATCAGTGGAATGAGCTGTTCTAAAGCCAGATTGGAGTTAATAAAGAAGTTTGTGCTCGAGAAGGTATCCCTCAAGTTGACTAAAAACTAATTTTTCAACAATTTAAGGTGCTGAGGATCGACACAGACCTGTAGTTTCCTACATTTGTTTTACTGCTCTTCTTGTGGAGCGGAACCACCCAGGCTGTTTTGAGATCCTTGGTGAATTTACAACTACTAATAGAAAGGTTTACGATACGAGTTGTTATTTTAGCAGGGACACAAGCACTATCCTTTATGAATCTTGCAGGAAGGTTATCCAGCCCAGTTGCTTTGTTTGTGTTCATTGCGCATAGTACATTGGAAACTTTGTCCTGTGTTACCATGTACAGCTCGAACAAATCATTTGTGATATATTTGCTATGGTAAAAGTTGTTAATGAAAGACTGGCAATAGTGTCCACAGCAGATCGGTAACTTCTTAACCAGAGATTAGGCTATAGTGGGAAAAGAAATTGCAAACTTTGCCTGATCATAGCATAAGACATCATCAATATCCAGGGCAATATTACAGGATTTTACCTTAAGGGACATTTTTGAGCCAATGTCCTTTTAACATTTTCCACAGTTTACAAGGCTGATGTAAATTGCTCTTAACATCGTCTATGTAATTTTGGGATTTGGCCTTATCCATTTTTGTATCTTGCCTGGTTTCTACAGTTAATATAACCATCTTAATGTAGTTGTAGATTTGTCCTTTCAAATTTGTCCAAGTAGCGAACCTTTTTCCCGATGAGATCTAAGATTTCGGAAGTGATGCATTTTTCCTTGATTCTAATTTGTTTGGAGCTAGAGAGTTGAGTGCAGTCTGAAGCATCTCTTTAAAAAGATACCAAGCTTGATCAACATCACAGTTTAGTACATAAGACCAATCCAAATGTCCAAGTACTTCTACAAAACATTCCATTGAGTATTGTTTAATAGACCGTACCTTCATGCAGTTATTACCTAGCTCAAGTAGAATTTTAGATTTCTTACAAGTACAGTACAGTAGGTCCCCAATATTTAAGACACCTGACAGTCAGACGTTCTCTTGGTCTGATACAATAATCAAATCCAAAGTTGATTTATTGTCAATATACACCCGAGTTGGCTCAACAATCAGTTGTTTCAGTCCAAATACCTGTTTAAAAGTTATACAGGGCATTTACTAGTGTACTTTTGTATTAAAATTGCGAAGCAGAATACATTTCCTGTCAGCAAATTTGATTCTAGTAAATCATAGACATGATTCTGTTTAGGAGGCAGATAGCAAACACCAACAAGTATAGGACACATTTTAGAAAGGACTATATCTACCCATACAACCTCAAGTCCATTCGTTTTCAGTTCTGAACGAGGGTTAAAATGCACATAATTCCTAGTAAAAACAAACACGCCGGCACACGCAGGCATCGTTTTGGTTGCGGTCAATTCTATGAATGTTATAACACGGTAGGTCAACCTCATTGTCCTCAATTTACCCATTGAGCCATGTCTCAGTCACAGCAACTACTGCAGCCCGGGTGTTAGAAGCGAGGAGTTTAAATTCCTCTACATTTGGCAGCAGGTTCCGAAGTCCTCTCCGATTGAAGCAGTCAAACATGTAATTTCCCGTGCCCACTGCTGATACGTCGACTATCTCATCTAGATTGCTCTAATCGACCCTGCCTGTCTAGCAGCCCAATGTTTGTTACGGTGTTTAAACAGAATACATTGCAAACTTTACAGCTTCATCGTATGATAAGGGTTGGATATCTCCACACTTTGTGAACAAAGAAATCACAAATATCGCAAAAAACTAGAAACATAAAAGCATTTCACTGCACCTGTGACAACATCTTAAATTCTGTGTATACGGCCAATCAACTTTGATTTCATAAAAACTGTGTCAGGATAGTAAAGCATCTTTGACAGCAGCAACTGGAATGACAGATCGCACCCACTCAGCCACTGAAGGAGGTTCCTCCCATTAACGCTTCACTTTAAAGGCCAACAACACTTATTTCCCCCGGCTGCAATACATCTGTGCCACAAGCTCAACTCCCCCTTGGGACAACGTAGTATAAACTTACTTAACATGGCTCAATATTTCCAAAGCCACCCACACAAGCCGTGTGTAGCGTTAGTGTACCCCAGGCAGGGAAATGGCGCTAGGAGCTCTGAATCAGTGCAGCTTTACTTACAACCCTTTGAAAACAAACTTTCAAAACCTAATTCCCTTTTGCTCATGCATTACTGTAGAGGTAATGAAAGCCTGGCCTTATGCAGAGGCTTGAACGGACGAGACAGAGGCCTGAGAGCGTGTGCGGTACAAAACAAACAGTTAGCTCTAGCTGCTCTAGCCTTCCTTCCCCCGGCGCGGCCAGGTTTTACGAGGGGACGCAGATTGGAGTAATATATGCTGGTTTGTTGTGAGCGAAATTCGGCCCTATGGATTTAGACTGTTGGAAAACCACAGTCGGACAGAAAACAAGTTTGTCTGGCGAAGGCATGTGTTTGGACAACACTGCATGTTGATTTATCTGCTGCCCAGAATGTGTAATCGAATGCCTAATGGACTCACTGTTCATTTGTGAATTAACACATTCTTACATTTACATCACTGACGCTGGACATATGCTTTCAATTTTAGCTAGTACGAATATATTATTTTTGTTTTTTGGGCAGTGGGGTGGGAATTTTTGTCATCTTGACAAGGATTATACTCTATATCCAGTATCCACTCCACCAAAGGCCAACGCAAAGCAGCTTAACTCCTACCCTTGGCCCTCTGTTAGGGTATGTTGACAGGGTATGAGAAATTAATCTAACTTTTAAAAACAGTGTTACCAGTCTTGCAATATACCTGTGTTTGAATCATGCTGAAAGACTCAATTAGCTTAATGGCAAAACGACAAGACCTATAAAACTACCTGAAACAGAAGGGAAGCAATTGCGCAAGAGAAGGTATTACAGGGTGCTGGAAAATTTGAGGGAAAGTTATCCTTCACATCAACGTTACTGGATTCAGTGGAGCTTGAAGAAAAATCACAAAGAGGATAAAATGGAATGTACTTGTTAACAAATATGCAAGATTCTAATCTAGGAGGATGATTCCTATACAAACTGAAATTAGCTGGATGATTTCACTATTTGAATCATCTCATGTGCTCTATAAAAGCATACAGTATAGTACACCCAGGCCAACCATGCCTCTATAGACAGACTAACTGTAACCATAGTGCAGTCAGACAGACAACTCCATGGAACTCCACAGAAATCTGAAACTCCCTGGAATTCCGGAAATTGTCATGTCAGATAACAGACCAAAGTTTGACTCATGATCTTGAATTTTTTTTAAATAAGTAGCGACAAGAAACTTTAAAGCACCTAAAGCAAATTCTAGCACCACTGCACAATCTTTAACCATTGGACTGATATCAAGATTTTTATCAATTTTGTTGAACATGTCTCCCCTTCCAGTTCTTTAACTGCCATTTACCAACCCTGTCCATCTAAAACTGTTGACTTGATTGAACATGGCACATAACTTATGAAGAACTGAAAAGGAGACATCCATTTTGTCTCTCTGTCTTTATTAAAGTTGAATGAAGTCTACAGTAAAACAAGGATATATGACCTCATGGCCTGGTGTAAAAAGCAATGAAGTCATTGTTCACCACAATGGGGATTTTTTCTTAGTTTTAATAATCTGACAAAAATAGTTACCGTATGCTCTAGGGGTTTTCCATGCACCACTCCACTCTTTGAGCGCTGCAGTGTCTTTGCTTTTTGATCAGAGACTGAATTATAGCCTGCATGAGTAACCAGGTGAGGGACATCTCTGGTCAAGTGTTAAGTGAGGTACTGACAATTCCTCTGTAATCAAATTCCCCTCTTTGGGAATTAATCAAGTCTTATTGGATTGAATTTGAAAAAAAGATCAAACTTGATTAGCTAGAGATTTCACTCATCAATCAATGACACTAGGCATCAATCAAAAACATGCAGGGGCATCTTTTATAAATTATATCCTAAAATGTGCATGCGTCAGTTTTCACGCAAAGGTTTGCGTTTATACAATTTTTACTTAACGTGAGAATGTGCTCAACTCCCCGCAAACTTTAGAACATGCATCGACACATCTGGTAGCGCTTGAAATATTGTATTGCAAGCTGGCAAGGAAGTATTTTGTGTAAATGGGGCATATGGTAGCTTTTTACCATATAGCACATTTACACAAAATACTTCCTTGCCAGCTTGCAATATTCATAAAAAAAAACAGCAAAAACATTAAGAAGAATGCAGCCATTTGACATTAGTGAGCATCTAAAATAATTTGACACGGGAATCTTTTTCCTATTTATTTTTAGAACCATTGCAGAAGAAATGATTTACCTTTTCTGTCCGTGATGGGTTCATATTCCCGAAGTAACCATACAACAAATTAATATGCACATCACTCATTTAATTGGATCTAATAGACTCGTATATAGATAGGCTATATGTATTTCAAGTTTTGCAATCCCACAGGCAGTGTGGTTTATAATAAACAGTCAAATGTAACTTTATCCTTTACATTGAATTATGTCTATGTATAGTGCCTTCGGAAAGTATTCAGACCCCCTTAACTTTTTCCACATTTTGTTACGTTACAGCCTTGTCTAAAATTGATTAAATTGTTTCCCCCCCCCCCCTCACCCATCTACACACAATACCCCATAATGACAAAGTAAAAAGAGGTTTTTAGACATTTTAAATAAAAAATAAATAAATAAAATAAAAACGGAAATATCACATTTCTCCCATTCTTCTCTGAAGATCCTCTCAAGCTGTCAGGTTAGATGGGGTGCATTGATGCACAGCTATTTTCAGGTCTATACTAAGATGTTTGATCGGATTCAAGTCTGAGCTCTGTCTGGGCCTCTCAAGGACATTCAGAGACTTGTTGGAAGGTGAACCTTCGCCCCAGTCTGAGTACCTGAGCGCTCTGGAGACGGTTTTCATCAAGGATCTCTCTATATTTTGCTCCATTCATCTGTCCCTTGATCCTGACTAGTCTCCGGGGCTGAAAAACATCCCCACGGCATGATGCTGCCAACACCATGCTTCACCGTAAGGGATGGTGCCAGGTTTCCTCTAGACATGACACTTGGCATTCAATCTTGGTTTCATTAGACCAGAGAATCTTGTTTCTTATGGTCAGTCTTTAGGTGCCTTTTGGCAAACTCCAAGAGGGCTGTCATGTGCCTTTTTACTAAGGAGTGGCTTCCGTCTGGCTACTACCATAAAGGCCTGATTAGTGGAGTGCTGCAGAGATGGTTGCCCTTCTGGAAGTTTCTCCCATCTCCACAGAGGAACTCTCGTGCTCTGTCAGAGTGACCATCGAGTTCCCTGATCAAAGCCCTTCTCCCCCGATTGCTCAGTTTGGCCGGGCGGCCAGCTCTAGGAAGAGCCTCGGTGGTTCCAAACTTCTTCCATTTAAGAATGATGGAGGCCACTGTGTTCTTGGGGACCTTCAATGCTGCAGACATTTTTTGGTACCCTTCCCCAGATCTGTGCCTCGACACAATCCTGTCTCGGGGCTCTACGGAAAATTCCTTCTAACTCATGGATTGGTTTTTGCTCTGACATGCACTGTCAACTGTGAGACCTTATATAGACAAGTGTGTGCCTTTCCAAATCATGTCCAATCAATTGAATTTACCATAGGTGGACTCCAATCAAGTTGTAGAAACATCTCAAGGAAGATCAATGGAAACAGGATGCACCTGAGCTCATTTCGTGTTTCATAGCCAAGGCTCTGAATACTTACTGTATGTAAATAAGGTATTTATGTTTAAAAAATTAAAACTGTTTTCGCTTTAACATTATGGGGTATTGTGTGTAGATTGATCAGGATATACTTTTATTTAATCAATTTTAGAATAATGCTGTAATGTAACAATGTGGAAAAATATCATGGGGTCTGAATACTTTCTGAAGGCACATAATGCCACTGTAAGTACTGTAAATGTAAGTACTCTAAATCCAAGATGGTGTAGCAATTGGACGCCTGTTTTGTTTGTCTTGTCCCGTACCATGTATATATCGTTTTCTTCTTATATATTTCGTATATATTTTTTATCTCAATTTCCATCTACGGACTGAACATACTCTCCTGCAACCCACCTCACCCAATGTGGTTTGGATCTGCTATTTTTTTATACTTTATAACCAGAACCCCCATCAGAAGCTAGTCAGCTAACTAGCTATTAGTCAGATATCCTCTGCTAGCGGTCATCACCGTTAACTCGGACATCAGCCAGCCTCAGCCAGTCAATTCCTGCCAGTCTGCACAGTGTGATGTCAACCCAGAGCATATTGGACTGCTTTTTCTCTACCACATCTCCGGATTCCTACCGCAAGCTCTGAACCTTTACACCAGATCATCGCAGCTAGCTGCTATCCGAGTGGCTACTCCTGGCTAACGTCTGTCCCGAAGCAAGCACCAGTTAGCCTGGAGACAGCCTCGAGCTAGGCCAATACCCCGGCTAGCCAAAGAGATCCATCAGACAATTCCTGGGCTTCAATACCTCTTTTGCCAATTGGCCTGGACCCTTTGCTGCGACACAAAGCCCCGACAATCCATCACGAGTGGTCTGCTGACATAACAGTCCGACGTCCCCCTGAGGCCTATCTGCTAGCCTGCTAGCCCCGGCCTGCTAGCTGTCTGAATCGCAATGTCAATATGCCAAATCTATTGCTGTTTTGGTTTTCATCTTGACCAACTTGCCCTCAAAAAACACCTATGCTGTCTTCAACCAGGATCTCAGCAATCACTGCTTTATTGCCTGCGTGCGTAATGTGTCCTCGGTCAAACGACCACCCCTCATCACTGTCAAACGCTCCCTAAAACACTTCAGCGATCAGGCCTTTCTAAATCGACCTGGCCCGGGTATCCTGGAAGGATATTGACCTCATCTCGTCAGTAGAGGATGCCTGGTTGCTCTTCAAAAGTGCTTTCCTCACCATCTTAATTTAGCATGCCCCGTTCAAAAAATGTAGAACTATGAACAGATGTAGCCCTTGGTTCACCCCAGACTTGACTGCCCTTGACCACCACAAAAACATCCTGTGGCGTTCTACATTAGCATCAAATAGCCCCTGCGATATGCAACTTTTCAGGGACGTCAGGAACCAATATACTCAGTCAGCTAAGGCTAGCTTTTTCAAACAGAAATTTGCTACCTGTAGCACTAATTCCAAAGTTTTGGGACACCGTAACATCCATGGAGAATAAGAGCAACTCCTCCCAGCTGCACACTGCACTGACGATAGGAAACACTGTCACCACCGATAAATCTACGACAATCGATCGTTTCAAAAATAATTTTTCTACGGCTTGCCATGCTTTCCACCTGGCTACTGGCTACCTCTACCCCGGCCAACATCTCAGCACCCCCTGCAGAAACTTCCCCAAGCCCCCCGACTACACTCAATCATAGGACCTACTGAAGAGATGAGTCTTCAATAAAGAGTTAAAGGTTTAGACCGAGTCTGCGTCTCTCACATGGATAGGCAGACCATTCCATAAAAATTTAGCTCTATAGGAGAAAGCCCTGCCTCAAGCTGTTTGCTTAGAAATTCTAGGGACAATTAGGAGGCCTGCGTCTTGTGACCTAAGCGTAGATGTAGGTATGTACGGCAGGACCAAATCGGAAAGATAGGTAGGAGCAAGCCCATGTAATGCTTTGTAGGTTAGCAGTAAAACCTTGAAATCAGCCCTTGCCTTTACAGGAAGCCAGTGTAGGGAGGCTAACACTGGAGTAATATGATCATTTTTTTGGTTCTAGTCAGGATTCTAGCAGCCGTATTTAGCACAAACTGAAGTTTATTTAGTGCTTTATCCAGGTAGCCGGAAAGTAGAGCATTGCAGTAGTCTAACCTAGAAGTGACAAAAGCATGGATTCATTTTTTTAATACCTGTGTGTTCAGTGGTGAGAGACGTGTGCTCCCAGATCAAAAGCCTATCCCTCATCCATGTGGGAACGTAGATGTGCTCAGAAGGACTTGTAGTGGGTGCGTGCTCCCTCTCCAGAGCCTGGCGAATGTCCAAATCTATGTCCCAAACCACAGGGGTTACGGCTCGAGACGGAAGGCAGGTCCTCCGGCATTCGGGTGTCCAGTCAGTGATTTTCATCCTCAACCATGAGATGGTGGGGTTCTGGCATTGGAGCCATGGGAGGCAGAGGATGATCTTATGAGCTGGAGCACTAATTATGTAGAAAGGAACGTTTTCCTGATGAGTGGACTCCACGGTAAGGGGTGTGGTGATATGTATAATGGTTCCGGATCCTAGTGGTTGATTATCAAGGGCTTGAACCAGAAACGGAGAGGAGAGTGTGTATGAGGTGATGTTCAGAGAGGAGGCAAGGGTCTGGTCTATAAAGTTCCCAGCGGCACCAGAATTCACTAGCGCTGTAGAAACAGTACATGAGGGACAGAAAGCTAGTGTGATTGAAACTAAAAAGAGTTTGTCAGAGTTCCATCTGGACCTCCTTGCGCAGTCCTATTCTGAATAGTGTACAGAGTGCCGGCTCATTCCATCCGCCTGATGCTGCTACAGCCGGAAGGTTAGCACGTCCATCATATTTATGCAGGAGGGACAAACTGGCATCGCTGACCTGGGCAGACTGCTTTATGAACTGGTGTACTGGCTCACTGGGTCGACTGGTGGCAGAGTATCCTCCGCTAGTTGAAGGCAACGCCTCTCGGGTATTTGATATTTTGCAGACAGCGAGGAACCTCTTCCATAGCCTTCCCCAGTTGCGCCAGCAGGTCGTGGTGTTGACGAAGTAGGTATCCCTGTTTGTCGACGATCTGGGATATATCCTGATTTCCTGCTTCTTCCATTTTTTGAGGAAGTATTCTGTAACGTAGACACTGGGAGTCGGGAAGCAAGTGCAGGTGGTGAGTTTAATATTAAACAAAACATGGAACAATACAAGAAACAAGAGTGGTGTATGTACATGAAACAATATCAATACTGTCTGGGGAATAAACCTAAGTGAGTTCCAGATATAGGGGCGGTAATGAGTGAGGAAATGGAGTCCAGGTGTGCCTCATAATGAGGAGCAGGTGCGCGTAATGATTGATGCCAGGTGCGCGTAATGATGGTTGCCAGGGCCGGTGGTTAGTAAACCTGCGACGTCGAACCCCGGAGAGGGGGAGCAGGAGTAGACGTGACAATCTCAGAACTGTTGTTTAGTGAATTATTCTTTCATAACCCATTAAGGTCCTCACCTTAAAGGTACCTAAAGTTCAGAGTATTCAAATCCTAAGACATTTGTACATTTTTTAGGGGGGACATATTGCAGATAGAACGTTTAGCTGGCACAGAATGTTAAAAATATACATTTTTCAAGAGAAAAGTACAGACAGTTAATGATTAAATTAAGGGAATACCCTTCATTCTTTCTAATCATATCATCAAATATATTAATTCATGTTCATCACAGATTTGTTAAAGCGATAGTTAACTAAAATGACGAATATACTATATCCCATGGATAACTAGTAACATTGCTAAAGCTTAGCTCTGGATGAGTAAACTGATATTTTTCTGGTTTCTGACACCCAAAGTCAGTAAATGACTTGCTATTAAGTTTGTAATTTTTGTGGAGGTTTTCGTATTGATATAGAACAAGACAAGAACAGCACTGCTGTTTGTATTTGAAAAAGAGGACCAGAACCTATGATATGAATAATCAAGCACTTGGGACTATAAGGTTCTATCTGCATAATGTGTAGTTTTGACATAATATTTTTCAAGTCCCAGATCTCAGAATTGTTTTGTGATGTCTTCCTCTTTCATGACTCAATAAGTATATCACCTTAAATACAATATTTTTTTATTCACAACCCAGCATTGTGTGATTGGATTGCAGACAGAACCTTATAGCACCAAGTTAAAAAGGTGTTTGCGTAGATAGTACTTTCAGATTTTTCATAACTCATTACTTTTTCAAAAATCTGACAAAAGTACTCAAAGCACTGGGACAGTGAAATTATACAATGACTATGAGGTTTAAGTGCAGGCTGTCAGCTTTAATGTGAGGGTATTTTCATCCATATCGGGTGAACATTTAGAAATTACTGCACTTTTTGTACATAGTCCCCCCATTTTAGGGTACCAAAGGTATAGGGACAAATTCACTTATGTGTATTAACTTATTATCGTTTGGTATTTGGTCCCATATTCCTAGCACGCAAGGATTACATCAAGCTTGTGACTCTACAAACTTGTTGGATGCATTTGCTGTTTGTTTTGGTTGTGTTTCAGATTATTTTGTGCCCAATAGAAATCAATGGTAAATAATGTATTTCTATGGGACTATGTACAAAAGTACCCTCAAATGAAAGCTGACAATCTGCACTCTAACCTCACAGATCATTGTATCATTTCAAATCCAAAGTGCTGGAATACAGAGCCAAAACAATAACAAATGTATCACTGTCCCAATACTTTTGAAGCCACTGTATGTGAATAACTCATGTTTCACCTACACGTCAGATAGAATCTTATGGTCACAATCTATTGCTCAAGATGGATAAGTTATACGGTACCTGAGGATAAGTACACTTTTACACTATCCATCATTTGTGAATAGCTATTTTATGACCATAATGAGGAAATTATCTCTAAAAGACTGGAGGGCTTGTTGTCTTGCAAAGGAGAACCTTTGTTTGTTATGGGTAAGGTTCTGTCGTGAACTGCTCTCAAAGTGTTGTGCTCATCAGGTCTTCAACTTCTCTTTCAAAACAACCACCCCCAAGTATTGGGACCTGCCCTGTAGTTAACACAAAACTTGTCAACAGTATATCAAAGCAAAATATTGCCATAGCAACCTCAAATGAGTAACAGCAATATGTATCATATTTATGCTGCCTTTTAATATGGCCAAGATCTCCATAAACTAGCGTACAGAATATATATATATATATATTTTAAACTGATTTCTAAAATGAGCACAAGCTTATTGGCCCCTGCCCTCCTGTTATTCTCATGTTAGCCCTAATGAGTGTTGTTATTCCTACAAAGGAATTAACAATGAGCTGCACTTTAGCACATGGAAAATGTAGGCCTAAGTTATCAATCATACAAGTCACTCGTCCAGCAGAGTTCCTGAATCAAGCAGTGGGTTATTAACTCCTTGGTCAAAGTACTTTATAACTAGAATACAATACATTTTCTTAAAGAAGTAGTCAAGTGAGCGGTGAAAACGGGTGCGTTTGGGAGAGAGCTCTGCCAGACAGAACCCTGGTGCCCCGGTCTGTGAGGCTTAGAGCGGGTGGCCTTTCCCCCCCCCCCCCCACCCCTCCCCCCACCCCACCTGGCACTGCATGTTAAAACTGTACAGAGTTTCCCTCTCCCTGCCTTCCCTTCAGCATCTGTCTCTGTCGGCCAAATGCTGCCTGCCTCGCATGTCCTGGGGTAGGCTGGGGGGCTGCATCCCAAATGGCACCTTATTCCCTATATCGTGCTCTACATTTGACCAGGCTTCATTCAAAAGTAGTGCACTATATAGGGAATACGGTGCATTTGGGATGCAACCCTGGAGGCTAGAAGGACAAGGCCGCTCAACTCAACAGGGCCTGTATGTGCATTGAAAGTCGTCCATTTAAAATAACCTATGGATAAATAAATACAGAGCTCTAAGTTCACTGTACAGTAATTGGTCAGGAAGCCCATTAGAGGCAAAACTAATTTACAGTAAATGGATCAGCGTGGAGCTGCTGATGTGCACTTGGCTCCCTCTGTGCATTATAACGATTGGAAATTTCAAGTAAAGTCCTGGAGGTTTTTTAATGTGCAAATATTTATTGCGATGTCTCGCAGACGCTATTTTCTTTTTCTTTGGGGAAAAAAATCTGCACTGTTTGAGTGTGTGAGTACAGGTTTAGCCAAATAAAGCATTTTACAAATAGAAATATTACAGAAAGTGGTTAGGAATTATGTCATTTCTGATCATATGATCGGTTCTATTATGTTAGTTTTCGTGGGCAGTGAGGTCAAGTTTGAAACTGAGGTTTTATTAATGCAGCCATTTTTATCTCAATATCTAATAATTTCTGGGTAACAATTAAGTACCTTACTGTAATTAACCTCACTGTTTTAAATTAAAATGGTCAAAAATAAACAAAAATAGCAATTTCTCAAGCTTGGAGAGGGGTAAACTGAAAACTAGCTGTTATTGGCAGAGATGTTTGAAACTCTCTTTCTTATTGGTCTATTAACTCATTTGCAGCATGGTGATGTCACCAGGCAGGCCAAAACTCCAGCCCACCAAAAGAGGCTGAAATATTGGCCGGGCTTTTCAAACAGCTCTTACACTAAAAGGGAATTATCTTCATTCTTATTTACAATGACTGCCTACTCCGGCCAAACCCGGACAACACTTGTCCAATTGTGCACCTCCCTATGGAACTCTCAATCACAGTCAGATGTGATACAGCCTGGATTCAAACCAGGGACTGTAGAGACACCTCTTGGACTGAGATGAAGTGCCTTAGACTGCTGCGCCACTCGAGAGCCCACAAAAATGGAGCCTGATAGAGCGGTTTACCCTGACGACCACACACACATACATACATACAGACAGTCAGATACTGTGGTTAGGCCTGCCAACCTTGTTGACCAACTGGCTTAGCGTGTGGTTACATGCTGTACGCAGAGCAGTCATTACCGTATTGAATCTGCTCTTCACATAAGCAAACAAACAAGCTCAATCAGTCATTAACATGTCAAGCTAGAGGTGTGTGTGTGTGTGTGTGCGTGTGTGTGGTTGTTGGGGTAAACCTCTCTATTAGAATGCCCTTTTGAGTTTTAAGTCCTCAGTAAAACATCAGGAAGGATCTGTGAATTTACTTGAGTCTGTTTTTCTTTCTTTTAACAAAGGGTCTCCGTACGCAAAAATATTGCAGTTAGAGTGCAGTATAACTGCAGTTCAACTGCAGTACACTGTAGTTATTCTGCAATTACTGCGTACAAAATACCACAGTCGACTGCAGTTACTGCACTTTTACTGCAGTGTGAAAACTGCAATATTTTTTGTAAGGGTTAAGAGTGACTCAATAGTCACTACTTGATATATCAGAAACATCTATATCCGAGGGTATAACATATTTCTTATTTCTGTCGTGTATGTGTAGCAGTACTAGTGGTTTAATAATATACTGTAACTGTACAGCAGTAGCAGTGGTGGCAGCAGGAGGTTCCAAAGGCAACCAACGCCATGGCAACACCACAAGCCACAGAACATAAAACAGCACGATAAGTTTTTATGCTGCATGTAAACTGCCACCACCAGAACCAACACAGCAACCACACGCATGCACACACACACACACACACACGCACACACACACACACACACACACACACACACACACACACACACACACACACACACACAGACAACCACCTCCTCAACCCCCCCACCCTTGTCCCTCAGACAATACTACAGAGCTATCCTTTCTTGGGCACAGGGATGGAGAGAGGGTCTAACTGTGTCTGACTCTGAGCTGTGCTGTGTGTTCTTTGGCAGCGTGGCTGAAGTTTATGGTAATGTTTTGGGTGATAGGTCGGTCGGGTGCAGTGGGGTGGCGGGTGGCAGGCCAGGCTAGGGCAGCCATTGGTGGTGGCAACGTGGTGACTGTGTGGGGTTTCAGGCTGTGTCCAGCTGGCCAGGGTCCATTCTCTGAGGTCAGAGAAGTGAGATGAGGCAGGCAGCAGGCAGTTAGACCTTGGGCTGCTTGTGGTCAGGGTGGGGGGCAAGAGGGGGCGAGACTGAGGACTGAGCCCCCCTCAACTGTAGACCAGAGCACAGGGCCCCTGCAGAGAGGGCACACCCACACACATAGGCACAGATTGCACAAACAAATGCAAGCACACACACAATATGCACACACACACGTACAATCATACACCCCCGATGTTCTCCCGTCACAGACAACATCTGACAAGACAGATAAATGCCACAGTGTCCATCTCATGATGCTCGGACTCTGGATTTATCACACAGGCATGCAGACACAAATGCAAACTGTTTAAAAAGAGGCGGGTTTACCGGCTAAGGGAAACTCCTTCCCTGACTTTCAATACAAAGGTCTCTGTAAATTCATACTAATAAAATATAATATTTACTGTAACTGTTTATTTTTAGTATTGCATACATATTACATTTGCAGTTGCCACCCCATGTTATGATGTTTCTCTCCAGTCATCATCATTCCCACCCATCCAGTCCCATTGTCCCTCAGGTTGCCTGCCTGGCAGCCATATAAGTGAGAGAGGAAATAAGGCATAGAGAAAGGTGACAACAGATGTTCCTCCTAGTTTACCTCCCAACACCACACGGAGTCTAACAATATGACCGGCTTGAGTTTCACCCCTCAAAAACAATATGCTGTGAGGGGCAGCGACTGCTACCAACTGCGAACCCTGTGGTCGAGCCCTGGTATGTTTGGTCTGGCTCTTCTGAATATCATGTTGAGTGCCGTTGAAGACCTAGCTAGGCTTGGTATGTTCTACACTGTAACACCAAAGAACCACTCTGAGGCTGCACATTCCAATTGGAACCCTATTCCCTACATAGTGCACTACTTTTGACCAGGGACCATTCATTAGGTACAGACCACACCTTCAACATAGTACAGTAGTTTTACAGATTGTATTGGAAGGGAATGGGGGGGGGGGGGGGGGTAGTTGAGTTAGCTTAGTAAAGGGGTGAGCATGATGCTCGATGTGTGTAGGTAGAGGCGTGGTTGTCTGTAAAAGGCTGAAGAGATGGTGCTCTTGGTGTAGGGGTGTAGTTGTCTGTAGGGAGATGAAGAGATGGTGCTCTTGGTGTAGGGGTGTGGTTGTCTGTAGGGAGATGAAGAGTGGGTGTTCTTGGTGTAGGGGTGTGGTTGTCTGTAGGAAGATGAAGAGCGGGTGTTCTTGGTGTAGGGATGTGGTTGTCTGTAGGAAGATGAAGAGCGGGTGTTCTTGGTGTAGGGGTGTGGTTGTCTGTAGGAAGATGAAGAGCGGGTGTTCTTGGTGTAGGGGTGTGGTTGTCTGTAGGAAGATGAAGAGCGGGTGTTCTTGGTGTAGGGGTGTGGTTTTCCAAATGACGCTGAACAGCGGGTGCTCTTTGTGTAGGAGAGCGGGTGCTCTTTGTCCGTAGGACATTGAAGAGCGGGTGTTCTGGGTGGAGTGGTGTGGTTGTCTGAAGTGCTGGAAGAGCAGGCTGCTCTTGATGTTGGAGTGGCATAGTGATTCAGGTCGTAGAGGAGTGGTCCTGGATGAGTGATGGGATTAGGTGGGGATCTGGACTCTGGGAGTTTGGTGAAGAAGTGTTATATTATACAGTTGAAGTTGGAAGTTTACATACACCTTAGCCAAATACAGTTCAACTCAGTTTTTCACAATTCCTGACATTTAATCCTAGTAAAAATGCACTGTCTTAGGTCAGTTAGGATCACAACTTTATTTTTAGAATGTGAAATGTTAGAATAATAGTAGAGAGAATGATTTATTTCAGATTTGATTTCTTTCATCACATTCCCAGTGGGTCATAAGTTTACATACACTCAATTAGTATTGGTAGCATTGCCTTTAAATTGCTTAACTTCGGTCAAATGTTTCAGGTAGCCTTCCACAAGCTTCCCACAATAAGATAGGGGAATTTAGGCCCATTCCTCCTGGCAGAGCTGGTGTAACTGAGTCAAGTTTGTAGGATCCTTGCTCGCACACAATTTTTCAGTTCTGCCCACATATTTTCTATAGGATTTGAGGTCAGGGCTTTGTGATGGCCACTCCAATACCTTGACTTTGTTGTCCTTAAGCCATTTTTCCACAACTTTGGAAGTATGCTTGGGGTCATTGTCCATTTGGAAGACCCATTTGCGACCAAGCATTAACTTCCTGACTGATTTCTAGAGATGTTGCTTCAATATATCCACATAATCTTCCTACCTCATGATGCTATCTATTTTGTGAAGTGTACCAGTCCCTCCTGCAGCAAAGCACCCCCACAACACGATGCTGCCACCCCCAGGCTTCACGGTTGGGATGGTGTTCTTCGGCTTGCAAGCCTCCCCCTTTTTCCTCCAAACATAACGATGGTCATTATGGCCAAACAGTTCTATTTTTGTTTCATCAGATGTTTCATGGACATTTCTCCAAAAAAGTAAGATCTTTGTCCCCATGTGCAGTTGCAAACCGTAGTCTGGCTTTTTTATGGCGGTTTTGGAGCAGTGGCTTCTTCCTTGCTGAGTGGCCTTTCAGGTTATGTCGGTATAGGACTCGTTTTACTGTGGATATAGATACTTTTGTACCTGATTTCTCCACTATCTTCACAAGGTCCTTTGCTGTTGTTCTGGGATTGATATGCACTTTTTGCACCAAAGTACGTTAATCTCTAGGAGACAGAATGCGTCTCCTTCCTGAGCTGTATGACGGTTGCGTGGTCCCATCGTGTTTATGCCAAAACTATAGTTTGTTAAGTTAACAAGAATTTTGTGGAGTGGTTAAAACATTTGTTTTCATGACACCAACCTAAGTGTATGTAAACTTCCGACTTCAACTGTATATATGAGATTCTTCAAAGTAGAAACTCTTTGCCTTGATAACAGCTTTGCACCTACTTGGCATTCTCTCAACCAGCTTCACCTGGAATGCTTTTCCAACAGTCTTGAAGGAGTTCCCACGTATGCTGAGGACTTGTTGGCTGCTTTTCCTTCACGCTGCGGTCCAACTCATCCCAAACCATCTCAATTGGGTTGAGGTTCGGTTATTGTGGAGTCCAGGTCACCTGATGCAGGACTCCATCAATCTCCTTATTGGTCAAATAGCCCTTACACAGCCTGGAGGTTTGTTGGGTCATTGTTTTCTTGAAAAACAAATGATAGTCCCACTAAGCGCAAACCAGATGGGATGGCGTATCACTGCAGAATGCTGCGGTAGGCATGCTGGTTAAGTGTGCCTTGAATTCTAAATTAATCACAGACAGTGTCACCAGCAAATCACCCCCACACCACAACACCTTCTCCTCCATGCTTCACGGTGGGAACACATGTGAAGATCATCCTTTCCCTTACTCTGCGTCTTACAAAGAAACGGCGGTTGGAACCAAAAATCTCACATTTTGACTCATCAGACGAAATGACAGATTTCCACAGTTCTAATGTCCATTGCTCGTGTTTCCCTGGTAGGTTGACTGATAACCTAAACCAGGTTGCAGGCACCAGTTACAGTTTGAAGCTTTCTCTTGAGTGAGCAACTTGATGAAAGCCAGTCAATATTTACATCACCCAGAAAATATACCTCAGTGTTGATATCACATACATTATCAATTATTTCACACATGTTATCTAGATACTGACTGTTAGCACTTGGTGGTCTATAGCAGCTTCCCACCAGAATGTGCTTTAGGTGAGGCAGATGAACATGTAGCCATGTTACTTCAACAGTATTTAACATGATATCCTCTCTAATCTTTACAGGAATGTGGTTCTGAATATAAACAGCCACACCTCCACCTTTGGCATTTCTGTCTTTTCTGTAGATGTGATAACCATGTATTGCTACCACTGTATCGTCAAAGGTATTATCTAAGTGAGTTTCAGTGATTGTCAGAATATGAATGTAATCAGTTACTAGCAAAATATTAATATCATGAACCTTGTTTCTTAATAAGCTACATATGTTAACGTGTGCTTTTATTAGCTCTTTTCCTGGGATGCTTGATTGTTTTCGTTGCTTTACTGGGAAGCTTAAACAGAAGTAGACGTGCTTTTGTTATTTATGTTAGTGCAGGGTGAGCTGCACACAGTGGACTTCCTACTAGGGCAGTCCGCCTTATTGCTAACAGTTTAACTCTGGTTCATAGGCACATGATTTCTGCATACAATAGCTGTAGGATCAGCAGAGGCATTCAGGGCAGTTAAAGGAACATAAATTAGGTTACTTACATTGTCTTCCAATGACACAATGGTAGGGATTAACTGAGCTGGGCTTGGGTCATTGATAAGTCATTGTCTCAACTCAGCCTTATAACACTGTGAAAGGATCCAGGAATCCAAATGATTTGGATGAGTCTCATCCTCCTTATAAAATGAGCTTTGTTTCCAGAAGGTATCAAAAGGGTCAATAAATGTTACACCCACAGAGCTGCAATAGTCTGGTAGCCAGTTATGGAGGGATAAAAGTCTGCGGAAACGTTCAATCCCACGATTTAGCGAGGGCACAGGGCCAGATATTACAGGGCGTTTGTTGGTGTCAAGTTGAGACCCAATCAGTTCTTTAAAATCCATCTTCAGTTGTTCTGAGCTGCCCTTCATAATGCAATTGAATCCCAAATGAACTATGATAGACTACATTTCCTGATGCAAGTTTAAAATGTTTGGGAGCAGCTTTTTGATGTCCTGCACTAATGCTCCTGGATAGCAGAACATTTTTGCTCCAGGGACTGAGACATTTCTTACCATTGAACTACCCAATACAATGGCTGGAGATGGGGATGGAGAAATCCGCCCGTTGCTACCTCTCACACAATTCATTGAACCTTTCATGGACCCAGGAGAAGCAGGATAGTGTATACACGTTGCTCCCGGCGATAGGTGCAGACCTCCAACAGCAGGCAGTGCCCTGTCAGATCCAGAGAGAGGGAAAGGAGCTGAACTCGATGACGAAGCAGCTGCTGGAGTCAGCGTAGTTGGAGTCAGCACAGCCGTTGCAGACACAGGATAACCCAGCAATGAAGGCGCAGGTAGATCATGCACCAGTGCAGCAAAGATATTTCTTATGACAATCTGCTCTGACCCTCTTGCAGTCACTCCCGTCCGCTTAGTAGCATGCCGCTGCCTTCGGTTTCCATGACTTGTGACATGGGACCAGCGCTGATTGGAACAATGTTCAGGCAGTTGTCCGTCTACTCCACTACTGGATGGAGGAGGAGAAGCAGATGGAGATAGCACAGGCCAGGTAGCACAGGCCATTTGGATAGGTACAGATGACAAGGTGGGGAAATATTAATCAGGCCCGAGCGGCGTCCAGCCATAGGAGTTGAGAACGAGAAAATGACTATTTGCGTTTTCTCCATAAGTTCACACAGAATTGAGATTTGTTTGCTAAGCATAGCCACCTCAATCCTGTAATCCTCTGCTAGCAAACAATTGCCGCATTGGAACTCCGGATTGTCAATATTGACCTGGACAAGAGCGTAATAAACACAGATTCTACGGTGCTGGAAACGTTTGTTCTTTTGGAATTTGCTCAAATTTGGCCCTAAATCATTGTTTTTACATTTAAAAAGCAGTGAATTGAGTTACAGGGATAGTACACTTTTATTGGAAGGGACGGAAAGACACAATTACCGACATCAGAATGTTTGATTAGCATTTTCACCATAAACAACACAAAAGTCACCATAACATACAGCTATCAATGCTCCGAATGTTTAAGTAGATCTACTCCCTCTTGTGCTTGACTTGGGCAGGAGCTCACCGGAGTTGAGTTCCGACCCCTCAAGTGTTCTACTGCTTGAGCTCCTGCACCTCTCATAGAATATTACCTCAAAAGTTAATTAACAAACACCATATCCTAAAAACGGGACAGGTCAAATTAAACAGACAATATTGAATTGACATTTAGGCTACACACAAGCAGGAATTTCACCCCATGGCCTAAATTGTCATGATCAGTTGTTTCAAGTTTGTGTTTGTCCATTTGTGATGAGCTGATCATAGTGAAAAAATAAAATACTTCTGTTTTTCCAGCTGGGTTAACATATTGATTCTCATTGCAAATAACCTTTGGCAGCTGATACTCAAATAGGTAGCCAAATAGATTAGTCACGGGAATCAGGACTAATAAAGCTAATACAAAGTCCTGTTTTACAAACGGTAGGCCTACCAGATGGATGGGCATTCATAAAATTCCATTGCAGATTGGAACTGTAGGCTACACCCCAGTAAGCACGGTTCAATGTTTTTTTTGGTCCTGTCCGGACCAGGCGCCTATTTTTGGTGCGGTCCACAGGCCTTGATTTCCCAGACGATGGATGTTGAATTTTTAGTTCAGTCCGGAACAAATCTGAACCAATCATAGACGTCTATGCTTTGTTCAGATTTGGTCCGGTATGGACAGGCAGTGATTTGGTCCAAACTTAGACATCTTTTAATTGCGTCTTTTCAACTTTAATTCCGATCTGAAAATGAACCTGATTTAAATGTCAGGAAAATATGTATTTTAGACATATTTTCAGCGTCTTTTGCTTACCGGGACTATTCTAGTTTCGGGGTATAGAGCCCCACAGCGGAGGTGTCGTAATACCCATAAAACCTAGCAGTCAAACAGGGAATGGTTCCAATAATTTTTCCACCATTCAATTTTTCCATAGGGAATTTTAGAAACACTTAAAATAAGGGCTGTGTTTTTTGTGTAAACGTAAATCTGTCTCAGACAAGGTGACTTTTATAGACATATTCGGCAATATTTACTCTCACATTCAAAAATAATAATTAGCATCAAAGTAGACATCATGCAAGACTACAAATCCCTGCAAGCTCTTCCATTTCATCTCTAACTGACACCTTTGCTTACAGTTATTGTGCATGTTTTAAATTGACACGACAGTTCACCGAAAATGTAAAATGGCGCCAACGGATAGGGCTGCCGTGCTTCAAGCTCTTAGGAAACTCTGCAGTATTTTGTTTTTTAGTATTTATTTCTTACATTATTACATACAGCCAGTGGCGACGCGTCATTTTGAGCCCCACATTTTTTGAAAAAAAATTAATATGTATATATACACTAGCGTTTTAAGTTTGGGGTCACTTAGAAATATCCTTGTTTTTGAAAGAATAGCTCATTTTTTGTCCATTAAAATAATGTAAAATTGATCCGAAATACAGTGTAGACATTGTTAATGTTGTAAATAACTATTGTAGCTGAAAACGGCTGATTTTTTTAAATGGAATATCTACATAGGCGTACAGAGGCCCATTATCAGCAACCATCACTCCTGTGTTCCAATGGCACATTGTGTTAGCTAATTGAAGTTTATCATTTTAAAAGGCTTATTGATCATTAGAAAATGATTTAGCAATTATGTTAGCACAGCTGAAAATTGTTGTTCTGATTAAAGAAGCAATAAAACTGGCCTTCTTTTGACTAGTTGAGTATCTGGAGCATCAGTATTTGTGGGTTCAATTACAGCCTCAAAATGGCCAGAAACAAATGACTTTCTTCTGAAACTTGTCAGTCTATTCTTGTTCTGAGAAATGAAGGCTATTCCATGTGAGAAATTGCCAAGAAACTGAATATCTCGTACAACGCTGTGTACTACTTCCGTCACAGAACTACGCAATCTGGCTCTAACCAGAGAAAGAGGAGTGGGAGGACCGGTGCACAACTGAGCAAGAGGACAAGTACATTCAAGTGTTCAGTTTGAGAAACAGACGCCTCACAGGCAGCTTCATTAAATAGTACTTGCAAAACACCAGTCTCAACGTCAACAGCGAAGAGGCAACTCTGGGATGCTGGCCTAGGCAGAGTTGCAAAGAAAAAGCCATATCTCAGACTGGCCAAGAAAAAGAAAAGATTAAGATGGACAAAATAACACATACACTAGACAGAGGAACTGCCTAGAAGGCCAGCATCCTGGAGTCGCCTCTTCACTGTTGATGTTGAGGCTGCTGTTTTGCGGGAACTATTTAATAAAGCTGCAAGTTGAGGACTTGTCTGTTTCTCAACAATAGACATAAACAGTGTTCTTAAACTAATAACACACAAATTATTGTATTTTTCTTGTCTATATTGAATACATAATTTATACATTCTCAGTGTATGTTTGAAAAAGTATGTGAACCCCTAGGCTAAGGACTTCTCCAAAAGCTAATTGCACTCAGGAATCAGCTAACCTGGAGTCCAATCAATGAGAAAATATTGTAGATGTTGGTTAGACCTGCCCTGCCTTAAAAAAAACTCACTCAATTTGAGTTTGCTATTCACAAGAAGCATTGCCTGATGTGAACCATGCCTCAAACAAAAGATTTCAGAAGACCTAAGATTAAGAATGTTTGACTTGCATAAAGCTGGAAAGGGTTACAAAAGTATCTCTAAAAGCCTTGATGTTCATCAGTCCACGTTAAGACAAATTGTATATAAATGGAGAAAGTTTCAGCACTGTTGCTATCTCCCTAGGACTGGCTGTGCAAGAGCACAGCACAGAATGCTCAATGAGGTTAAGAAGAATTCTAGAGTGTCAGCTAAAGACTTACGGAAATCTTTGTTACATGCTAACATCTCTGTTGACGAGTCTACGATACGTAAAACACTAAACAAGAATGGTGTTCATGGGAGGACACCATGGAAGAAGCCACTGCTGTCCAAAAAAAACATTGCTGCATGTCTGAAGTTGGGGCACTCTGTTCACAATGTTTACATCAGCATACCGCTTGCCCACACAACGCCATTCATGTGGTCTGCGGTTGTGAGGCCGTTTGGACGTACTGCCAAATTCTTTAAAATGACATTGGAGGTGGCTTATGATAGAGAAATTAATATTAAATTCTCTGACCACAGCTCTGGTGGACATTCCTGCAGTCAGCATGCCAATTGCACACTCCCTCAAAACTTGAAACATCTGTGGCATTGTGTCGTGTGACAAAACTGCACATTTTAGAGTGCCCTTTTATTGTCCCCAGCAGAAGGTGCACCTGTGTAATGATCATGCTGTTTAATCAGCTTCTTGATATGCCACACCTGTCAGGTGGATGGATTACCTTGGTAAAGGAGAAATGCTCCCTAACAGGGATGTAAACACATTTATACATAATTTATTTTTTAGAAATAAGCTTTTTGTGCATCTGGAAAATTTCTGGGATCTTTTACTTCAGTCATACTTTTGACCAGAGCCCTCTGGGTAAAATGGGGAATAGGGGGTACTTGGGATGCACACTATGTCAATTACAAAAAAAGAGGTCAATCAGATCAAACCACCCAGTAAGTATGCATACAGCATTCTCACTGTGAATTCATACAAATTGATTTCCCCAGCAAGGCCAATATTATTTGTTCTGCATGCCACTAAACATTGGGCGATTTATCATCCACACATCCCAGGCCAGTGCGAGGGGTTTTGTGTATAGGTACTCTTGGACCTCAGGACTAGTGGGTTTGATGCCCGGCCAGGGGCAATATGGCCGCTTTGCCAGGAGTCCAAGCTGTTAACGCTTGTCTGAGAGTTACCGTAAATCCTTCTTCCTGTACCACTAAGAAGCTCAGAAAGCTACAGCCCTGCTACTCGCCACCCTGAGGTCCTTTACAGGTAGCCCAGCCACTGAGACTTACTTACAGACCCAATTATGATCTCCCTACTCCATGTGTAACAGGGAGCATTGCAATGACACACAGAACTCTCAGCGGATTGTTTTCTTATTATCCATAGGTGAAACAAGGAGCAGCAACTTTGCCTCATGGAATAATGAGAAGAAAAAAAAGAATTTGAAAAGCTTCTCTCTTCTTAGTTAACAACCTGATCAACTCTATGCGAAGGAGATGTGTTGCGCTGCATGAGGCAAATTGTGGTCACACCAGATACTGACTGGTTTTCTGATCCACACCCCTACCCTTTTTAAAAAAAGAATCTGTGACCAACAGATGCAGATCTGTTTTCCCAGTCATGTGAAATCCATAGAGTAGGGCCTAATGAATTTATTAAATTGACAGATTTCTTTATATGAACTGTAATCTAGTAAAATCTTAGACATTGTTGCATGTTGCGTTTATATTTTTGTTCAGTACAAATGTCATTGAAAATGTAATCTACGTAATCCCCAAAAGTAAGAATTTATCATGAGGGCAATCAACAATAACTACTAATGATGAAACTACTGGAATGAAACCCCTCTCCCCGCTGCGCTACGGTGTAGCGATTGCAGGCAAGTGCTTTGTCAGTGGCTGCGATGTACTGTTCAGCCAGGAGTTGATGGACAGTCAGAAGAGCGAATGAAATAGTAGGAGGGACATCCCAGCTCAAGTGGTTTCAGACTTCACATCTTACAGGCTCAGAAATACTACTGTGTCTATGCGAATCAGGGCTATCACTCAATTGCAATCCATTTCGGTCTACGGTGTCCACAGATCAATTTGTACCTGAAAATGTTGGTCGAAACTGGATACCAGAACTACGCAGGGACCTTACATCTAAGAGGTTTAAAACAAAGCATATACATGTAACTGCCAAATAAAGGAAACGATGAGGGATACAAAGTATATTGAAAGCATGTGCTTCCACACAGGTGTGGTTCCATCCTGAGATAATCTCTGGGATATGTGGGACGCTAGCGTCTCACCTGGCCAAAAGCCAGAGAAAATGCAGAGCGCCAAATTCAAATAAATTACTATAAAAATCAAACTTTCATGAAATCACACATGTAAGATACCAAATTAAAGCTACACTTGTTGTGAATCCAGCCAACGTGTCAAAAAGGCTTTTAGGCGAATGCAAACGATGCTATTATCTGAGGATAGCACCTCCGTAAACAAAGAGAAAAAAGCATATTTCAACCCTGCAGGCGCGACACAAAACGCAGAAATAAAAATATAATTCATGCCTTACCTTTGACAAGCTTATTTTGTTGGCCCTCCAATATGTCCCATAAACATCACAAATGGTCCTTTTGTTCGATTAATTCCGTCGATATATATCCAAAATGTCAATTTATTTGGCGCGTTTGATCCAGAAAAACACCGGTTCCAACTTGCGCAACGTGACTACAAAATATCTCAAAAGTTACCTGTAAACTTTGCCAAAACATTTCAAACTACTTTTGTAATACAACTTTAGGTATTTTTTTACGTAAATAATCTATAAAATTGAAGAAGGGATGATCTGTGTTCAACACAGGAGGAAAACAAACTGTAGCTAGCTTTCTGGTCACGCACCTATCTAACAGTACACTTGAAGTGACCCTTGTTCTGAACAGGGCTACTTCTTCATTACACAAAGGAAAAACCTCAACCAATTTCTAACGACTGGTGACATCCAGTGGAAGCGGTAGGAACTGCAAGAAGGTCCCTTAGAAATCTGGATTCCCAATGAAAACCCATTGAAAAGAGAGTGACCTCAATTTCTTTTTATCTGAATGGTTTGTCCTAAGGGTTTCGCCTGCTAAATAAGTTATGTTATACTCACAGACATGATTCAAACAGTTTTAGAAACTTCAGAGTGTTTTCTATCCAAATCTACTAATGATATGCATATCTTATCTTCTGGGGATGAGTAGCAGGCAGTTGAATTTGGGCATGCATTTCATCCGGACGTGAAAATACTGCCCCCTGTCACCAATAATTTTTAATTGCTTAGGATCATGTATAAAAATGCCTTGTGTGTGTGTGTGTGTGTGTGTGTGTGTGTGTGTGTGTGTGTGTGTGTGTGTGTGTGTGTGTGTGTGTGTGTGTGTGTGTGTGTGTGTGTGTGTCACAGCCACCAGTTGAACACTTATGGGAGATTCTGGAGCAGCGCCTGAGACAGCATTTTCCACCACCATCAAAACACCAAATTATGGAATTTCTCGTGGAAGAATTCCAGATACTTGTAGAATCTATTCCAAGGCGCATTGAAGCTATTCTGGCACCTCGTGGTGGCCCAGCGCCCCATTAAATCACTTGTTGGTGTTAACTTTATTTTGGCAGTTAGCTGTACATATCTTGAAGCTGTCTTCCATTGGATCGAAGACTAGCCATGTAACCAATGACTATTTAAGGGGCATGCCACTCAGAAATCCTGTCTCAGTTATAGTAGCTGCTTTGTTCAATCAATTGATCGCTATTTGATTCCTCTCCCTTGCAAGTGCTTCTGATTTGCCACTCACGTACCCAAGTGTTTTCTTTGGCAGACTCATACCATGGTCTTTATAGCATTCCTGGGTTCAAACATTTTGTCAATTAGGCCTGTCTTCTTGTTTGTTTGACTTGTTAACTTTGACATAAAGGCTTTTGAATAACATGTTAGCCTTAATGTAGGCTACAGGGTACCCTGGAAAAAATATGCCGTACCTTCAATTCTGGATTAAGTGCTAGTTCTATTTTACTGTTAGAAATACAAATCTTTGATGCACAAGTTACAGCATGTTGTGGACCAATGATGGTATCAGAAGATCTGGCAACTCTGGTTTTGCTTTGAGATATCATACTTTGAACGTGACATGTACAGTGCATTTGGAAAGTATTCAGACCCCTTCCCCCTTTTCATTTTTTTTTTAACGTTACATCCTTATTGTAAAATGGATTCAATCAAAACATTCCTCATCAATCTACACACAACACCCCATTATTACAAAGTGAAAACAGTTATTTACATAAGTATTCAGACCCTTTGCTATGAGATTCGAAATTGAGCTCAGGTGCAAACCGTTTACATCGATCATCCTTGAGATGTTTCTACAACTTGATTGGAGTCCACCTGTGGTAAATTCAATTGATTGGACATGATTTGGAAAGGCACACACCTGTCGATATAAGGTCCCACAGTTGAAAGTGCATGTCAGATCAAAAACCAAGACATGAGGTCAAAGGAATTGTCCGTAGAGCCCCGAGACAGAATTGTGTCGAGGTACAAATCTGGCGAAGGGTACCAAAAAATGTCTGCAGCATTCAAGGTCCCCCAAGGAACACAGTGGCCTCCATCATTCTAAAATGGAAGAAGTTTTGAACCACCAAGAGTCTATCTAGAGCTGGCCACCCGTCCAGAAATAGAGGGAGAAGGGCCTTGTTCAGGGAGGTGACCAAGAACCCGATGGTCACTCTGACAGAGCTCCAGAGTTCCTCTGTGGAGATGGGATAACCTTTCAGAAGGACAATCATCTCTGCAGCACTCCACCAATCAGACATTTATGGTAGAGTGTCCAGACAGAAGCCCCTCCTCAGTAAAAGGCACATGACAGCCCGCTTGGAGTTGGCCAAAGACACCTACAGGACGCTCAGACCACGAGAAACACGATTCTCTGGCCTTTCCATTCACCTTCGCACCCCTGAGCCAGACTACATTCAATCATGGGACCTACTGAAGAGATGAGTCTTCAGTGTAGACGTAAAGGTCGAGACTGAGTCTGCGTCTCTCACATGGATAGGCAGACCATTCCATAAAAATTAAGCTCTATAAGAGAAAGCCCTGCCTCCAGCTGTTTGCTTAGAAATTCTAGCGACAAAAAGGAGGCCGGCGTCTTGTGACCGTAGCATACGTGGAGGTATGTACGGCAGGACCAAATCATAGAGATAGGTAGGAGCAAGCCCATGTAATGCTTTGTAGGTTAGCAGTAAAACCTACAGTGTGTAGATTGATGAGGGGGAAAAAATTATGTAATACAATTTAGAATAAGGCTGTAACGTAACTCAATGTGGAAAAAGTCAGGGGGTCTGAATACTTTCCGAATACTTAAAAAAAAGTTTTTAATGTAACCTTTATTTAACTAGGCAAGTCAGTTAAGAACACATTCTTATTTCCAATGACGGCCTAGGAACAGTGGGTTAACTGCCTTGTTCTGGGGCAGAACGACAGATCTTTACCTTGTCAGCTCGGGGATTCAATCTAGCAACCTTTCGGTTATTGGCCCAACGGTTTAACCACCCCTCTTAGTGCCAGCATCCATTTGTGGTGGTAAATAGACGGCTATGAAAAATATAGATGAAAACTCTCTTGGTAGATAGTGTGGTCTTCAGTTTATCATGAGGTACTCTACCTCAGGCGAGCAATACCTTGAGACCTCCTTAATATTAGACATTGCAGACCAGCTGTTATTGACAAATAGACACACAACCCCACACTTCGTCTTAACAGATGTATCTGTTCTGTCCTGCCGATGCACACAAAATCCAGCCAACTGAATATTATCCATGTCATCGCCAAGCCACGACTCGGTGAAACATAAGATATTACAGTTTTTAATGTCCCGTTGGTAGGATAGTCTCCAGCGGAGACCATGCAGTTTATTTTCTAGTGATTGCATGTTGACCAATAGAAAGGATGATAGACACACAAAATAGCACAGATGGTTAGGAACCTGTAAAACGGCAACCATTATCACAATTAGCCAACTTTCCTTGAATTGGATATCTAAGCCTGCAGTTTGGGCGGTAGAGTAAGTAGAAGAGCCAAGGTCCAACACTGCTCCCACCAGGATTTCTCAGCCCAGCAGGGTCCCGGGATCAGACCCAACATCAAGGTCTGTCATTGCATGCTGCTTGTACCTCGACCCCAGGCCTTAGTGACAGGTAATGGGGCCGGGGAGAGACTGAGGGGTGGAAGTCTGGACTTTGGAGGAGATGGAAAGACAACACATCAAAGCTGTGTGTAACTAACTGTCCTAACTGCACAGTGAGTCCTTTCGCTCGCTGCCACACCAACCTACGACTGCAAGATTGCAGTGTATATATACTTAACAGTCGGTGCATAAGAGAAAGATGTACATCACAAATAGCACCCTATCCCTCCGGCTGCGTTTACACAGGCAGCCTATTTCTGATATTTTTCACAGGTCAGCTGTGAAACAGATTTGATGTGATTGGTCAAAAGACCAATTTAGTGGGAAAAAATATCTGCCTGTGTAAACGCAACCTAAGCAGTACACAATTTATTTATATTTTTATGACTGGATGTGTATTTTTTTGTTGGGGGGGTACAATATTTAAATTCATATAAATTAATATTCCGTTCATAAACTCAGCAAAAAAAGAAACTTCCCTTTTTCAGGAACCTGTTTTTCAAAGATAATTAATTAAAATCCAAATAACTTCACAGATCTTCATTGTAAAGGGTTTAAACACTGTTTCCCATGCTTGTTCAATGAACCATATACAATTAATGAACATCTGTGGAACGGTCGTTAAGACACTAACAGCTTACAGACTTAAGGACGCAGTTATGAAAACTTATGACACGAAAGAGGCCTTTCTACTGACTCTGAAAAACACCAAAAGAAAGATGCCCAGGGTCCCTGCTCATCTGTGTGAACTTGCCTTAGGCATGCTGCAAGGAGGCTTGAGGACTGCAGATGTGGCCAGGGCAATAAATTGCAATGTCCGTACTGTGAGACTCCTAAGACAGCACTACAGGGAGACAGGACGGACAGCTGATCGTCCTCGCAGTGGCAGACCACGTGTAACATCACCTGCACAAGATCGGTACATCTGAACATCACACCTGCGGGACAGGTACAGGATGGCAAAACCAACTGCCCGAGTACCAACAGGAACACACAATCCCGTCATCAGTGCTCAGACTGTCCGCAATAGGCTGAGAGAGGCTGGGCTGAGGGCTTGTAAGCCTGTTGTAAGGCAGGTCCTCACCAGACATCACCGGCAACAACGTCGCCTATGGGCACAAACCCACCGTCGTTGGACCAGACAGGACTGGCAAAAAGTGCTCTTCACTGACGTGTCGCGGTTTTGTCTCACCAGGGGTGATGATCGGATTCGCGTTTATCGTTGAAGGAATGAGCGTTACACCGAGGCCTGTACTCTGGAGCGAGATTGATTTGGAAGTGGAGGATCCGTCATGGTCTGGGGCGGTGTGCCACAGCACCATTGGACTGAGCTTGTTGTCATTGCAGGCCTTCTCAACGCTGTGCGTTACAGGGAAGACACCCCTATTACTAGCCTGTTCAACCTCTCTTTCGTGTCGTCTGAGATTCCCAAAGATTGGAAAGCAGCTGCGGTCATCCCCCTCTTCAAATGGGGGGACACTCTTGACCCAAACTGCTACAGACCTATATCTATCCTACCATGCCTTTCTAAGGTCTTCGAAAGCCAAGTCAACAAACAGATTACCGACCATTTCGAATCTCACCATACCTTCTCTGCTGTGCAATCTGGTTTCAGAGCTGGTCATGGGTGCACCTCAGCCACGCTCAAGGTCCTAAACGATATCTTAACCGCCATCAATAAGAAACATTACTGTGCAGCCGTATTCATTGATCTGGCCAAGGCTTTCGACTCTGTCAATCACCACATCCTCATCGGCAGACTCAACAGCCTTGGTTTCTCAAATGATTGCCTCGCCTGGTTCACCAACTACTTCTCTGATAGAGTTCAGTGTGTCAAATCGGAGGGTCTGTTGTCCGGACCTCTGGCAGTCTCTATGGGGGTGCCACAGGGTTCAATTCTTGGACCGACTCTCTTCTCTGTATACATCAATGAGGTCGCTCTTGCTGCTGGTGAGTCTCTGATCCACCTCTACGCAGACGACACCATTCTGTATACTTCCGGCCCTTCTTTGGACACTGTATTAACAACCCTCCAGGCAAGCTTCAATGCCATACAACTCTCCTTCCGTGGCCTCCAATTGCTCTTAAATACAAGTAAAACTAAATGCATGCTCTTCAATCGATCGCTACCTGCACCTACCTGCCTGTCCAACATCACTACTCTGGACGGCTCTGACTTAGAATACGTGGACAACTACAAATACTTAGGTGTCTGGTTAGACTGTAAACTCTCCTTCCAGACCCATATCAAACATCTCCAATCCAAAGTTAAATCTAGAATTGGCTTCCTATTTCGCAACAAAGCATCCTTCACTCATGCTGCCAAACATACCCTTGTAAAACTGACCATCCTACCAATCCTTGACTTTGGCGATGTCATTTACAAAATAGCCTCCAATACCCTACTCAACAAATTGGATGCAGTCTATCACAGTGCAATCCGTTTTGTCACCAAAGCCCCATATACTACCCACCATTGCGACCAGTACGCTCTCGTTGGCTGGCCCTCGCTTCATACTCGTTGCCAAACCCACTGGCTCCATGTCATCTACAAGACCCTGCTAGGTAAAGTCCCCCCTTATCTCAGCTCGCTGGTCACCATAGCATCTCCCACCTGTAGCACACGCTCCAGCAGGTATATCTCTCTAGTCACCCCCAAAACCAATTCTTTCTTTGGCCGCCTCTCTTTCCAGTTCTCTGCTGCCAATGACTGGAACGAACTACAAAAATCTCTGAAACTGGAAACACTTATCTCCCTCACTAGCTTTAAGCACCAACTGTCAGAGCAGCTCACAGATTACTGCACCTGTACATAGCTCACCTATAATTTAGCCCAAACAACTACCTCTTTCCCAACTGTATTTAATTTATTTATTTATTTTGCTCCTTTGCACCCCATTATTTTTATTTCTACTTTGCACATTCTTCCATTGCAAAACTACCATTCCAGTGTTTTACTTGCTATATTGTATTTACCTTGCCACCATGGTCTTTTTTGCCTTTACCTCCCTTCTCACCTCATTTGCTCACATTGTATATAGACTTGTTTATACTGTATTATTGACTGTATGTTTGTTTTACTCCACGTGTAACTCTGTGTCGTTGTATCTGTCGAACTGCTTTGCTTTATCTTGGCCAGGTCGCAATTGTAAATGAGAACTTGTTCTCAACTTGCCTACCTGGTTAAATAAAGGTAAAATAAATAAATAAATAAAACAGGGAAGACATCCTCCTCCCTCATGTGGTACCCTTCCTGCAGGCTCATCCTGACATCACCCTCCAGCATGACAATGTCACCAGCCATACTGCTCGTTCTGTGCGTGATTTCCTGCAAGACAGGTATGTCAGTGTTCTGCCATGGCCAGCAAAGAGCCCAGATCTCAATCCCATTGAGCACGTCTGGGACCTGTTGGATCGGAGGGTGAGGGCGAGGGCCATTCCCCCCAAAAATGTCAGGGAACTTGCAGGTGCCTTGGTGGAAGAGTGAGGTAGTATCTCACAGCAAGAACTGGCAAATCTGGTGCAGTCCATGAGGAGGAGATGCACTGCAGTACTTAATGCAGCTGGTGGCCACACCAGATACTGATTGTTACTTTTTATTTTGACCCCCCTTTGTTCAGGGACACATTATTCAATTTCTGTTAGTCACATGTCTGTGGAACTTGTTCATTTTATGTCTCAGATGTTGATGTCTGGTTATGTTCATACAAATTACACATGTTAAGTTTGCAGTTGACAGGAAGAGGACGTTTCTTTTTTTGCTGAGTTTATATATTCAATTAATTATTTCACTGTACCTGTGAGCTGCCGCTCGTAAGAAGAAAACATGAAATACAAATAAACATTACAAAAGGTACATAACTACAAAGTATATAATGTAATAAAAATAAACATTACTAAAGGTACATAACTAAAAAAGTATTGACCATTGTATCATATTTTAAAGTTGAAGTAATAATGAATTAAATATATACAGGAGAAGAAAACAAAAAAGAAGTGGGCCTTCACCCTCAACCTTCCATCCCATTCCCCCAACCCCACGCAGCCAACATGTCCCCACCCCCATTCTCAGAAACCATGTTTTCCCCCCTTCCCATCCCCCTAGCAACTAGGGTTGCTTGTTAGTCACCCCTCACCCCACTACTCTTGACCTGAGCCATATGGGTTTCCCTATGTTCTCTGAACTACACAGGGAATGGGGTGCCATCTGGGACGGACCCAAAAAGGGAAGACCACCAGCAGTCACCACCCGTCGGGCACTGGGCAGGAACTGGGGCTCATCTTTGTTGAACATGGCTCTGGTACCTGCTTGCTTAGTCATCTCCCACTGGGCAGCCTGGACTGCCGGAGACTATATTTAGCAACAAACTGAAAAACAAAAACCCTTCATTCTTAAAAAGTGTTCTGCTTAGTTTTCTATTGAGACGGGCGGGTTTAAGACTAGAGGGGGTGAGGTGAGACGTTGTGGGACTCTGCACTCTGCTGCTTGAGTGGTGATTTGATTTGCACACGGTGGTGGACTGGTGATGGTGTAGATGTTTTTTCTCGCAGCATTCACCTGTAAACACATGTTTATACTGCAGACAGTTGCCCTCTGGTGCAGCTCCTCTCCTAAGCATAGTTTCTCAGCTCTGATGGGATATTTAAAATTGAGTTTGGCCTGGGAGCTTGTTCCAATCCAAGGTGAGTAGGTAGCCTACCTACGTACACTACCTCATGGGTGATGGCTGGTGTGTTCTCTTCACTCACTGACATTAGTCTAAGTGCAGTGGTGTCAGTTAACTCACCACTGGCACCAGCAGCACCAGGACTGCTTAATGCCAGAAGTAGCGAGCTGTCGTTGAATTCTTAACCAGCAAGACATAGAGAAACAAACCCTTTATTCAGCAGAGGAGAGCATAGAAAAAAAAGCGGATAACTTAGCAAGGTTACCACAAAGTGTACCTTAAATCCCACATAGGAAAAGGGAGGGATAAAAGAGATGGAGAGAGATGGAGGGTGGGGGAGCGAAGTGAACTTGCAATTACATTCCAAAAGTGGATAAAAAACAGTTGGGATGTTGCTGACTGTCATTTTTTTTCTTGCGTTCAAAATGCAGGCCGGGATATAAAACAAAGCCATGGTTGTCATGCTAAAGGATCCTGCTCCTGAAGAGGTGTCAAATTATTGTACCTCAGCTGGATACGTGGGTGTTGGAAGCCAGGGGGTGAGGACGGTGCCAAACCCAGTAGACTTTGGCACATCTGTCCCCTAACCGCTGGCACGGATGAACCTCGCTCGCTGTGAGGCTTCAGATCATCGATAGGCCTCTGGCAGATTGGCAACCATACACACTACTACAAGAAACCATGCAAACCATGCAATAATATGACTACCACGGACTCCCAACACTTAAGCTATCATGAGGAGGGTCATTGGACTGAGAAAAAAACAAGTAAACATGACAACAACACCTGTCAATTCCTGTCGTAGGCCTATCTCCACCCAATCCCATTATAACTGACACCAACACTGACATACACTTCTTCTATGGTACGAAGAGGTCAGCGCTAAACTAAAGAGGGGCATGTCCAAACAGTATAGAGATGGAACGCAAGGTTTCAGTTTTCAGGATTACATCAATAAAATAATAGCGAGGCAAAGTGCTAGGCTGTTTTACCAGAGCGTGTGTTTGCCTGCTTTTACACATTGCTTGAGCTTGAGACAGCTCTGAACTGAATGAAAGCTAATGGCTAGACTGGAGCTGTTCTGAGGAATACCTTTGAGTAAGCGAGCATTGTCTTAGTAGGGCCTACATTTGTATTAAGTACATTGTCAAAGTACATTGCACTAAGTACATTTAAAGTGTGTGACAAAACTGGCAAGACCATTGATGGCCTTGAGTGTAAACCCAGCGAAAAAAACTGTCAATTCTCTTTCTTTCACAATATGCTGAATTACAATTTGTTGTTTTGCTGAAAAAGCAGTGGTCTTGCTGTAGTCAAAAGCAACTGTTTCTCTCTGTAGTTCAACTTTCCATTACCAGAACACCAATATCGGACGATTTGTCTTTGTATTTATTTATATATTCATCTATATACAGTGGGGCAAAAAAGTATTTAGTCAGCCACCAATTGTGCAAGTTCTCCCACTTAAAAAGATGAGAGAGGCCTGTAATTTTCATCATAGGTACACTTCAACTATGACAGACAAAATTAGAAAAAAAATCCAGAAAATCACATTGTAGGATTTTTTATGAATTTATTTGCAAATTATGGTGGAAAATAGTATTTGGTCAATAACAAAAGTTTATCTCAATACTTTGTTATATACCCTTTGTTGGCAATGACAGAGGTCAAACGTTTTCTGTCTTCACAAGGTTTTCACACACTGTTGCTGGTATTTTGGCCCATTCCTCCATGCAGATCTCCTCTAGAGCAGTGATGTTTTGGGGCTGTTGCTGGGCAACACGGACTTTCAACTCCCTCCAAAGATTTTCTTTCCTCTCCATCTATACATAGGCAAAGGTCCCCATTCATACAAGACAAGTCTCTTATTGTCAGCTATTGTAGATCCACTCTTCATGGCTTGATAAAACAATTGAGGATCAAGCTCGGACAGAAATTACAGTGAAATGCTAAAGCATTGAGGTGTTGGCATGTCCCTCGATCTGGCCCTATGTGACTGTTAGTGCTGTTGAAGGTTTCTGCTGGTTGATTTATTAGGTAAAGTTAACAGTACAGTGAGGCTCCAGACTCCAGAACGACGAGCGGCCTGCTCTGGTAGACAGGCTGCCGGCCCGGCAGACCTGGTTTCAAGTACTAGGTGAAATATTTGAATGTTTGCTGTTGCCTGCCTGCAGTGCCAGATGGACGAGGTTTACAGTTTTGACGCTATTCTATTGGTTCCATTGTGCCGGGAAAGCTCAATCAAGCATCGATAAAGTATTTGAAAGTATTTCAAATACTATTTGAACCCAGGGCTGCTGCTCCGGTGAAGGGCTGCTGTGCCAGGCCAATGAGCTCAGTGTCCAGACATCCAGGATGGAGAAAGGATGGAGAGAGAAAGGGAAACGGACAGAGCCAAAGGGCATGCCAGTGCCACCTGCACATCACAGCACAGGAGTCTTTTGAGAAAAGTCTCTGGCTCTTTGGTTCTTTGGCTTTTCCAGGCATCGCCGGGGCTGGGCGGTTGGTTGGGTAACGGTCTTCATTCCACCATGCAAGGCGGGCCGGTGGGTAGGACAGGGAAACTGAGCAGAAGCAGATCTGCTTGCCCTGCCTGACTGAGGTTCCTGGGCCAAGTTAAGCACGGAAATATTTATTTCCTGTTCATTCAAGAGTCTGGCAGTCACCTGTAGAGTTACCCTCTCTCTGTTCATCCTGATCCTGAGTTACCGGCCAGGCAGGCGGCCACCCGGTTTAACCGTGTCAGTCAGCCACAGGTTTAGGCTATGTACATGTATGGTCAACTGGGTTCGTGACTAGGTTAAACCATGTAGGTCAGCAATATTACTTTACGTTTGTTCATTGAAGGTTTAACAGGTTCAACTATATTTGTCTGAATGACCCTTGACCATTTTAATGCTATGTTGCTTACAAATATGATGTACAATTTCAATAAAATGTACAATGCTCAGTCTCCATTGAAATAGCTTCATAGCCCAGGACTAGGCATAATAGTTAACCAGGTGAGTCAGTTAAGAACAAATTGTTATTTTACAATGACGGACTACCCCGGCAAAACCCTCCCCTAACCCAGACAACGCTGGGCCAATTGTGCGCCACACCCTATGGGACTCCCTATCACAGCCGGTTGTCATACATCCCGGGATTGAACCAGGGTATGTGTTGACGCTTCTAGCACTGAGATGCAGTGCCTTAGACCGCTGTGCCACACAGGAGTCCCAAGTTGTTTCTACAACTTGATTGTAGTCCACCTGTGGTAAATGCAATTGATTGGACATGATTTGGAAAGGTACACACCTGTCTATATAAGGTCCCACCGTTGACAGTGCATGTCTCCAGGACAGGACTGTGTCGAGGCACAGATCCGGGGAAGGCTACCAAAAAAATTCTGCAGCATTGAAGGTCCCCAAATGGAAGAAGTTTGGAACCACATAGAATCTTCCTAGAACTGGCCAACCAGAAAAATAGAGCAGTCGGGGGAGAAGGGCCTTGGTCAGGGAGGTGACAGAGCTCCAGAGTTCCTCTGTGCAGATGGGAGAACCTTCCAGTAGGACAGCCATCTCTGCAGCACTCCACCAATCAGACCTTTATGGTAGAGTGGCCAGATGGAAGCCACTCCTCAGTAAAATGCGCATGACAGCCCGCTTGGAGTTTGCCAAAAGGCACCTAAAGCACTCAGACCATGAGAAACAAGATTCTCTGGTCTGATGAAACCAAGATACTGTGGAGATGTTTTTCAGAGGCAGGGATTGGGAGAATAGTCAGGATCGAGGGAAAGTTGAACAGATCAAAGTACAGAGATCCTTGATGAAAACCTGTTCCAGGGGGCTCAGGACCTCAGACTGGGGTGAAGGTTCACCTTCCAAAAGGACAACAAACCTAAGCACACAGCCAAGACAACGCAGCAGTGGCTTTGGGACAAGTCTCTGTCCTTGAGTGCCACAGCCAGAGCCCGGACTTGAACCCATCGAACATCTCTGGAGAGACCTTAAAATAGCAGTGAAGCGACGCTCCCCTTCTAACCTGACAAAGCTTGAGAGGATCTGCAGAGAAGAATGTGAGAAACTCCACAAATACAGGTGTGCCGAGCTTATAGTGTCATACCCAAGAAGACTCTAGGCTGTACTCGCTGCTAAAGGTGATTCAACAAAGTACTGAGTAAAGGGTCTGAAAACATATGTATATGTGATATTTCAGTTTTCAATTTTTTATACATTTGCAAAAAATTCTAAAAAACTGTTTTTGCTTTATCATTATGGGGTAGGTTGTGTAGATTGATGAGGGGAACAAACTATTTAATCCGTTTTAGAATAAGTCTGTAACGTAACAAAATGTGGAAAAAGTCAAGGGGTCTGAATACTTTCCGAATGCACTGTATATAGTATATGTGTCCAGGAACAGTTACATTTTAGCAGACACTCTTATCCAGGGCGAGTTATAGGCAGGCGCAAGTGCCTTGCTCAAGGGCACAACAACAGATTTTTCACCTAGTCTGCTCGGGGATTCGAACCAGCTACCATTTCTGTTCCTGGCTCTTAACCGCTAGGCTACTTGTCACCCTCGACAATATAGCCCCTAGAATTTCATTGAGAGCTCTTTAGTTATGGATACTATATCAGCTGTTGCCTAAACAAGGAATCGTTCACTTTGCAGGGTGGTTTTGTTGCCCGGAGAAAACCTTCCCTTAACTGTGCTGCAGATGTAGAGTTGCTGAGGGACGCTGAGAGGGTAAACGCCCTAAGCTTGTCTCAGAGAGCCAGGTCTGTGCTGGGGGACACAGGATGGATTTCTGCTTGTGCAGGGCTGCTGGGCTGGTGATTGTGTTTGGCGTGCAGCATAGTAGCTCTCCTGGCATGGGCTCTGCTTAGCTATGCACATAGTGCCCATGATCTCTTAAATTACAGCAAGTAGGATAAAAGATCTACGGGGTTGAAAGTTCTAACTCCTGTACTAACATCTACTGGGATGTTGGTTGTGATTCAGAGGTAGTTTCAGGGCCCATATTCAAAAAGTGTCTCTGAGTGTGTGCTGATCTAGGATCAGATCCCCTCTGTCCATGTAATCTTATTGATTATGATCTAAAAGGCAAAACTGATCCAATGTCAGCACTTTGAGACTTGTGAATATGTCCCTAGATCTTGAATATGTACAGTATTAAGGTTGTGTTGACCTTTAGTATTAATTAGATATGACTCTATTACATATTGGGTAGATGTTGGGTCAACATGAAGTTTTCCTCTAAATTACCTAAAATGCCATGAGTCGTCAGCAGCTTCGACAGGGATTTTAAAAACATATTTGTCATTCATTTTGAAGCGTGACAGTTCACCTCAAATTTGTCTGAACTGAAGCAGTCCAGGCAGTACGCACGGACATGGCTGTGTTTTCTGTGTTCGACAGCCAAACAAAACGGAAAAAAAACTCCAATAATAATAATGCAAATATATGGAGTACTTAGTTGTTATGGCACCAGTACGTGGAGAGCCAAATGGGCATCAACAGAGGGGCCAAGAGAAGGAGTCTCAGTTTCTCCTGCAGAGAGAAATGTCCACAACTAAGTGTTTTTGTCAACAGACAAAATATATACTGTGTGAGCGGACTGAGCTGCAGCACTACTGGATGGATGGACGGCTGGCTGACTGTTCATAGGCCAGGACACACAAATCTCCTCTTCAGCTCCTGTGAAACACAGAGCGCCTAGCACCCGCATCCTACCCTCCTTTACATCCCCCCACCTCTCCCTCCATTTGTCCCTCCCTCTGGAACAGGAAACGACAGAGGGGCTGATCTTAATTAGCTTGGCAGTTATGAATAACATCCTCAGTGGATTAAGGAGATTGTTGTTGTAGGTTTGTGCAGGGGGCAGTGAAACTGTCCAACCAACCAACCACCCAACGGTTCTGATTCAGTTATTGTATAATGGCACACACACACACACACACACACACACTTTGACTGTGTATCCAGTGTCACGGAACTGTTGGAACTTTTTGAACCCACCCAGGCAGGATTAAGATCACACAAGGGGACTATTTAATCAAACCCGGGAACTGGGAGCTTTGGGATACTGAAAAACATGTTTGAAGTAAGTTTAGTAGACTACCTGTTGGTTACTCACATAATGAATTAACATTGTCTAAAGAATGTGGCCTCACACAATGTAATTTTGTTCACCTGTAAACTCAATTCCTCATGCAATCTACCTGGCTGTCTCCATGCATTGAACATATAAAACTGCTTTCATCATCAAGTTTAAGACCATTGAAATCTCACATCTTCAATCAATTTCACCAGTATTTATTTTGTTGTGTCAGTGGAATTTGATCAGACACATTCACTGGTTGGTAAAAGGTTGACTTTTCCTGCACTCCTCCCGCGGCGGCAGTTGGCTCGATTGGGATTCAGAAATGTTTCAAATCCAAGATAAACTGGAGTCTTGTGTTAAATGTTTTTCCAAATGATACAACATCTATTTTTAGAGGAACTTTGGATCTTCGAGTTGGGATTTCAGACCTCTGTGACTTCTACCAAGTCCCCACCCATCACGCTGTTTCATTCTTGATTATAGAATGTGTTACATTCTTGACTTTCTGCGTATGTGAATCTTATCTGGGCTATCTAGAAAAGACTACACAAGTCATATCACAAGGCTTATAATAATGTTATGCCTCTCTTTGACTGACTCCAAATGGCTTTGAGCCAGGACCATTATAAGATGATAACAACAGGTTATAAGGGGGTCATAAAAGCCCATGACAAGTCTTATGTATATACATAATGCATTATATCTAAAGGCTTTAAGTGGAATGTTACCAAACTGTCTATATACAGAAATATTTAGGCCACGGAGAGCCTAAACATCTCTTGTAGTTTGGTGCCAAACAAGTTCATTGACAAGGCTAAAAGGTGACAATCAAATGCTCTGCATGCTGAGATGAAGGTCTTGTGTCTGAAAGCTGCCTGGAACATTATAATATTACATTTGTTTTGATCTACGTGTGCAGAGACTCTTCTAGAATTTAATTGGGTTATGACATGTCTATTGAATTCTGTAGCTCAGTTGGTAGGGCATGGATAGTGGGTTCAATTCTTGGGACCACCCATACGTAAAATGTATGCATGCATGACTGTAAGTTGCTTTGGCTAAAAGCATCTGCCTAATGTCATATATTTAAGTGAGAAGTGCCCAAGACAAAGTCAAGGCAAACCATGCCAATGTATCCTCCTAACACAGGCTTCAAGGGCATTATCACTTCTACACATCTGGTTACTAAGAGTATTAAAATAATGATTTACATATTTTCATTAACTTAATTTTTTATCAATTTATTCACAGTATTTCATCCTTCCACAAGATATAGTCCCAACACAAATCTAGGGTTACTATCCAAGCCGGCTGGTCGTTCATTCTATCAGTTCGGTTGCCTGAGACACGACCCAGTCGTTAAGTCTTTTTGTTCTGTATCTATGGACGCGACCGAGTCGTTTGTTCTAAATGTTCTATTGTCATACTGGCTGGCAATGTTCTTATCCCTTGCTTGCTAGCAAGCCAACTACGGCTAACTTACAGTAACGTCAAACAGTGCAGCCAGAATAACAACAAAGTAGCTGCATTTGCATTTGTTTAAGCTGTTTTCTAGAGACATTTATTTGGATGCATCCATAACTATGAGCTAATGATGCATGATTTCACCCTAGCATAGAAAATGTGCTCTCTCGTCTGGACACTGTTATTCAGAGGAGTTGGCCAACAACACAGCTAACACAATCATTTCAAACTCAAGGTGTAAAGACTGCAAACTAGCTGCACTTCATTTGTTTTTTACCTGTTTTTTTTTTGTTGTTATTGACATGTATTTGTATATATCCATAGAAATGATGCTGATTCATGACTTAGACTGGCTGAGAAAAGCTGCCTGCCTGTCTGTCATCCCAACTCCCGACCCCTCCCTACACGTTCATTGAATTTCAATACTGAAACAATGTTGCAAATGTCAGAGAGACAGACAGCAGTCTACGCTAACCTTGAGGTTTATACAGATCTCCGCTATTGAAAACCAATTGCTAGTCTAAAAGCTTTTTACACTGGAGATCAAGTTGATAAATTGTCTGGCTGGGCTGATGAAACAGTGGATTGTGCAGTGAGATGGAAGAGAATAAATAGGGATTTCAACATCATAGCTTTAGCCGGTGGTAACTTGTGGAATAGACACCGGCTGGAATGCGGTTTTAACCAATCAGCATCCAGGATTAGACTCACCTGTTGTATAATATATTATTTTTACAGTGTATATATTATTGACTCTATATAGAGGCCTAGTTCTGTAAGTTTCCAAAAGTTAATACCATTGCAAAATCTTTATCTAGCCTTGAGAGTTTATAAACATTGATCCAAAAATATATATATTATTAGCTATTCACACCGTTTCTGCATAGTACTGTAGGCCTGGTATTTCATTTTTACATTAACTCATTTTGAAAACATGTGATCGTTGATAATTGCAGTCTCCGCTTTGATCATCTTTCAGAGGGCACGACTGTTATGCTTGAGGCACTTACTATGATTCTTGGCCCGCCACATATTTTCTGTGTAAATGACATACAAAGAAAGCTTAAGAGGTGTTTCTCAAGGGCTCAAAAAAAATGTTCGCTTACACTCCATTGGCAAGTCGGCTATGGAAAACCTGAACTATAAACTTCAAGCACTGTATTCTGTGTGGTTTGAGGCTGAGGTCTGAGGTGGGCAGGGGATCCATTGCTTGGTTTCTGCTGCAGCGGCATCCCAGAAAGGCAAGGCAATGGCACCCTATTTCCTGTATAGTGTGCACTACTTTTGACCATAACCCATTTGGGACACAGACCAGGTCTAGTTGAAGGTCAGGTAGTAGGAGGCAACAATCTGGCACCTCAAACCCCTATCACTGTGGCAACATATAGGGTCCTCACCACCACAGAGTTTAAAAGCCTGTCATGCCCCAAGGACCAGCCAGACAGTGGTCAGAAATATATTTTTATGAACCTCCTCCTCTCTCTCTCGCTCAATCTCTCTCTCTCTCTCTAAAGAAATGGCTGCATACATTCTGCCTGGAAATGCAGCAGCCAGCAGATCACATTGGTCATGGACATTTCAGTGCGAGATAATGTCTGAAAAGAACCTTAGTGACCTCTTAACTTTATTTATAATGTATCCTTCAGAACGATCTGACCAGCTTGTACATAATGTTAATAATGTTCCAATGTACGCCTGTGTCAAACAATGTTTGAAATGTTTAATGTAACACTGTTTATAGTAACAGCTTTCCTTTGTCGCTTATGGTCTGTGAAATGTGAAGTGCTTAATGGCCTGCGCTCCACGAATACTTACAGGCGACCATATGGTGGATAACACTGCCATCTTCAGATGGGGGTGCAGTTTCATCAGTGTTATGACATTGAAAATGTACATTGGAAATGTAATTATAAAGAACTTTTAACTATGCCAATATCCATCTGGGCAGAAATCCAGAAATTCCGGACAGAATTCCACATACTATATTTTGACTGTCGATTACGCCAACGGATGTTGCAGGCTCCACTGGGCTCTTTCTTTGTGGCGGGGTGCGTTTGTTTTTTTCAAGACTGACCAATCACCATCTAGTTTCTTGGGGTCTAACGTCCAATACCTCTCCTCTTTGTTGCCTGATATACAGACAGACAGCAACAACAAAAAAGGGTCCGGGTTTTTAGCTAATATCGTTCTTCAAATAGTTTGAATATGTATGTACTTGTTCGGTTTCAATATACCATCACAGTGCAGCTGTAGTTTAACCAAACAATCTCAGCCGGGACACGCGATAGAGAGTGAATATTTCTAAGATAAAAAATAATAATAAGTACGTTAAGTTGAATCGGATAGCTAGCTCATGATAGCTGAATAATCGTTGCTGGGCACCAGTCTTTTCGTTTACCGACACTTCCAACTCTGCACGTTCCTTTGTTGTTACGACCGAGCTTGCTAACTGCTCAATTTAAGAATTTACCTAGCTAATTTACACCCGCATACTGTTTTTATCTACGAGAAAGGAAACGGACATGGCGGAATTTCTCGAAAATCCGTCAGTTCTCACGAAGGATAAACTCAAAAGTGAGCTCACGGCCAACAATGTGCCGCTTCCCGTCTCCGAGCAGAAGAAACATGTATATGTTCAATTGTACTTGAAGAACTTGACCGTTCTGAACCAGAAAAGTCCACTTACAGACATGTTCTCCAGTGATGAAGAACTACCTACCCCTATAGTCTCCAACAAGAGTCTTTCTGGAAGAGTAAGTTATGAATATGTTATTATTGGTCATTACAGTGCTATTAATTGATTTTGTAACGCATGAAATTACTAGGTACCTGTGTTAAATGATTGTTGCCTTTCCATTAGCCCATTAATCTGACCGAGAGCAACCTTTCCATATAACGTGAATGTTATTCATTTAAATATCCCCCTTCCTGTTTCTTTCCCTCTTAAAACGTCTTAAGGATCTGACCCTTTTTTCCAATTTTTGCCTAAAAGGACATACCAACATCTGAGCCTGTAGCTCAGGACCTGAAGCAAGGATATGCATATTCTTGATACCATTAGAAAGGAAACACTTTGAAGTTTGTGGAAATGTGAAATTAATGTCGGAGAATATAACACATTAGATCATCTTTGACATGCAAGAGAAAAGCCATAATGTATTATTCCAGCCCAGGCGCAATTTAGATTTTGGGCACTAGATGGTAGCAGTGTATGTGCAAAGTTTTAGCACAATATTTTTTACTGATTCATTTGGCTATATACAATTCATACGCACGAAACGTAAACAAAAGCATTCACTGTGAAAGTTGGTGCATGTAGGCCATTCATATATAGCCTATAGGCAGCACTTCTTTCGATTTATCGAATCAGTTATTCTTTTCTTGCTCAAACTGTGATTAACACCTGTCAAACACAGACATTTCTCTCATAAAACAGGGATGTCGATTTGCACTGGACTAGTATTTTCAGAGGACCTTGGACTTTGCCAAAAAACACTAGGTTATTCTGGCTGGAATTATTACTCTCCTGCCATGTAAAAACGACTGAGATGGCAGATTCGGGCGGGACTAAAATTACAGATGTGGTGTTTTGTGCTCGTGCACATAATTACATTACCAGACCTCCCCCAGTAAAACGAATCCCGTCTGAATAGGGCTTTACTTACTGGTTCTCTAATGTCTGTGTTCTTTGTAGATCATCTTAGTTAAAACAGAGATAGGTTCATCTTCAGTCTCTAGATAAGCTTTTTACCCAGGTCTATGAATTGACACCCATAATCCATCCATCCACAGAAAGCCACCAGGACTGACAAGCCTCGGTCAGAAGAAGTGAAAGTGACAGACCTTACAGATGCAGGCTTAAAACATGAGCTGTTGAAGCATGGAGTCAATGTTGGACCCATAGTTGGTGAGTCTTCCTTATGTTTTACTCAGGGTGTGTCTTAAAATGGCGTCCTCTCCTTTCCTTGCTCCGCCACTTCATCTGCATTGATCTGAGAAGATAAGCTTTCCTCTCATCAGTTCTTGTACATCTGTGCAGATGATGTGAATGAGACAAGGAGAGGAAGCCACTTTATTTTCACCACCGATACCGATTATTTGAGGACCAAAAAAAGCCGATACCGATTAATCGGACGGTTTAAAAAATAAAATAACAAATAAAAAAAATAAAAATGTTTTATTTGTAATAATGACAATTACAACAATACTGAATGAACACTTATTTTAACTTAATATAATACATCAATAAAAATCAATTTAGCCTCAAATAAATAATGAAACATGTTCAATTTGGTTTAAATAATGCAAAAACAAAGTGTTGGAGAAGTAAAAGTGCAATATGTGCCATGTAAAAAAGCTAACGTTTCAGTTCCTTGCTCAGAACATGAGAACATATGAAAGTTGGTGGTTCCTTTTAACATGAGACTTCAATATTCCCAGGTAAGAGGTTTTAGGTTGCAGTTAATATAGTATTTATAGGACTATTTCTCTCTATACCATTTGTATTTAATTGACCTTTGACTATTGGATGTTCTAATAGGCACTTTAATATTGCCAGTGTAACAGTATAGCTTCCGTCCCTCTCCTCACTCCTCCCTGGGCTCGAACCAGGAACACATCAACAACAGCCACACTTGAAGCAGCGTTACCCATCGCTCCACAAAAGCTGCGGCCCTTGCAGAGCAAGGGGAATAACTACTCCAAGTCTCAGAGCGAGTGACGTTTGAAACGCTATTGGCGCGCACCCCGCTAACTAGCTAGCCATTTCACATCGGTCACACCAGCCATTAGGCTGATAGGCTTGAAGTCATAAACAGCGCTATGCTTGCGAAGAGCTGCTGGCAAAACACACGAAAGTGCTGTTTGAATGAATGCTTACGAGCCTGCTGCTGCCTACCATCGCTCAGTCAGACTGCTCTATCAAATATCAAATCATAGACTTAATTATAACATAATAAAACACAGAAATACGAGCCTTTGGTCATTAATATGGTCAAATCCGGAAACTATCATTTCGAAAACAAAACGTTTATTCTTTCAGTGAAATACGGAACCGTTCCGTATGTTATCTAACGGGTGGCATCCCTAAGTCTAAATATTCTTGTTACATTGTACAACCTTCAATGTTATGTCATAATCAGTCGTGCAACGATTGTGCTTTTTTCGCAAATGCGCTTTTGTTAAATCATCCCCCAGCGTTGCATCGATTATATGCAACGCAGGACACGCTAGATAAACTAGTAATATCATCAATCATGTGTAGTTAACTAGTGATTAACTAGTGATTATGATTGATTGATTGTTTTTTATAAGATAAGTTTAATGCTAGCTAGCAACTTACCTTGGCTTCAACTGCATTCGCGTAACAGGCAGGCTCCTCGTGGAGTGCGAGGAGAGGCAGGTGGTTAGAGCGTTGGACTAGTTAACTGTAAGGTTGAAAGATTGAATCCCAGAGCTGACAAGGTAAAAATCTGTCGTTCTGCCCCAGAACAAGGCAGTTGTTCCTAGGCCGTCATTGAAAATAAGAATGTGTTCTTAACTGACTTGCCTAGTTAAATAAAGGTGTAAAAAAAAGAAGCAAAATCGGCATCCAAAATTACTGATTTCCGATTGTTATGAAAACTTGAAATCGGCCTTAATTAATCGGTCGACCTCCAATTGAGATGCACCAACAGACTGAAACAGTCAGTGAGAGATCCTTGACTAAATGTAACCCCCTTCACTTCTAACTTGTTTCCCCTTGTCTTCAGGCTGCACTCGCATTCTTTATGAGAAGAAGCAACTGGATACACCTGCCCCTGAGGCCCCTAGCCTATCCGAGACTGCCACTGTTACCGCTGCAGCAGTCAAGGCAGACGGCAACCAGAACGGCAACACACTCTCTGACCAGTACAGTGACAAGGAGGAAGGTGAGATGAGATATTATAACTGCACAAGAACCTGCACCATTAATTAAGCAGCACACTTATTCAGCGCATGTGACTAATACATTTTGATTTTATTTAATTAAGGGTTGGTTTCAATTTCAATTCAGGAAGTAGGCCTAAACTGAAAAGAAATGGGGAAATTGGAATTTCAGAAATGGAATGGATCCTTTTTTACTCCGTTTAGATGCCTTGATTCTCGCTGACTTGTGTTCGCTTTACCTCTGTCAGATGAGATTACAGCTGCTCCTGAACCAGAGCCAGCTGCTGTTGTGGAGAAGTCTGTGATGAGCAGAGGGAAGACTCCTGTCACCATCAGGACCAGCAGCAGACGGAGCAACAAGGTAAGCCTTTAAGTTCAAGTTGATTTAAGTAAATACAATGCAAAGTCACACTCACCAGAGCTCTCACATTAAAACAGCATTCATCTTCAACAGCAAGACAGTTCAGCACATATGTAAATAATCTTATCTTGCACCCATAAACCTCAACCTCTCAATCATCTGTTGTCATTATCAATGTTCACAGGTGGTGGATGAGAGTCTAGCAACTGGTGACCAGACCCCTAAAAAGACGGGGAAGAATGTTGAGGAGATTCTCGCTAATGAGATCCTTTCACCCATAGGCATCAGGTAAGACCTTTTTAGGCCCTATCACTAGTATGTGGAACCTTTCACTTTTGGTCAAACTAAGACAGATCCCATCTCCTGATCTTTTTTTTACATGTATGGCTCCAAGAACACAGGGGCACTTACCAGTAAAATCTTTACAGCAGTTGTTAAACATGACTTGTCAGAAATTACTTTGTCACATTATCCTCTAATCCTCCTCTCTCCCCAGCGCCACATGCAGGAGATCGATCCATGGTGCGGCTGGCCGACCGGTGAAACCCAGCAACTATTGGCTGAACAAGTCTCTCCTGGAGCGCTCCATCTACACAGAGTCTCACTCTGAGTGCAGCTCCCTGGGCTCAGAACGGGCCAGGCAAGGATTCCTCTCTGTCCTACTAAAGCTCATGGTGCTCATCACTGTAGCCGGTTCCATCTACTTCGTCATCCAGCACCTTGATGCAGATCAGGTCCAGTCCGTCAAGGGTTTGATAAACGACGCCAAGGTTCACCTGTATAGCACGGTTGATAAGGTGGTAAATGCCGTGGTCGATAATGTGATTGTGCCTCTGGGCATGGGGGCCAGCAGCAGCCAAAGTGCAGGAGCTGAGGGTGGAGGCAAGTAAGCAATACACCTACTCCACCCTGCTCTCTTTTATTATAATTCTTTCTACTATTTTACCAGGCTGTCCAATAGAGGTCAAAGACCCCCTTCATCTGGTCACCAACTCCATCTTCATCTATTTATACATGGTTGACCATCTTGGAGGACTGACTGACATTTAATCTGGCTGGTAGACTGTCTCACCCTGTCCCTTCCTTGTTCACTTCTCCTCGTCCCCGCTAAGGAGAGAAAGGAAGGGCATTCAACCTAACCAACACCAGCTTCTTGTAAAACAAACCAGCACTGTCTTGTCATGACAGTCTGAATAGACTAGTTTTTATTAAGTTGTTTTTAATCATAGTGTGAAGTGCATTTTGTGCATTCTTTGTGTGTATTTTTCACTTATGTGTGTAGATAGAACTCCCATGTGATATTGCGAGGACAGGTCACATGCATGGTTGTAGTTTTTGAAGGACATGGTTGTAGTTTTCGGGGTGTCTGTTGTGCCAGGCACACTGTTAGAACTTGCATAGTGCCAGGGTTGAGGTCAATTCCATTTCAATTCCAGTCAATTCAGAAAGTAGACTAAATTCCAAAGGTTCCTCATAAAAAACTTTGGAGAGAATTAGAATTGGAGTGCACTTCCTGAATTGAAATGGAACTGACCCCAACCCTGCTACTGATTACGGAAATATCTACAAGTATTTCTGTATGGATTTTGAATATACACTGTAGTATTAATAATAGAGATATGTAGAATAATGTTTTTAAACTATGAATTGAATGGTGCTCAGGTCTATTCTAATTTGCTCTAAGTTAATTGGATCACTGCTGCGAGGAGTCATAATACTGTCCAATAGTGTTAAATAAGGTTTTGTCACTGAATGAGGAGAAGCCCTTTTTCACGCTATAAACTATGAGTTTGATTGCTAAAACTATTAGTTGTCTTTAAACTGCTTGTGTAGAGCCATCAATACATTGAAAAGCTGTTGGGGAGATGAACTGCAGTAAGTAAGCCTGGTCCCAGATCTGTATGTGCTATCTTGCCAACTCTCTTGGTCATTGTCAGGAGGAGTTGGCAAGACAGCAAAAGCAGATTTAGGACCTGTCTAACAGTAAGTGGTCTGGTAGTTGAATGGCTCATCAGTCTGTGATGACCAAATCCCAGTATAGCTTTGTGTTTCATCTTTAGTGCTTTGTTGCTCTGAAGATTCAAGATCCTTCAGTCCTATCTAAAGGGCATGCTCACCGTAGCAAAAAGTTTTGAAACAGGAAAACACAAGTGGGTAGTCCTTATTGGACAAATATTCTCTGATTCTGTGTTTTTTTCCATGTGGTGCCGAATGAACACGACCTAGGACTGGCTGTCTTTATATTTAGTGCATCCACACAGCCCTTCTTAATGGTTCCATACATACTGCTACGGATCTTGGAAGAATTCTATTTTTGCTAAATAAAGTTGAGCAAGTAAATGGCTCATGATCCTATTCTAATTTTAATGAGTCAAAAACTCAAATAGAGTTTGCCTCTTGTATACTTCATCTTGATAGCAGAGGTAATAATGACAAAAGTGATAGCCACTTATGTTGACCAGTTACTGACATTCACTTGTAAAGAAGTTGACATGTTCGTCCACACTGTTTGAAAAAAAAGAAGAAAAAACTGTTATTTATTTTGTTCCGTATTTTTCAAATGTGAATTGTGAACTTTTTTATTATTTTATTGTAGGAAAATAAAGTACCATAGGTGAAAGTAGGATGTCGCTTTTTTTTAAAGTGCTATCCTAAATCTGAACCTCTTTGTTTACTTGTTACACAAGTGAATATATTAAAGATTAAATGTTTTTGACTTTGATCAAGCAGCTAGCTTCCCAAGCAAGGATGAAAGTATATTGTGGGGTTAAGGTTTTTTTATCTGTTTTTATTTCTAATAGATAATATCATTAAATAAATGTGGTAAGTCAATTCTCTCCACATGGTTTTCTTTAATGAGGAGATTCCATACTCTTGGTCATCTGAGAAAAGAAGACAGCTACTGTGCTATCTGTTGATGACGATATTTAGAACCCTTCTCTCAACATGAAGACTTGTGTTGGCTCTCTGCGGTAATGCCTAGGATTTAGTTCAGCTGGTGAACAGTATTGTGGTGCGCACTGTGCAGACACCCACAGTCAAACCCAGTTGGTCGCATGCTTAAAAACATCTCTGAATGCTCGTTTGAGAACATTTCAACAGAATTTGAAGACAGGCATGCAGAGTGAGATAAGCATCCAACTGAAAGGTGAAAGAAGAGTATGCCAAAGGGATGTCACACTCGCTCTTAACTTAGACTTTGAACAAGCCAACTAGTTACGCTGGCAACAACAGCCAGGCACTGATTACAATTTTCATAAGAAAGGTATGCTTACTTCGATGGGCGAGGGAGAGAACTTACAATATTCTTCAACATCTGGACGTCACAGTGACTAGCGTTATTATCTTTTTCATTTAGGTTTTGTACACCAGCTTCAAACAGCAGAAACAACAATATTGTTGGTTATGGAAAATAGATTTCACAGCTGTTTCGATGGTGTATACTAGCTTATTTTGTCACAAACTGCAATTAGTCAAAACTATTAGCTAACTCGGCTACACATTCCTCTCTAATGTCAATATGCCTTGTCTTCTGCTGTTTCGGTTAGTTGTTGTTTTATCTCACTGTAGAGCCCCTAGTCCAGCTCAACATGCCTTAGATAGCTATTTTGTCACAAACCCCACACATGGGGAAACCTCACCTGACTTAGCTGGTGGCTCCAGAGATGCAAGCTCTATCATCGTCACTCAATGCCTAGGTTTACCCCCACTGTACTCACATCCTACCATACCCTTGTCTGTACATTATGCCCTGAATCTGTTCTACCACGCCCAGAAATCTCCTTTTATTCTCTGTTCCGAATGCACTAGACGACCAGTTCGTATAGCCTTTAGCCGTACCCTTATCCTACTCCTCCTCTGTTCCACTGGTGATGTAGAATTTAACCCAGGCCCTGTAGCCCCCAGCATCACACCTATTCCCCAGGTGCTTTCATTTATTGACTTTTGTAACCGTTAAAGCCTTAGTTTCATGCATGTTAACATCAGAAGCCTCCTCCCTAAGTTTGTTTTATTCACTGCTTTAGCTCAGTCCGCCAACTCTGATGTCCTAGCCGTGTCTGAATCCTGGCTTAAGAAGGCCACCAAAAATTCAGAAATTTCCATCCCCAACTACATTTTCCATCAAGATAGAACTACCAAAGGGGGCGGAGTTAGCCTGCAGAGTTCTGTCATACTATCCAGGTCTGTGCCCAAATAATTCAAGCTTCTACTTTTAAAAATCCACCTTTCCAGAAATAACTCTCTCACTGTTGCTGCTTGTTATAAACCCCCCTCAGCCCCCACCTGTGCCCTGGACACCATATGTGAATTGATTGCCCCCCATCTATCTTCAGAGTTCATTTTGTTAGGTGACCTAAACTGGGATATGTTTAGCACCTCGGCCGTCCTACAATCTAAGATAGAGGCCCTCAATCTCACACAAATGATCAAGGAACCTACCAGGTACAACCCTAAATCTGTAAACATGGGGCACCCTCATAGATATCATCCAGACCAACTTGCCCTCTAAATACACCTCCGCTGTCTTCAACCAGGATCTCAGCGATCATTGCTTGTGTCTGTAATGGGCCTGTGGTAAAACGACCACTCCTCATCACTGTCAAACGCACCCTAAAGCACTTCAGCGAACAGGCCTTTCTAATCGACCTGGCCCGGGTATCCTGGAATGATATTGACCTCATCCCGTCAGTAGAGGATGCCTGGTTGTTCTTTAAAAGTGCTTTCCAGGGGCCTCCCGGGTGGCGCAGTGGTCTAAGGCACTGCATTGCAGTGCTGGGCAAGTGGGAACGACACTGTGCCCGGGCGTTGTGCTGCCGGCTTGCCATGCATGCTCCCCTCTCCCCATTGATTTAGTAGACTGCTGCAGCATTCAAAACAACTGGGAACTCGGAAATCTCCGACTTCAGAGCGTTCATAACAACTGGGAACTCGGAAATCTCAGACTTCAGAGCGTTCAAAACAACTGGGAACTCAGAAAAAACGGGCTCCCATTGGGAAAAATCGATTGGAACGGTCATCCAACTTGGGAACTTGGGCTTCTTTCTAGAGTTCTGACTTTCCAACCTGAAGATCACTGACGTCATGATTTAATCTTATATTTTTATAATCTTACCTAGATATCTCTTACCATTAAAATTCTCTTACTTTAACCTAAAAAAGTATTGAAACAAGTCAGAATATTTTTTTAACAATACAAACTGCATTTTCTGGGTAAGGTAAATCAACTGAAAATAAGTAAATGCACATTCTTAGTCAGGGGGATCAACTCGAAAACATATTATTTTTTTTATTTCACCTTTATTTAACCAGGTAGGCAAGTTGAGAACAAGTTCTCATTTACAATTGCGACCTGGCCAAGATAAAGCAAAGCAGTTCGACACATACAACGACACAGAGTTACACATGGAGTAAAACATACATATAGTCAATAATACAGTATAAACAAGTCTATATACAATGTGAGCAAATGAGGTGAGATAAGGGAGGTAAAGGCAAAAAAAAGGCCATGGTGGCAAAGTAAATACAATATAGCAAGTAAAACACTGGAATGGTAGATTTGCAATGGAAGAATGTGCTAAGTAGAAATAAAAATAATGGGGTGCAAAGGAGCAAAATTAATTAATTAATTAAATACAGTAGGGAAAGAGGTAGTTGTTTGGGCTAAATTATAGGTGGGCTATGTACAGGTGCAGTAATCTGTGAGCTGCTCTGACAGTTGGTGCTTAAAGCTAGTGAGGGAAATAAGTGTTTCCAGTTTCAGAGATTTTGTAGTTCGTTCCAGTCATTGGCAGCAGAGAACTGGAAGGAGAGGCGGCCAAAGAAAGAATTGGTTTTGGGGGTGACTATAGAGATATACCTGCTGGAGCGTGTGCTACAGGTGGGAGATGCTATGGTGACCAGCGAGCTGAGATAAGGGGCGACTTTACCTAGCAGGATCTTGTAGATGACATGGAGCCAGTGGGTTTGGCGACGAGTATGAAGCGAGGGCCAGCCAACGAGAGCGTACAGGTCGCAATGGTGGGTAGTATATGGGGCTTTGGTGACAAAATGGATTGCACTGTGATAGACTGCATCCAATTTGTTGAGTAGGGTATTGGAGGCTATTTTGTAAATGACATCGCCAAAGTCGAGGATTGGTAGGATGGTCAGTTTTACAAGGGTATGTTTGGCAGCATGAGTGAGTGATGCTTTGTTGCGAAATAGGAAGCCAATTCTAGATTTAACTTTGGATTGGAGATGTTTGATATGGGTGTGGAAGGAGAGTTTACAGTCTAACCAGACACCTAAGTATTTGTAGTTGTCCACGTATTCTAAGTCAGAGCCGTCCAGAGTAGTGATGTTGGACAGGCGGGTAGGTGCAGGTAGCGATCGGTTGAAGTAGTTAGAAGTAGTTAGTTTTACTTGTACGGAAGGAGAGTTGTATGGCATTGAAGCTTGCCTGGAGGGTTGTTAATACAGTGTCCAAAGAAGGGCCGGAAGTATACAGAATGGTGTCGTCTGCGTAGAGGTGGATCAGAGACTCACCAGCAGCAAGAGCGACCTCATTGATGTATACAGAGAAGAGAGTCCGTCCAAGAATTGAACCCTGTGGCACCCCCATAGAGACTGCCAGAGGTCCGGACAGCAGACCCTCCGATTTGACACACTGAACTCTATCAGAGAAGTAGTTGGTGAACCAGGCGAGGCAATCATTTGAGAAACCAAGGCTGTCGAGTCTGCCGATGAGGATGTGGTGATTGACAGAGTCGAAAGCCTTGGCCAGATCAATGAATACGGCTGCACAGTAATGTTTCTTATCGATGGCGGTTAAGATATCGTTAAGGACCTTGAGCGTGGCTGAGGTGCACCCATGACCAGCTCTGAAACCAGATTGCATAGCAGAGAAGGTATGGTGAGATTCGAAATGGTCGGTAATCTGTTTGTTGACTTGGCTTTCGAAGACCTTAGAAAGGCATGGTAGGATAGATATAGGTCTGTAGCAGTTTGGGTCAAGAGTGTCCCCCCTTTGAAGAGGGGGATGACCGCAGCTGCTTTCCAATCTTTGGGAATCTCAAGAGAAAGAGAGGTTGAACAGGCTAGTAATAGGGGTGGCAACAATTTCGGCAGATAATTTTAGAAAGAAAGGGTCCAGATTGTCTAGCCCGGCTGATTTGTAGGGGTCCAGATTTTGCAGCTCTTTCAGAACATCAGCTGAACGGATTTGGGAGAAGGAGAAATGGGGAACGCTTGGGCGAGTTGCTGTGGGGGGTGCAGTGCTGTTGACCGGGGTAGGAGTAGCCAGGTGGAAAGCATGGCCAGCCGTAGAAAAATGCTTATTGAAATTCTCAATTATGGTGGATTTATCAGTGGTGACAGTGTTTCCTATCTTCAGTGCAATGGGCAGCTGGGAGGAGGTGTTCTTATTCTCCATGGAATTTGTTACATGACATTTCAACTTCATTATCTTAATACAATACAGGTAACATTTACATTGTTTGCAGTGTGGCAAAAGTGGCTAACATTAGCTAGTGTAGCCAATATGTGTGACAGCTAAAGGACCTTGATTGTAGTGATTTTCATGAGGACTGAATTATTCTTCTTCGATGAGGTTTAACGGCAGTTGGTATCCAATAAATGTTGCATTAAAATCAAATCAAATGTTATTTGTCACATGCAACGAATGCAACAGGTATAGGCCTTACAGTGTAATGCTTACTTACATGCCCTTTTTAACCAACAATGCAGTTTTAAGAAATATACCTACAGAAAAATAAGAAATAAAAGTAACAAATAATTAAAGAGCAGTAGTAAAATTACAATAGTGAGGTTATATACAGGGGGTACCGGTTAGTCAAAGTAATTGATGTAATATATACATGTAGGTAGTTATTAAAGTGACTTATGCATAGATAATAACAGAGCGTAACAGCAGCGTAAAAGAGGGGGGGGGGGCAATGCAAAATAGTCTGGGTAGCCATTTGATTAGATGTTCAGTAGTCTTATGGCTTGGGGTAGAAGCTGTTTAGAAGCCTCTTGGACCTAGACTTGGCACGCCGGTACCGCGGTAGCAAAGAGAACAGTCTATGACCAGGGTGGCTGGAGTCTTTCACAATTTTTAGGGTCTTCCTCTGACAACCCCTGGTATAGAGCTCCTGGATGGCAGGAAGCTTGTACTGTGATGTACTGGGCCGTACGGTCTACCCTCTGTAGTGCCTTGCGGTCAGAGGCCGAGCAGTTGCCATACCAGGCAGTGATGTAACCAGTGAGGATGCTCTCGATGATGCCTTAGAACCTTTTGAGGATCTGAGGACCCATGCCAAATCTTTTCCATCTCCTGAAGCGGAATAGGTTTTGTCGTGCCCTCTTCACGACTGTCTTGGTGTGCATGTGTAACGGATGTGAAACGGCTAGCTTAGTTAGCGGTGGTGCGCACTAAATAGCGTTTCAATCGGTGACGTCACTTGCTCTGAGACCTTGAAGTGGTAGTTCCCCTTGCTCTGCAAGGGCCGCGGCTTTTGTGGAGCGATGGGTAACGATGCTTCGTGGGTGACTGTTGTTGATGTGTGCAGAGGGTCCCTGGTTCGCGCCCGGGTATGGGCGAGGGGACAGTCTAAAGTTATACTGTTACACATGGACCATGTTAGTTTGTTGGTGATGTGGACACCAAGGAACTTGAAGCTCTCAACCTGCTCAACTACAGCCCCATCGATGAGAATGGGGGCGTCCTCGGTCCTCCTTTCCTGTAGTCCACAATCATCTCCTTAGTCTTGATCACGTTGAGGGAAAGGTTGTTGTCCTGGCACCACACGGCCAGGTCTCTGACCTCCTATGTATGGTATATATGCTTTCTCGTCGTTGTTGGTGATCAGTTGTGTCGTCTGTTGTGTCGTCTGCAAACTTAATGAGTTGTGCCTGGCCGTGCAGTCATGAGTGAACAGGGAGTACAGGAGGGGACTGAGCACGCACCCCTGAGGGGCCCCAGTGTTGAGGATCAGTGTGGCAGATGTGTTGTTTCCTACCCTTAACACCTGGGGGTGTCAATGTCATCGTAACAATGCCGGAACATATTCCAGTCTGTGCTAGCAAAACAGTCCTGTAGCTTAGAATCTGCTTCATCTGACCACTTTTTTTATTGACCGAGTCACTGGTGCTTGTAAGCAGGAATCAAGAGGATAGAAATATGGTCAGATTTGCCAAAAGGAGGGAGAGGGAGAGCGCCACCTATTGGACTGGAGTACAACTCCCATATACTTTGCTTGAAAAAAAAATACCCTACCATCTTTCACTACAATCACAAAACATGTTTTCCATACGAACGCATTTTCTTCTAATCTGAAAACGTTGTGATGCCATGCCCATTTTCTGAAGAATTGCATTATGGGCACTAAATGCACGGAAACAGTGTACACTGCCTGTATACTTTGTATTTTTACAACATCCAGGAACTTTTGGCATACTAACTATCCATACTATGACCAATAAGCATACTATATACTTAAATCACGTCACAAATAGCATGGTTAGTATGAGTATTCGAATACAGCTTGTATCTGGGTTAAATGAGCAGTGTATCAAGGAGCAGTGTATCAAGAAGCAGTGCGGCTTGGCAGTGTCGTGTTTTGGAGGACGCATGTCTCTTGACCTTTGCCTCTCCCGAGTCCATACGGGAGTTGCAGCGATGGGACAAGACTGTAATTACCAATTGGGGGGGAAAAGGGGGGAAAATTACAACAATATACATTTTTTTAAGAATTTGGATAAAAGCATCTGCTAAATGGAATATATTATTATTATAGCCATGACCAAAAATTACAGAGGTCCGGATCGCCTGGCAAAAACCAAACACAGCATTTCTACAGTAAGAACTTTACACCAACGATCAAGCATGGTGATGGTAGTGTGAACATTTGGGGATGTTTTATTGCCTCAGAACCTGGACAACTTGCCTTAATAGAAGGAACAATGAATTATGCTCTGTATCAGAGAATTCTACAGGAGAATTTCAGGCCATACGTCTGTGAGCTGAAGCTGAAGCTGGGTCATGCAGCAAAACAATGATCCAAAACTCACAATCAAGTATACATAAAATGGCTAAAAAAGCAACACATTTTAAGCTTTGGAATGGCCTAGTCAAAGTCCAGAACTAATCCCAATTGAGATGTTGTGGCAGGACTTGAAACAATCAGTTCATGATTGAAAACCCACAAATCACACTGCATGGAAGAGTGGGACAAAATTCCTCCTCAACTATGTGATAGACTGATCAACAATCACAGGAAGCATTTGGTTGGAGTCATTGGAGCTAAAGGTGGCACAACCAGTTATTGAGTGTAACAGGGCAATTACTTTTTCACACAGGGAATTGCACAACTTTGTTGATGAAATAAATGAAGTAAGTATGTAATTGTTGGGTTATTTGTTCACTCATGTTCCCTTTATCTAATATAAGGTTTTGGCTGAAGATCTGATAACATTCAGTATAAAAAATATGCAAAATCGATGTGAGATGGTTGGGATAACGATTCTTCGAGGGTGGCTGTTGTCTATGTGTGCAGAGCCCCCCCACGCGCACAATAGGTCAGGAGCCCGTAAAACTGTGCTATTCACTCCAGCGCCATTCTGCTGCAGCATGAAAGGATCAAGCCTTAGTGGATTTTTACATCAATCTTGTGCAAAGCGTCTAGCATTTCACAAGTAGAAAGTTGTTGAAATGAAAACAAAGATGCACTAGAAGTTGACAGAACTTCCATCGAGCCAACTGGAGGCTGGGGGAGAGGGGCAGGCAGTCAACTGGCTGAACATGGTCAATTAAACCACAATTTATTTCAGATAAAAAAGCCTGCCAAGAAAAAATGCTTATTAAAATCATCACTTCTCATTTTTCTCAGTAGTGATGCCAGGGTCTGACACAATTTGCTTAGGCAAGGAAAAGGAATTTCCACACTTCAGTGCATTAACTGTTTTCCAAAATGTAGACAGATCATCAGCAGAGTCTGAGATACTGTAGAACTTAGCTAGTAGCTAGATTTAGTGAGTGAGGATTTCTTGACTGAGGAACTGCATCTATTTCGTCAATTGCCTGAAAAGCTGCCTATAGAGTCCGTTTTTGTAGCCTTGGCCCAGGCATGTTTTCTCATAACAAGATCTGAAAGTTCTATAGAAAATCATGGGGGATAAATCCCTGCAACAGATACATTTGTTTTTTGGCTTATGGCCACATCTATAACCAAAAGCTCGCATTTTGGGGGAATTAATTTAAATTAAAGAGCATGATGCAACAATAATTGATTTCACATATATAGCCATCCCTCCCACTTTTTCAGTCTGTCACACCAAAAGACATTGTAATCAGCAATGCCAATGTCCTTATCCGGGATCGAGCCATTTTGCCTTATTCCTTAACCAAAACATCCGGGTTTCGTGCCATGCACCCATATATCAGGAAGGTCCATCTTTGACATCTTATCATCAGGTGAATGCTAATATGAAGTAGAAGTAATCAACATTTTAAAGTGAATAGATTTGGTAGACAATGTCATTATTTTGACCTCCCCACATTTCATTGGAAGAGTAAACTCTGAACATATTATATTAGCTATAAAGGCAACTTGGCAGGCTAGAGAAAATGTTGCCGTTGTAAAGATTATTTCCAGCAATTTCTAAACAGTTTAGCTTGGAGCTGGGAGTCCATTTTTGCAGTTTTAAAGCTAATTTCCTGCAATACTATGCATTTCACCATGGCTAATGCTGTGCTCCTCTGCTCAAACATAACAAAACCAATGGGCATGTGCCTGAATGCCCGGTTTTTGCTATTTTCAATTCTGTCTAGCTTTAATTTTTGATTTGTTAGTTCTAAAATGGGGGGACTATGTACAAAAAGTGCCTTAATTATCCCGATATGGATGAAATTACCCTCAATTGAAAGCTGACAGTCTGCACTTTAACCTCAGTCATTGTATAATTTCAAATCCAAAGTGCTGGAGTGCAGAGCCAAAACAATCAAATATTTGTCACTGTCCCAATACTCAATATCTTCGCTGCATGCTTTCTCTCTGGTTTTGGTCTTTTTCCATCCAGAAAATTACCACTTAGATTAGTGGTGTCAAACTTATTCCATGGAGGGCCTAATGTCTGCTGGATTTTGTTTTTTCCTTTCAATTAAGACCTAGACACCAAGGTGAGGGGAGTTCCGTGGAATGAGTTTGACACGTGACTTAGATGACCCGCTTAACAATTTTCAGCTCCAATGACTGTACTTTTCTCCATGTTAAATGAATAGGATGAGACATTGTCAATAAAGCCATTTAAACTACTTTCCCAGATTCGGATGAACAGGAATAGCTTTTGAGCTAACTGTTCCTGTAGACTTACAGCCGTTGTGCTAACGCATTGTGCTAGCGTTAGTCATTGTGCTTACGTTCCTACACCACACTAGCCATAGGGGGGCGCAAAACCGGACAGGAAGATTCCATCAGTGACTCAACCCACCCAAGGGAGTCGAGCATAGCGAACAAAGCCTGGCATGACATGATGCGCCCTCATAGGGACGGCATGGGAGAGCGTGAGCAAGCCAGTGACTTGGCCTCCGTAATAGGGTCAGAGGCAGAGAATCCCAGGAGAGTGGGGAGCTGTCCAGGCAGAGACAGCAAGGGTGGTTCCTCTCGCCACCGCCTTGCCGTTCACCTTCGCACCCCTGAGCAAGACTACACTTAAATCATAGGACCTACTGAAGAAATGTCTTCAGTTAAGACTTAAAGGTTGAGACCAAACCTGCTTCTCTCACATGGATCTGCAGACCATCCCATAAAAGAGGAGCTCTCCAGCTGTTTCCTTCTAAATTTGAGGGACAATAAGGAGGCCTGGGTCTTGTGACTGTAGTATACATGTAGGTATGTATGGCAGGATCAAATCATAGGCATAAATAGGAGCAAGTCCATGCAATGCGTTGTAGGTTAACAGTAAACCTTGAAATCAGCCCTGGCCTTAACATGAAGGCTAGCACTGGAGTAATATGATCAAAGTGTTGGGTTCTAGTCAAAACATTTAACAAGAAATTAAAACTATAGGCGCTGAGTGGAGGGCAACATAGGTGCTGTCTGAAGAGATATCTTGCGAGTCTGGTTTTAAATACGCAAATGAGTTGAGAGCAGCTGAGCTGAAGGTGTTGAAGACAAGGTTCCCAGTGACCAGGAGTCTGGTGTTGGGGGTGATAAGGGAACCTGAGTCAGATGAGTAAAGTGAGTGACAGGGGATTTAGGTGTGCAGAATGTAAGAGCGGTAAGAAAGAACCAGGACATGGAGAGATTTGTAGGTGAGCGGTGGAGAGTGGATGTGATGTTTTCCCAGGTTTTGGTGCAGATGTAGGGAAGTTTTCATTTCCAGTGGTGTGAAATAAAGGATCCAAGGATAAATCGAACAACAATGGACTTTTGAAGGTTTAATAGCATTCAGACAATATGCACAATGGTGAGAAGTTGCATACTTTACTTTATACCATAACATCAGATAAGGACCCAGAGGAGGGAGAACACTATATTTTGCTCTCCCCTGCCAGCCCATCAGAATGGCTGCAAAACGATTTTGCCTTAACGGTGTACCCTTAACCAAAATGGTGTACCCTTCAGGGTGAGCACTGAAGCAACAGAATTCTGAACATATTGAAGAGGGTTGACAGAAAGGCTATGGAGATGAGTGTTGCAGCAGTCCAAGTAAGAGGTGACAATCTGACAAACTGTTCAACACAATACTATTCATAATGCCCAAAACATGGCAGTCTAAATTTGCAGAGCAGAAAATCTTATTGTTGTGTAAAACCAGGGATTGGAACCACCTTAATAGGGGAGAACGGGGTTATGGTAAGGACTGGAGCGGAATCAATGGAATGGTATCAAGTTCATCAAACACATGGTTTCCAGGTGTTTGATGCCATTCCATTTGCTCTGTTCCGGCCATTATTATGAGCTGTTCTCCCCTCAGTAGCCTCCACTGGGAACCCAAATTACTTGTTTTGTTCTGAACCGAACCATTATTCTTTTTCGTTCCGTTCCACTGTTTTCAACCAGTACAATGAAGTTGTGAACCAGTTCGAACCCAAAGGAGTACCATTTTATATTGTTCCTTTCTGTTCCTTTTTAAACCTCTGAAATATGCATTTCTTTTACACTGTAAAAAATATTGCGCCCCTTTCACTTAAAAAAATGTAGGTAATGTAGGTAAACATCAGCCTTTTAAGTAAATCAAGGAGGATTTTTTAAGTACAATATACTTCGCTTTTAGTGTATGAAACTCAAATACACTACCGTTCAAAAGTTTGGGGTAGCTTAGAAATGTCCATGTTTTTGAAAGTAAAGCTATTTTTTTGTCCATTAAAATAACATCAAATTGATCAGAAATACAGTGTAGACATTGTTGATGTTGTAAATGACAATTGTAGTTGGAAACGGCTAATTTTTTATGGAATATCTACATAGGCGTACAGGGGCCCATTATCAGCAACCATCACTCCTGTGTTCCAATGGCACGTTGTGTTAGCTAATCCAAGTTCACCATTTTAAAAGGCTAAGTGATCATTAGAAAATTATTTTGCAATTATGCTAGCACAGCTGAAAACTGTTGTTCTGATTAAAGAAGCCTTCTTTAGACTAGTTGAGTATCTGGAGCATCAGCATTTGTGGGTTCGATTACAAGCTTAAAGTGGCCAGAAACAAAGAACTTTCTTCTGAAACTCGTCTGTCTATTCTTGTTCAAGAAATGAAGGCTAGTCCATGCAAGAAATTGCCAAGAAACTGAAGATTACGTACAACGCTGTGTTCACAGAACAGCACAAGCTGGAACAACTGAGCAAGATGACAAGTACATTAGAGTGTTTAGGTTGAGAAACAGACGCCTCACAAGTCTTCAACTGGCAGCTTCATTAAATAGTACCCGCAAAACACCAGTCTCAACATCAACAGTGAAGAGGCGACTCCGGGAGGCTGGCCTTCTAGGCAGAGTTCCTCTGTCTGTGTTCTTTTGCCAATCTTAATCTTTTATTTTTATTGGCCAGTCTGAGATATGTATTTTTCTTTGCAACTCTGCCTAGAAGGCCAGCATCCCGAAGTCGCCTCTTAACTGTTGACGTTGAGACTGGTGTTTTGCGGGTACTATTTATTGAAGCTGCCAGTTGAGGACTTGTGAGGTGTCCGTTTCATTCAACTTAATTTTATCAGGTTCAGAACTGTTTTTTTTTTACCTGCTTAAGTCCTTCAAGTCCCAGAACTAAGTTTCAGATACTTAATGTAATCAGTTACAGAACTAATATTGTAAGTTTAATTTGCTGAATTTACTCAGTATCGTGATTGATATTCTGTTTTATCTACAAATGTTTTTTACTCAGTTACTTGTGGTACTCAGGTTAGTAAAATGTATTTAAATTGGGTTCCTACTACTCAAATATATACTAACAACTATACTTAAAAGCTGATGCAAATAGTTACCTCAATATACTTGGGATCATTTAGAAAAAATATTATTTCTATACAAGGGAATATGCTAAAAGAAACAGTGTTAGGGTGTGGTTTGGGTGGGCAGTCAATGTTCTATGATTTTCTATTTCTATGTGTTTGGCCGGGTGTGGTTCTCAATCAGAGGCTGTCTATCGTTGTCTCTGATTGAGAACCATACTTAGGTACCCTTTTCCCCCACCTGTTTTGTGGGAAGTTAACTTTGTCTTTGTTCAGGGCACATAGCCCAAAGCTTCACGGTTTGGTTTTTGTTCTTCGTTTTGTCGGGGTCATTTTTGAATAAAGAGAAAATGTACGCTTACCATGCTGCACTTTGGTCCAGTCCTTCAGCCAGCCATTACAATCATCTGTAAGCATTCTGGGTATAACTATACCTTGCCTCCTTAGGTAAAGTTACATCCAGATAGCTTGCACCTGACAAAAAAACTCAGATATCCACTAGTGCATATGGAGTAAGTTTTATAACAAAGTTTTTTTAAACAGGAATTCACAATGTCTCTTATGACTTCACCTGGCAAAGAGCATCATGTAAATTGTAGCTCCTATACCACCTAGCTTTTCAGCTTACTGAGTAGGGTTTAGACCACAGTTTGTGAGTGGCCATTTGAGAGTTCTCAGATATCTTTAGATATCTCTGAAAACAAGTAACTTCATTTTTAGAGCTTGGACCCATGTCCTAAGATCATCAAGTTCAAAGAATACTTGTTGGACCACCTCAAAAGGTATACTTCAGTTCTTTGGGGTACCTTATCTATGGCTTAAATCTGAGGCCCATAAGCAAGTTACATGACTGTGTAAGACTGGGAATACCAGCCAGGACCTCTGCTCCTTCGATGGAGATCCTTCACAGTGCTCCTTGATCACATGACACCATCACATGCTGAACGAGGTCCTCTCGGATCATGGTGTTGTCAGCATCCTATTATTTTAAGTACAAATTATTGATTTTCTTTTGCAATATTTACTAAACCCGTGGGTCATTTTTTACACTGTACATTTAGCTTGACATTAAATTGCTAAACCAATCAGTGCAGATAGAACAGCTTTCTGTGGAGCGGGTGAGCGATACAATCTGTATAGGAAAGTCCTTAAGAGCAAATTGTATTTGTCGTAGCAGCATTGTTTAATCATAATGAAAGACAAACACACACAGTGCAACTGACATTTTGTGGGTGAGGAGAGAGGATTATGGAGGAATGACATGCATTATCTGAATTAGGCCCACAGAATTATACCTACAGAGAAGCGCCTTCTATGGAGGAACTTTGAATGTCCTTGAACTCCCGCGTTGGTTTAACGATGGGCCAGAGCAGATGCTGGAATATGTTTCTGAGGGACAGAGTGAGGGTGCTTTGTTGTGATTTTTGTGAGATTGGGGAAAAAAATCCTGGAACGTTAAAGAAAGTTATTAACCATTTCCCATGCTTTAAAATAACGGTTATGTTCCAGAAAAGTATAGATCACTTTGGTTTTCAGTTCAGGTTCTGTTCCTCAAATGATTGAATTATTTCTTATTTTCTGTTCCCTGAACCAGTTCCTCCAACCCTTGTGAGAAACTGAGGTAGTCAGAGAGTTAAGGCTCTAATGTTGCTTTATGGGAAAAACAAAAGGTTGTGCAATGTGTGTCCCTGCCCTGTGAACAACACAAAGTTGGTTTGGTGTGTCTATATTACATTGTCAAGGTGCCGTTGAATAATTTTAAGTGAGTTTGTAAATATATTTAAATAATGGTATATTTTTATGAGAACAAAAGGGTATGCAACATGCCTCTATAAAAGGAATGATGGGCAGTTGATATGAGGTGGCTAAGTCACGTGGATGAAGAGCTATTGAAATGTAAGTGATTTTGTAGAAAATATCAGATTTTGTATGTACATGTGTGTACATTACAAATCCCCGAGCTGACAAGGTACAAATCTGTCGTTCTGCCCCTGAACAGGCAGTTAACCCATTGTTCCTAGGCTGTCATTGAAAATAAGAATTTGTTCTTAACTGACTTGCCTAGTAAAATAAAGGTAAAAAAAAAAAAGAAGCAATAAATTGAAAGCAAGTCACAGAGGATGAACATAATTGTTTCTGCAGTTGAACTCTTTTCTGGGTTTATTTACTCCATGAAGCACTATTTCCTGCGTTCCCACCTTTTCAGGCACCAGAGCCTGAGCAGGGTATTTTCGTTTTAAAATTAATGAGTGGGAATGTATATGTTTTTGGAAATCTATTTTTTGTAGTGTATGGGGATTGATGTTAAATGTCCCTTCCCCGTATGGAATTTACTTATATTTTTGTTATCCCCTTCCAGTTGGTAGCGACACTACCTACACCTTTTGATTGTAGTTCGCCATAAACCCCAAAGAAGAATGAAGCTGGCTTCATCTCCATCAATTTCTTTGTTTTAATCTACTCAATTGTTGTCTACTTTTATTTTGTTCTCTTTGTCTGTCGGCCTATACGGCAATTCAACTTTTAGCTCTGAATGTGTAGCCTACCAGATTAAATGAATCAATAAAACTCACATCTTTCTATCTCAGCTGACTATTGTCAGTCAAGTAAGTACCCTCACGACCTCTAAGATTCGCCGATGGTAAAGGACGGCCGCGCCATTTTGCGACTGAAAGCCTGCTGGTGAGGAAAATGCATAGCTAACTTCTTGCGAATTTATACTTTGCGTGCAGTAACATTTGTTCTGGTTGAAGACATTGCTAAAAACAAGAATATTGGTTTAGAGAACAAAGGGAAGCTAGCAAATGTTGGCTAACTAGTTTAGCTACGTTCCAGAGTTCGCTAGTTGGATTCCTAGACAAACGTATGCATTTCGTTTCAGCCACTGTCATTGTTTTGTTAGCTAGCTAACCACGTTGTCTTTATTTATGCCCCACAGCCACCCGTACTGAACAATGTACCCCAACTCGCTGACACAGTTGGCGCGGGCGAACCCCTTCAGCGCACCGCTGTTCACGCTACAAAAAGTCGAGGAACCGTCACAAAACCTTGCTGCCGAACATGGACTAAGCAAACGCACGCTGGCCGCCGCTGCAGTGGCGGGTAAGCCGAGTGGTGCATGCTAGATATGCTACCGAGCTGGGTAAGTTAGGCGTTTTAACCACCTAACGTTAGCTAGAATGCTGACCCTAATTGAGTTGCAAATGTTGCCAACCACTAACTTTTGTCCAGTGTGGGATGGGTTTTTGAACGAACGCGAAGTGAACTGTCTTATCACTCTGCTTATCAGTGATTACCTTCGTATATAGCTAAATAAAGTCATTGGTGATTGATTACACACCAATAAATGTTAGCTTATCTGAATATCTGGCACCATTGTGCTCGAAGCCGTCTTTTGCTTTGCTTTTGGCCTCTGCGCAAACCCATTCTAGACACTACTTCGTTTTGAGCAGGGGCCCTGCAGAGGACACGGCAAGGACAACGTTTTTTTAGGCCAGTAACTTTGGCAGTGCAAATTATTACTATCTAGCTTCAAGTCTGCAGAAAAATCTTGAGAATTTGAATAGGAAGCTAACGAAGAAAATAGCAAGTATTTCTAGGGCTCAGCCCCCTTTATGCTGAATTAAGCTACTTACCTACACATGCAGTACAACCTTATATTAGGCCTAATGTAATATTATCTAACTAACGTTATGTCCCTGGCAAAGGTAGTCCTTCACCAAGTAAATACTGCAACAGCCTAGGATTTCTTAGTTACAAAAAAGTTGACTAACACATAGGGGCAAATGTCATTATTGAAATAAGACTTGAGTATAGGTTCTGCATTGGGTGTTATGTTATCGCCTTACCATGTGAGTTTGGAAGTCTCCCAATTACTAAAGGTCTCAAATTATGGACTTGATGTAGGCCTGTGCTTATTTTACAGCGGCTACCATATACTGACTATCAGTTAGTGATTCATGTGTGGTGTTTGTAATGAAACTTGACACACTCAAATAGATGAGGCAGATAGGATACCATTTTACCACCAGTTTATTTACTATTATCAGATAAGTCTGACTTACAGTTCACATGAGTCCATGTAGTTAGACAGTATTTTAACGCAGTCATGAAGGTGATTTCGCTCTGTATCCACGGAATTTATCCGCTTAAATAGAATACGAGGCACCTGTGAAAGGCCCAGTACTAGAAAAAGACATGAGCTGTGTTTGAATACTCATATTTGTGACGTAAATTGATTATATAGTATGCTTATTGGATATAGTTAGTATACCAAAAGTTCCCGGATGTCGTACTACATTCGCCAAAGTATGAAGTATGCAAACAGGGGACATATTTTGTGCTTTTAGGGCCCGTAATGAAATCATTCACAAAAAGGGTGTGGATTCACATCGTTTTGAGATTTAAAGAAAATATGCAGCCGAAGTCCAACGAGCAGATACAAATTCATTGTTTTAACTAATTATGACAAATGTTGGGCAATGTACTAAAGAAATGACTTTTACCTTACACGTTATGTTGGCATCAATTTGTTAGCTACGCTATCCTTATGAAACAGCATATCATTACAGCAGTATGTACTGGTATGTTAGCTAGCTACCTAATGTTAGTTGGCAACTAATACATCAAACTTGCCAGTATATTAACTATATGCTATCTAACTAACTACCCAACGTTTGTTGATGTCATTATTCCCGTCATTCTTAGCTAAGTGGTATAGTTGTGTTCTCAATGGACATTCGGGTGCATTCGTAAATTCTCTCTGGCTATCTACTCTGATTTCAGAACTTTCATCTGAGTGTACCAGAGCACAGAATAACTGATGATTTACGAACGCGCAACACACGTTGTCAGGAAACATTGGCAAAAAAGCATATTTAAATCCATTCTTTTTCAGTACAGTCGTGGCCAAAAGTTTTCAGAATGACACAAATATTAATTTTCAAATTCTGCTGCTTCAGTTTGTATGATGGCAATTTGCATATACTCCAGAATGTTATGAAGAGTGATCAGATTAATTGCAAAGCCCCTCTTTGCCATACAAATGAACTGAATCACCCAAAAACATTTCCACTGCATTTCAGCCCTTCCACAAAAGGACCAGCTGACATCATGTCAGTGATTCTCTCGTTAACACAGGTATGAGTGTTGATGAGGACAAGGCTGAAGATCACTCTGTTATGCTGATTGAGTTTGAATAACAGACTGGAAGCTTCAAAAGGAGGGTGGTGCTTGGAATCATTGTTCTTCCTTTGTCAACCATTGTTACCTGCAAGGAAACACGTGCCATCATCATTGCTTTGCTCAAAAAGGGCTTCACAGGCAAGGATATTGCACCTAAATCAACCATTTATCAGATCATCAGGAACTTCAAGGAGAGCGGTTCAATTCTTGTGAAGAAGGCTTCAGGGCGCCCAAGAAAGTCCAGCAAGCGCCAGGACCGTCTCCTAAATTTGATTCAGCTGCGGGATCGGGGCACCACCAGTACAGAGCTTGCTCAGGAATGGCAGCAGGCAGGTGTGAGTGCATCTGCACGCACAGTGAGGCAAAGACTTTTGGAGGATGGCCTGGTGTCAAGAAGGGCAGCGAAGAAGCCACTTCTCTCCAGGAAAAACATCAGGGACAGACTGATATTCTGCAAAAGGTACAAGGATTGGACTGCTGAGGACTGGGGTAAAATCATTTTCTCTGATGAATCCCTTTTCTGATTGTTTGGGGCATCCGTAAAAAAGCTTGTCCGGAGAAAACCAGGTGAGCTCTACCATCGGTCCTGTGTCATGCCAACAGTAAAGCATCCTGAGACCATTCATGTGTGAGGTTGCTTCTCAGCCAAGGGAGTGGGCTCACTCACAATTTTGCCTAAGAACACAGCCATGAATAAAGGCTGGTAGCAACACATCCTCCGAGAGCAACTTCTCCCAACCATCCAGGAACAGTTTGGTGACGAATAATGCCTTTTCCAGCATGATGGAGCACCTTGCCATAAGGCAAAAGTGATAACTAAGTGGCTCGGGGAACAAAACATCGATATTTTGTGTCCATTGCCAGTATTCCATAGTAACATCTGACAAAATATCTAAAGACACTGAAGCAGCAAACTTTGTGAAAATTAATATTTGTGTCATTCTCAAAACATTTGGCCACAACTGTATACTAAAATGAACTTATTGTATGTAGTGTATATACACATTAAGTATGTAGTATACATTATGTTAGTATGGGTATTTGAACACAGCTATGGTCTTCACTGAGTTGAACTGAATGTTTTATGATGTCAGGTCTATGCATCAACTACCCTACTAAAGAGTAGGCCTACTATTACAGTGCACACATTTTGTTCCCCCTTCCATCTGTGAAAGAACCCCAATTCTTTATTTTCCTCAGAGGGAGACAGTTGTGAGTTTGGCTCCTCACATTATTTCATTATGTGTGGCATCGGTGGGATCCTGAGCTGTGGTACCACACACACAGCTTTGGTGCCCCTTGACCTCGTCAAGTGCAGGTTGCAGGTCTGTTGGCCCGCCAGTGGTTGCATGGCATGGAATGGATATTGTGCTGTGGATTTCACCACAAGACGACATCATCCAAAATAACTGACTTTCACCAAGACTAAGATCACACAAATAACAGTTTGCAGGAATATTTTGAGTTACAACTAATTTGCTGAAATAAATGTAACCTGTTATCATTAGGCCTATTTCATTTGCATGTTTGAGCTGGAGACTGTTTAGGTCCTTTGCTCCACTAGGAGCTATAATAAATAAGTCAAAGGGGGTCAAGTGAGCTGTGAACCAGCTTAAAACATTAACAGGAGGGAGTGAAGTCTGAGCCTTAACAGAACTTGAAGGTGCATTTTATTAATACATTGTCCTTTAATCTATGACCTCAGACTGCACTTGCCCTTTCTCTGTGCCCAATCAGCAATTTGATATTGTACCCACATCCATTCAACTTCAGTGACCTTTAGCTTAGCAACAACTGCAGACAATTTCCAGGCTAGGACAGGACATCCTCCTTATTAAAAACCAGCCTGGAGTTAAGTCTACCATACTTGCAGGGGAAGTTTTCTAAATTAATGCTGGTGTCCTGAGCCTGTATTCATAAAGTTTCTCAGAGTAGGATTCCTGATCTAGGATCATGCTCCACCCCCCCCCCCCCCCCCCATCCATGTAATCTTGTATATTATGATCTCAAAGCCATAAATGCAGGCCCTGGTGTGAGTACAGGAATAAATTGGACATATTATGTATTCGTGCCTTGTTTTTGATATTACTCACCATCACCTTGCAATTAACATGAATTCATATGTTAATACCACTCAGAAGTTTCAGGCAGAAATAATTATCCACTGTGCCAGCATACACATTCAGGAGGACGGCCTGGAGCAGTGGTTCTCAACTGGTTTTGCCGCTGGACCCAAATTGAACAATGCTGTCTGGTTGCGACCCAATATTCACATCACGAAAAATAATTGGCAAAATACAATCTGGGGAACGATTTTTCATGCTATGGTGATATTAAATGTAGTAATTATATGACAAGGGAACAACATTCCTACCTCATTGTCAATAATACAATTTTGCCCATATTCTGGATGAGGAATGTTAATAAACACACTGATTTTAGATCACAAAATCAACCAAACTGGTGCTGCTAATGGCGCGCTCTCTCTATCTATCAAAAAAATAAAGGGAACACTAAAATAACACATCCTAGATCTGAATGAAGGAAATATTCTTATGAAATACTTTTTTCTTTACATAGTTGAATGTGCTGACAACATTTTTGTGTGATTTTGATCAATGGAAGTCAAATTTATCAACCCATGGAGGTCTGGCTTTGGAGTCTCACTCAAAATTAAAGTGGAAAACCACACTACAGGCTGATCCAACTTTGATGTAATGTCCTTAAAACAAGTCAAAATGAGCCTCAGTAGTATGTGTGGCCTCCACGTGCCTGTATGACCTCCCTACAACGCCTGGGAATGCTCCTGATGAGGTGGCGGATGGTCTCATGAGGGATCTCCTCACAGACCTGGACTAAAGCATCCGCCAACTCCTGGACAGTCTGTGGTGCAATGTGGCGTTGGTGGATGGAGCGAGACATGATGTCCCAGATGTGCTCAATTGGATTCAGGTCTGGGGAACGGGCGGGCCAGTCCATAGCATCAATGCCTTCCTCTTGCAGGAACTGCTGACACACTCCAGCCACATGAGGTCTAGCGTTGTCTTGGATTAGGAGGAACACAGGGCCAACCGCACCAGCATATGGTCTCACAAGGGGTCTGAGGATCTCATCTCGGTACCTAATGGCAGTCAGGCTACCTCTGGCGAGCACATGGAGGGCTGTGCGGCCCCCCAAAGAAATGCCACCCCACACCATGACTGACCCACCGCCAAACCGGTCATGCTGGAGGATGTTGCAGGCAGCAGAACGTTCTCCACGGTGTCTCCAGACTCTGTCACGTCTGTCACGTGCTCAGTGTGAACCTGCTTTCATCTGTGAAGAGCACAGGGCGCCAGTGGCGAATTTGCCAATCTTGGTGTTCTCTGGCAAATGCCAAACGTCCTGCACGGTGTTGGGCTGTAAGCACAACCCCCACCTGTGGACGTCGGGTCCTCATACCACCCTCATGGAGTCTGTTTCTGACCGTTTGAGCAGACACATGCACATTTGCGGCCTGCTGGAGGTCATTTTGCAGGGCTCTGGCAGTGCTCCTCCTTGCACAAAGGCGGAGGTAGCGGTCCTGCTGCTGGGTTGTTGCCCTCCTACGGCCTCCTCCACGTCTCCTGATGTACTGGCCTGTCTCCTGGTAGCGCCTCCATGCTCTGGACACTACCTGACAGACACAGCAAACTTTCTTGCCACAGCTCGCATTGATGTGCCATCCTGGATGAGCTGCACTACCTGAGCCACTTGTGTGGGTTGTAGACTCCGTCTCATGCTACCACTAGAGTGAAAGCACCGCCAGCATTCAAAAGTGACCAAAACATCAGCCAGGAAGCATAGGAACTGAGAAGTGGTCTGTGGTCACCACCTGCAGAACCACTCCTTTATTGGGGGTGTCTTGCTAATTGCCTATAATTTCCACCTGTTGTCTATTCCATTTGCACAACAGCATGTGAAATTTATTGTCAATCAGTGTTGCTTCCTAAGTGGACAGTTTGATTTCACAGAAGTGTGATTGACTTGGAGTTACATTGTGTTGTTTAAGTGTTCCCTTTATTTTTTTGAGCAGTGTATATTGTGATTGAAGAAAAATTGTTCAGGGATTAAGTTATTAAAGATGCAAGGGCCCGGTCTAAGGCACTGCATCTCAGTGTTAGAGGTGTCCCTACAGACCCTGGTTCGATTCCAGCATGTATCACAACTGGGCGTGATTGGGAATCCCATAGGGCGGTGCACAATTGGCCCAGCGTTGTTGGGTTTTGGCCCGGGAAAGGCTGTCATTGTAAATAAGAATTTGGTTTTAACTGATTTCCCTAGATTAATAAAAACATTTCTACACGTTCTACCTGGTTTAAGTTGTTCAAGTTCAGACTGGAGTGTATATATATATTTGACTAATTTAGACACCAGCGCATTCAAATCCTCATTTTGACCCACTAGTTCAGAATCGCTGGCCTAGAAAACATACTTGACCAAACAGTCTGTCATCTGTTTGCAAGCCTTGGCAGGATTGCTAACGTTGTGGTGTGAGAAATTCCAATTCCTAGCATGGCTCCCTTTGTTATCTAAGTGCATGGTGTGTTGTCTGTTTTGTATTGTGTTCTGTCTGCTCTAGATTCTGAAATTAGCTGCGAGTTTGGCTCTATGAAATACTATGCCTTGTGCGGCTTCGGTGGCATCCTCAGCTGTGGGATTACACACACGGCAGTCGTACCCCTCGACCTGGTCAAGTGCCGTCTGCAGGTCTGTATCTCAGCTAATGTCTCTCTGAGCTGTAATGAGTGTACTGGACTGGAATAATGCATACATTGCGGAGTTGGGGTTAATTCCATTTCTATTCGGGAAGTAAAACTGAAATTCCATTGTAGATGTACCTTTTCAATTTACTTCCTGCATTGTAATGTAATTTGCCCCAACCCTTGTAAAGTGATAAAACATTGAGTGGTATGGCTGGCCCTGTAGTGTTGTGTATTTCTGTAGTATTTAGTGCATTTTCTTTACAAGGACCTCCCAAGTATTATTTCCCCCCTCAAAACCACTACTACTAGTTCACATCCATTAACCAATCTGTTTTGAATGGGTTGTCTAGGTGGACCCAGACAAGTACAAGAGCATCTTCAAGGGCTTCTCCATCACCATAAAGGAGGATGGCATGCGGGGGCTGGCTAAGGGCTGGGCTCCTACTTTCATCGGCTACTCCATGCAGGGTCTCTGCAAGTTTGGCTTCTATGAGGTGTTCAAGATCACCTACAGCGATTTTATCGGAGAGGTAAGTCGTTACTAAGTAATTGATGACTATGAAAATAATGTTAATGGTTTATTTTGTTTAATTTGCACTATGGTGTAGCCACAGAAAAAAACACCTGTTCGAGCTTCTCATGGGGTTAGATTCAGGATGCTTGTCCGGGGCCACACAAAAATATGTTGCGGGTATTCGCAGACCGTATTTGTGAAACACTGCTTTACACTATATAAGAACAAATTGGATGGTGTTAAGATATAGATTGGAGGGGTTGAGTGGAGCTGAAGGGTGGGACTAAAAACAAGGGGACTAATGTAAAATATTCTGTCTGTTTCAGAACTTTTGTGAAACAGCACAGTTAGAAATATATGGCAAATAGAAGATAATAACTGTTGTAAAATACATTGTGTCCGTAAAATGTATATAGTATGTACATTGCATTCGGAAAGTATTCAGACCCCTTCCCCTTAGCCAAATTTTGTTGCATTACAGCCTTATTCTAAAATGGATTCAATACTTTTCTTTCATTGTCAGTCTACACATAATACACCATAATGACCAAGTGAAAACAGGTTTTTAGAATTTTTGCAAATGTATTAAAAAAAACAAAACATAGTTCTCAGACCCTTTGCTATGAGACTTGAAATTGAGCTTGGGTACATCCTGTTTCCATTGATCATCCTTGATGTTTCTACAACTTGATTGGAGTCCACCTGTGGTAAATCTCAATTGATTGGACATGCTTTGGAAAGGCACACACCTGTCTATAATAAGGTCCCACAGTTGACTGCGCATGTCAGAGCCAAAACCAAGCCATGAGGTCGAAGGAATTGTCTGTAGAGCTCCGAGACAGGATTATGTTGAGGCACAGATTTGGGGAAGGTTACCAAAAAATGTCTGCAGCATTGAAGGTCCCCAAGAACGCGGTGGCCTCCATTCTTAAATGGACGAAGTTTGGAACTACCAAAACTCTTCCTTGAGCTGTCTAAAAAAAGCAGATGGTTACTTTGACAGACCTCCAGAGCTTCTCTGTGGAGATGGGAGAACTTTGCCAGAAGGCACCTAAACGACTCTCAGACCATTAAAAACAGGATTCTCTTGTCTGATAAAACCAAGATTGAATGCCAAGTGTCACTTCTGGAGGAAACCTGGCACCATCCCTAGAGTGAAGCGTAGTGACAGCATCATGCTGTGGGGATGTTTTTCAGCCGCAGGGACTGGGAGACTAGTCAGGATCGAGGGAAATATGAACGGAGCGAAGTACAGAGATCCACTATGAAAACCTGCTCAAGACCTCAGATGGTTCACCTTCCAACAGGACAATGACTCTGAGCACACAGCCAAGACAACGCAGGAGTGGTTTTGGGACAAGTCTCTGAATGTCCTTGAGTGGCCCAGCCAAAGCACAGATTTGAACCCAATCGAACATCTCTGGAGAGACCTGAAAATGGCAGTGCAGTGACACTCCCCATCCAACCTGACAGAACTTGAGAGGATCTGCAGAGAGAAATGGGAGAAACTCCCCAAATACAGGTGTGCCAAGTTTTTAACATCATACCCAAGAAGACTCTGGGCTGTAATCGCTGCCAAAGTTGCTGAGTACTGAGTAAAGGTTATGAATATATATGGAAATGTCATATTTCCGTCGTGTTTTTTTGAAAAATGTCAACCTGTTTTTGCTTTGTCATTACAGTGTTTTGTTTGTAGATAGATGGGGGAGAGAAATGTAATTATTTTTAGAATAAGGCTGTAACGTAATAAAATGTGGAAAAAGTCAAGGGGTCTGAATACTTTCCGAATGCAGTGTATAAGCTGGCTGTAGAAGCCTATGTGTGTTAGTTCACTCCAATTAGGGAAAGGGTTGGGGGCAAATAATAAAGAAATACATTTTACAAATATTTTATTTTACTAAACAGTATGGGGGATTGGAAACGATGCAGAAGATTAAATTTGAGCTGCTATGTTAAATCTGATCTGCCCTGTAATTGTTTTTATAATAACTGCTCTGCACTACCAATGTGTAGCCAGGGCATCACCCAAGTGGGTACATCTGCTGGCACCAGAAATCCCACCACACATCTGTAATTGTCAGAGTAGTAGTTCTCATCACTACGGGCCTCTGCTATCTCCGCAATCCTCTCGCTGCACTTCTCAGCCTCACGCCGTTGAAGTCGATGTTACCATTCGAACCAAAACACTTCCCAGTTCCAGCTAATTAATTAATACTGAAATAAGGTTGTCATCAGTGGCACAGAAAGGCTCCATCTCAATGAGTTGTTCCGTGATTCATCGCATCCTATCTCCTTGACACCAACTGTATCAGACCTTTTAATAATACGCTTTGAAAAGGAGGCGAGGCGAGAGAAAGCAAGGCAATCAAGTAAAGATGAATTGAGAAAGAGCTGAAGAATAGTTGTTCATCTCCTCCCATTTTGACAACTCATTATGATTTACATTGTGTCTAGGGATGTACACTTCGTCTTCAACTCCTAACCTCCCAGTCTGCCTTCCCCAGGAAAACACCTATCTGTGGAGGACCTCCCTCTACCTGGCTGCGTCTGCCAGTGCTGAGTTCTTTGCTGACATCGCCCTGGCCCCTATGGAGGCGTGTAAAGTACGTATCCAGACCTGCCCTGGCTACGCCAGCAACCTCAGACAGTGTGCCCCCAAGATGTTCGCAGAGGAGGGCATCTGGGCGTGAGTATCCCAACTAAATCAGCCGGTCACATTTCACTACCTTCTGCTTAGCCGTAACCCTTTGATGTTGGTCTGGATTTGTATAATCAGTGAAGTACTATACTGAACAAAAATATAAATGCAACATGCAACAATTTTCTAAGATATTACTGAGTTACAGTTCATATAAGGAAATCGGTCTGATTAAATAAATTACGGCCTAATCTATGGATTTCACATGACAGGGCAGGGGCTGAAACATAGGCCCACCCACTTAAAAGCGAGGCCCAGCCAACCAGAATGGGTTTTCCACCACAAAAGGGCATTATTATTACAGACCGAAACACTCAGTTTCATCAGCTATCCGGGTGACTGGTCTCGGATGATCCCTGCAGGTGAAGAAGCCGGATCTAGAGGACCCGGGCTGGTGTGGTTACACATGGTCTGCGGTTGTAAGGCCAATTGGACATACTACAAAATGATCTAAAACGACGTTGGAGGCTGTTTAAGGTAGAGGAATGAACATTTAATTATCTGGCAACAGCTCTGGTGGACATTCCTGTAGTAATCAGGCCAATTGTAAATTCCCTCAACTTGACACATCTGTGGCATTGTTGTGACACAACTGCAGTTTGTTTTGTGGCCTTTTACTGTCCCCAGCACAAGGTGCACCTAGGGCTGTTACAGTGACCGTATTACCATCGGTCATGATGGCAGTCAAATTCAATGTTATCGTTTTTAGTAACAGTAATTATGCTTCTCCAAGCTCTGATGCTGCTGATGGTCATAAGTAGCCTACCAAACTTGCTAACTGCCTGGCACACCGCACTTTGTCTCTCTACTCACTCTGACATCAATGCCAATGTAATCGAAAATCAAATTAAACACTTCAAATGAGCTCATGTTGCGCAACATTTAAATAGCCCTCTGTTAAAAAGAGGATCCCATCAGCTTTCTATAGGCTAGACCTGCTATATTTTATTTCTCAATATTAAGCACATTGCTTCTCTTTAAAACAGGAGTGCAGCCTACCTGGCTGGCATGAAAATGAACCATTGGAAAAGCGTTATCCATTCGCTATTTAAGTGCATAGATATGTATTTTTTTCCCGCTGTCCCTGTTTCAAGACAGGTGCATGATAATGGTCCATTCTAAATCAAAAGAAATGTAACGCATATATTATTTAGTATATGTAAAGACAAGATTAAATCAAGAATAGTTTGGTGGGTGACAATATTAACCTATCACTTGTGAATGATGCCCGGCTTAAGGCAAACAGTGCATGCTTTTTTTGCAACTTTTTAAAATCATCGCACACCTCATGTAGACTAGCCCATAGGCCTATATGTTTTTAAGGTTTCTATCACAACTAAAGTGGCCAAATAACGTCTTAAAATTAAACACGTTTATCCGCTTTAGTTTGGGGATGATTCATTTTCACCATAAAAATGCACCTTTTATAATAAAAGCATTACATGCATAATCGTGTTTGTGGTTAGTTTTGAGAATGGTGTTATCCTGCTTATGGAACAGTCGCGCATATATCCTACTGCCGTGTGCGCATTGCTGCGCTTATAATGTGTAGAAATAGCATATTAGTTTATCAACATTTTAAGCTAAATATTCTCATCTGTTGCATCAGGCTGATTGCTTAAAACGGGTTTGCTAGTGGTTTTATTAATTTGTATTAAAAATCAGAACAGTTTATACAAATGTTGGACTAGTTACATAAATAACTCTAAATGAAGCATATAGGAGGACCTGTTTCTTTGTTAACCGCTCAACACAGAATAGACGCATGTGCGCACTTCCTCAAATGGTTTGGAGAAAATATTATTTTTATTTTGTTCAGCTATGTTAAATTGTATTCTTCATGCTATAAAATAATGCCACGGAATTCTAATCAAATATTGTCTGCTAAATTAGTGTTGCCCACAGCGAAATGGCATAGCTGGATCAGAGCCTAACATAAGGTACAACGCAGAGTTCTGTTCTTCTGAAATAAACTACATTTTCATCATGTTTCTTTAGACCTGTCTAAAATAAAGGATTTTTTGTGATTTTAGGCTATATGACATGGATTTATTAGATTTTTTCCAAATTTAGAAGTTCCAAAGGACTGCAACAGTGGCTTGTAGGCTATGTGTGGAAGACAGGAGATGCTAAATGTGTATGTTAATTAACGGTTAATTACCGTGAGACCGGCAGTTATTTGCTTGACTATTGCCAGTGAGAGAAGTTTGATGTTCGCCATTCAGAATGAATTCTGTAAAAAAAAAAAATAAATTAAAAAAAAAATACAAAAAAAAATGTAAATGGTGTTTTGCATTGATCACTGTTGGAAGTGGGGAAAATAGTATACCGTTGTCAAGGCTGACCGGAGAGCTAAATGCACTATGATGGTAAATTACTTTTCATGTTAAACACAACCCCGTACCCCATGAGAGAATATGAGCTTAGCCACATGTCTGAAGCATCAGTAGCTCAATGTGCCGTACACACACTACATTCTAAAGTTTGTCGTGTTATTAAACTAAGCATTTCAAATGTCATGGTATATCCTTGTGTGTAATAAAGTAACATGGCTAATTTAGACAAAGCTTTTTCATTGTTAAAATTGGCCCAAAAAATGAATAGCTGGGCGATATGGCCAAAATATTACATCAGTATTTAAAAAGAAAATATGACGGTATTTTTAGTTTTTGAATAATAAAAGTTATACATTTGTAGAAGTGATCCTAGGGTGGCAACACATACTTTCTAAGTGATTTCAATGAGTCTTTATCCATTCTGATTGTTTTATATCAGGGTGGCAGGTAGCCTAGTGGTTAGAGCGTTGAACTTGTAGTCGAAAAGTTGCAAGATCGAATCCCCGAACTGAAAAGGTAAAACTCTGCTCCTGAACAAGGCAGTTAACCCACCGTTCCTAGGCCGTCATTGAAAATAAGACTTTGTTCTTTAACGGACTTGCCTAGTTAAATAAAGGGGAAAAAAATACTATTCAATTGAACTTCAGTCAAAACCATTTTCAGCACTTCTATCATTTCTGCATTTCTTGCACTCAATTCTTGCACTCAATTTCAGTGGTGAAAAGTTTGTCATACTTGAGTAAAAGTAAAGATGAGTTAAAAGAAAATGATTCAAGTAAAAGTGAGTCACCCGGTAAAATACTACTTGAGTAAAAGTCTAAGTTTTTGGTTTTAAATATACATAAGTATATCAAAAGTAAGTGTAATTGATAAAATGTACTTAAGTATCAAAAGTATAAATCATTTCAAATTCCTTATTAAGCAAAACAGATGGCATCATGTTCTTTTTTTAAAAAATGATTATTTACGCTAGCGAGGAGCACACTCCAACACTCAGACACAATTTACAAACAAAGCATTTGTGTTTAGTGAGTCCTCCCAGATCAGAGGCAGTAGATGACCAGTGATGTTCTCTTGACAAGTGCGTGAATTGGACCATTTTCCTGTCCTACTAAGCATTCAAAATATAACGAGTACTTTTAGGTGTCAGGGAAAAGGGTCCAATTCGCGTAAAAAGTACAGTATTTTCTTTACGAATGTAGTAAAGTGAAAGTTGTCAAATAGTAAAGTACAGATACCAAAAAAATGACTTTAGTACTTGAAAGTATTTTTACTAAAGTACTTTACACCACTGCTCAATTGAGGTAATTTCCACACTGCCACGTAGGGCTGCACGATATGGGCAAATAATCTAAGATTTATTTTTAATATAGTTCCAAATTAGGCTTAATCCTGGTGTGGGAAATGTCAATGAAACCAACAAGTCACTCATTTGCTCCACCTCTTCCTCTGTCCCCTCTAGTTTCTACAAGGGTGTGGTACCTCTGTGGATGAGGCAGATCCCCTACACCATGATGAAGTTTGCCTGCTTCGAGAGGACCGTAGAGCTGCTGTACAAACATGTGGTCCCCAAGCCCCGTGCTGAATGCTCCAAGTCTGAACAGCTGGTTGTCACCTTCGTGGCAGGATATATCGGTGAGTCCACAATGCTGGATAGAAGTTTATTGAAAATGGTAGATTAATAGGTATGTTAACAGATTTACAACCATATAGGTCAGGGATGGGCAGCAACTTTGGTGGGGGCCACAAAAAAAATCAACATGAGGAGCTGTACTGGCTTGTGTCTGCTTACCCATATCCATACTTAGACATGCAGTCAGAGCCTGCCCTAGCCTTTTGGGGCCCTAAGCAAAATGTTGGGAGGGGCCAACCAAGTCACAAACTCTGATACCTCCTGCGCCTTAACCTGTTTCTTCCTGTTTCCTAAGTTTTTTATTTTGTTGATTGGGGTGGCCTAGAGGTTAGAGCATTGGGCCAGTAACTGAAATGTTGCTGGATCGAATCCCTGAGCTGACAAGGTAAAAATCAGTCATTCTGCCCCTGAACAAGGCAGTTAACCCACTGTTCCCCAGTAGGCTGTCATTGTAAATAAGAATTTGTTCTAAACTGACTTGCCTAGTTAAATAAAGTTTTTTTTTAAAGTGTTTGCTATCCTGCTTCTCCTGGGTCTGTGAAAGGTTCAACGGATTATGTGAGGGGTGGGAATGGGCGGATTTCTCCATCCCCTTCTCCAGCTGTTGTATTGGGTAGTTCAATGGTAAGAAACGTCTCAGTCCCTGGAGCAAAAATGTTCTGCTATCCACGAGTACAGGACATCAATAAGCTGTTCTCAAACATTTTAAACCTGCATCAGGAAATTTTGGCTATCATAGTGTAATTGAATCCCACATGAACTATGAAGGGCAGCTCATAACAGCTGAAGATGGATTTTAATGAACTGATTGGGTCTCTGCTTGACCCCAACAAATGCTCCATAATAACTGGCCCTGTGCCCTTCCCTAAATCGTGGGATTGGACATTTCAGCAGATTTTTAGCCCTCCATAACTATGAGACTTGCAGCTCTGTGGGGGTAACATTTATTGACAATTTTGATACCTTCTTGAAACACTCGTTTTATAAGGAGGATGGAATTCACAAGTCATTTGGGTTCCTGGATCCTTTCACAGCCTTATAAGGTTGCAATGAGACAATGACTTGTCAATGACCCCAGCTCAGTTAATCCCTACCATTGTGTCACTTAGTTGTCATTATACTTCAGCAAATGTACATTATCCCAGGGGTGTTGGAAGACCCAATGTAAGTAACCTAATTTATGTCCCTCTAACTGCCCTGAATGCCTCTACAGATCCTACAGCTATTGTATGCAGTAATCATGTGCCTATGAACCAGAGTTATGCTGTTAGCACTGAGGTGGTGTGCCGTTAGTAGGAAGTCCACTGTGTGCAGCTCACCCTGCACTAACATAAATAACATGAGCATGTCTACTTCTGTTAAGCTTCCCAGTAAAGCAACAAAAACAATCAAGCATCCCAGGAAAGTGCTAAAAAATAGCCCACGTTAACATATGTAGCATATGTAGCTCATGAAATCAATAATTTGCTAGTAACAGATGACTTTCATTCTGACGATCTCTGAAACTCAGATAATGCCTTTTGATACAGTGGTAGCAATAAATGTTTTAATCATCTACAGAAAACAAATGCCAAAGGTGGAGGGGTTGCCATTTTATATTAAGAATGACATTCCTGTAAAGCTTAGAAGATCATGTTAAATACTGTTGGAGTAATATGGCTACAGTTTCATCTACCTCACCTAAAGCCCATTCTGGTGGGAAACTGCTATTGGCCAACAAGTGCTAACAGGCAGTATCTGGATAATTGGTAAAATGCTTGATAGTGTATGTGATCAACAGAGGTATATTTTGTGGGTGTTTTTCAACATTGACTGGCTTTCATCAAGCTGCCCACTCAAGAAAAAGCTTCAAACTGTAACTGGTGCCTGCAACCTGGTTCACGTTATCAGTCAACCTACCAGGGTAATTTAAAAACAGCACAGGAATGAAATCATCAACATCTTTAATAATGCTGCAGAAATTTGCTTTAAAGCAGTGTCCAAATCGATTGAATGTATTGATCACAATCTAGGAAAACCAAAGTTCCAATGGCTTGGCCTAATATAGTGTGAGGTTGTACAATAAATGTTGTAGTGATTCCTATGTTATTGATGTAAATAATATTTGTCGATGTGTAATGTTGTCAGTTAGGTTAATGATTTTTTTGATGAGTAGCAAATTTATGCATGACATGCCAGCAACAAACGCTGCCACTACACATCCAAGTATAACTGATCAAATTATGAAAGTTGAGCATTGTCATTTTGAATTCTGTAAAGTGTGTGTGTGTGTGTGTGTGTGTGTGTGTGTGTGTGTGTGTGTGTGTGTGTGTGTGTGTGTGTGTGTGTAAGGAGTGAAAATTGTCTATCAACAATGACAAGCCACCAAGGTCTGACAACTTGGATGAGAGTCTTTTGCCATGGAGCAGAGAGACATTTGCAGTTTTACAGTGCATTCAGAAAGTATTCAGACCCTTGACTTTTTCCACATTTAAGTTAGCCTTTATTATAAAATTGATTTAAATAGTTTTCCTCATTCTACACACAATACCCCATAACAATAGACATTTTTGCCAATTTATTAATCAGCCTTATTTACGTAAGTTTTCAGACCCTTTACTCAGTACTTTATTGAAGCACATTTGGCAGAGATTACAGCCTTGAGTCTTGGGTATGATGCTTGGCATACCTGTATTTGGGGAGTTTCTCACATTCTTGCAGATCCTCTCAAGCTCTGTCAGGTTGGATGGGGAGCGTTGCTCCCGAGTGGCGCAGTGGTCTAGGACACTGCATCTCAGCGCAAGGGGTGTCACTGCAGTACCTGGTTCGAATCCAGGCTGTATCACATCCGGCTGTGATTGGGAGTCCCATAGTGTGGTGCACAATTGGCCCAGCATCGTTCAGGTTTGGCCTGGGTAGGCATCATCGTAAATAAGAATTTGTTCTTTAGTAACTTGCCTACATAAATAAAGGTCACATTTTTTTTAAATAAAATATTTCAGGTCTCTCCAGTGATTTGGGTTCAAGTCTGTGTTTTGTCTGGGGCACTCAAGGACATTCAGACACTTGTCTCGAAGCCAGCAGGTTCTCATCAAGGATCTCTGTTTGGGCCATTCATCTTTCCCCTTGATCCTGACTAGTCTCCTAGTCTCTGCCGCTGAATAACATCCCCACAGCATGATGCTACCACCACAATGCTTCACCGTAGGGATGGTGCCAGGTTTCCTCCAGACGTGACGCTTGGCATTCAGGCCAAAGAGTTTAATCTTGGTTTAATGAGACCAGAAAATCTTGTTTCTCATGGTCTGAGAGTCCTTCAGATGCCCTTTGGCAAACTCCAAGCAGGCTGTCGTGTTTTTCACCGAGTGGCTTCCGTCTGGCCACTCTACCGTAAAGGCCTGATTTGGTGGAGTGCTGCAGAGATGGTTGTCCTTCTGGAAGGTTCGCCCATCTCCACAGAGGAGCTCTGTTAGATTGACCATCGGGTTCTTGGTCACCTCCCTGATCAAGGCCCTTCTCCCTCGATTGCTCAGTTTGGCCGGGCCTCGGTGGTTCCAAACTTCTTCCATTTTTAAGAATGGAGGCCACTGTTCTTTGGGACCTTCATTGCTGCATACCTTTTTTAGTGCCCTTCCCCAGATCTGTGCCTCGACACAATCCTGTCTCGGAGCTGTACCGATAATTCCTCCGACCTCATGGCTTGGTTTTTGTTCTGACATGCACTGTCAACTGAAAACTTTTTATATAGATTGGTGTGTGTGTGTGTGTGTGTGTGCCTTTCCAAATCATGTCCAATCAATTGAATTTACCACAGGTGGACTCCAATGAAGTTGAAGAAACATCTCAAGGATGTAAACAGGATGAAAACCTGAGCTCAATTTTGAGTCTCATACTAAAGGGTCTGAATATTTCTGTTTTGTGTTTTTAATACATTTGCACACAAATATCCTGTTTTCGCTTCGTCGTTATGGGGGTGTGTACATTGATGTTCTATTTAATCCATTTTAGAATGAGGCTGTAACTTAACAAAATATGGAAGAAGTCAAGGGGTCTGAATATTTTCCCGAATGCACTGTAGGTGGATGAACTGCATTTAAAATCATTGAAGAAATGGTCATAAAAAAATAATCCGGTCACGTTAAATCTGTTAGCAGGCCATATTTGGCTGTATGTTTGAGACTGCTGCCCTAGTCAAAATCAAGATTTCCTATGTTGTCTTGATCACATCCCTGGTGTTTGTTCTCTCCCCTTCAGCTGGTGTGTTCTGTGCCATTGTGTCTCACCCTGCTGACTCTGTGGTGTCTGTACTGAACAAGGAGAGTGGCAGCAGCGCCATCGGAGTACTCAAGAAACTCGGACCCAAAGGTGAGTACTGGATTCTTTCCAGAAGTTCTACAGACAAAGGCGGGCTATCCTATTGCCCATTCTAACTGTTTTTAGAACGGCAATTCTCAGCTGGTGGGTTGCGACCCAAATGGAGGTTTTGAATGGGTGTCTGATTTTAAATAAACATTTTAAAATGCTCATTGAATTTAAACAACTAAAACCAGGTAGAACGTTTTTAGAAATGATAATGAACCTAGATTTTTGAATAATTAAATCCCTGAGCAATTTTACTTCAATCCCAGTATTTTTAATATGGAACTATTAGCGCTGTTTAGTTGGTTTTGTGGTCTCAAACCAGTAAGCTTATTAACATTCTTAATCAATAATATGGGCAAAATTGAATTATTGACAATGAAAAAGGTGGGAATGTTGTTCCTTTGTCATATTATTGTCACATTTACTATCATGGCATAACACAATCTGGATTTATTTATTTTTATGGCCTTTTTTCGCAACGCAAATATTGGTTTGCGACTGAGACAACCTGGTTGAATTTGGGTCTTGAGGCACAACCAGTTAAGAACCACTGGTTTAGAATGTAGATTGATGGTGTTAACTTTGCAGTAAAAACACTGAGGTTTCCAACACACTCCTTAGATCTCTCTCTGAGGGCTGATTGCAGCTCCAGCCCAGGTGCCCCAGGCAGCTTTCTGGCTGGACAGTTGCTTGAGTCAATGGCCTGTGCGAACAGTCTACCTGCTCCCCAGCCCATTACCTGCACTGGCAGCCTCGCTCGAATACTACCAGTGCAGACTTGCAGTACCTATTACCACCTGTCTCAGAGTAACCATCATTAGTCGTTGACCTTTGATATTTTTAAATGGTGTAATGGGATATTCAAATATCTCAATTTGATCGGAGTTTAAACAGTTTGCCTTTATTTATCTTGCTCTTTCTTCCCTCTGTTCGTCCTTCCTTCTCAGGTGTGTGGAAGGGTCTGGTGGCCCGTATCATCATGATCGGTACCCTGACCGCCCTGCAGTGGTTCATCTACGACTCTGTGAAGGTCTACTTCCGCCTGCCCCGTCCCCCTCCCCCAGAGATGCCCGAGTCCCTCAAGAAGAAGCTTGGCCTCACCGAGTAACGAAACAAATATCGGCTTTATCAACAAATAGCAATTCAAAATAGCGGCCTTATCAAAAGATGTAAGACAGCGGCCTTATCAAACACATCCTTCAGTTAACAACCGCCTAGCACACCGCTCTCTACCTGCTATAGTCATAGCCACCTACACTGGGCTGGGCTACTGATCAGCAGGATTGGGGTTGATTCAATTTTAATTCCGTGTCAGTTCTAGACGTAAACTTCAATTATAATTTTAAATGCAAATGTTCTTAATTGAATGGAAGGTAATTGGAATTTCAGTTTACTTCCTGAATTGATTGAATAGAAATGTAATTGTCCCCAGCCCAACTGGTCATTGGTAATGATTCATTAGGCATACTAAAATATAAGAGGGAAGATGGTTCCCCCCTGTGGGGGTATAGAGGAAAGACTACGACATGAATGCAATCAGGTTTTAACACCCCACCATAGTTGGTCAATGTTCTAATAAATGTGGAAACAACAGTGTTTTGTCTTGTTTTTCAAGGATTGTGGCTGATAAGGAAGGTAATGTTTTGATTCCACTTTAGATGCCTCTTTACAGACTGACCATTGCCAGTAGTTGTGATTTTAGTTATCTGTTTTAAATATGAGGTACTGATAAGACTTTCAACAGTCAGATTTTTTTGCACCATCACCTAAAACTACATATTTATAGGGTTGGGTGGTATCTAGATTTTCATCCGGTTTGTGTACCATACGGTATTACCGGAAGTGCGCACAAGGCGTTCCATTTTTAATTGCTCAAAACAGCTTAGACAACTGGGATCTTGATCCAGGAGGGGATTGAATCCTTCAGAAAGATGAGTCCTTAGACAAATCCGTTGACTCCTTCCTCTGCACTGATTTGTAAAAGGCTTGACAGGTGAAATCTGGTGGACGTTCATCATTAGGGTGGGTTTTCAGATCAGTACAGATGAGGTGACAGCATTTTGGTATTTGAAAGAGTGTCTTATGGTGATGAAGTACATGAACAGCTGACATGTCAGGTCACCCGTTAGCGGCAGTACACTTCCTGTGGGGGATGGAAGTTTAGGGCTTAGAGTTGATTACCTGCACTCAGGAGGCAGCAGGCAAGGAGAGAGGACTAGGAGAGAAGACAACAAGCCAAGGGTAAGACTTACTGTAAATATACTTTAATTTGGATTTTGGAACAAGTGAAAGAGCAGTGGTGAGAGGGTCCAATACCAATAACCAGTCTCTGATGTTTGGGTGTCAAAGTATGTGAAGCATGCACTATTAACCAATGATGATGGTGTGCAATACCCATTTGTACATGGGCTACTTGAGCCTATATGATGCACTGATGCAATTTCAATCTGCCTATTGACCCTGGATATTTAGGCTATTGGTTGATTAATCGTGGTATACTGATTAAGGTCTTGCCATGTCATTGATTGGCAAGAAAAAAGCTAATACAGAAGGACTGGTAAAAAGCAACAGGGACATTGAATTTTGAACACAGTACACAAGGTATGTGAGGTGTAACTATCTTAAGGCTACTTAATTGCAGTGGTGGAAAAAGTATCCAATTGTCATAGAGTAAAAGTAAAGATGCCTTTTTAATAGAACTTTTTGAGTAAAGTGAAATTCACCCAGTAAAATCATACTTGAGCAAAATTATTTGGTTTCAAATATACTTAAGTGTCAAAAGTAAATGTAATTGCTAAAATAAACTTAAGTATAAATAATTTAAAATCCTCTATATTAAACCAGAAGGCACCATTTTCCTTTTTTTCTTTTTACAGATAGCCAGTGGCACACTCCAACACTTAGACATAATTTACAAACCAAGCATTTGTGTTTAGTGAGTGCCACAGAGGCAATAGGGAGGACCAGGGATGTTCTCTTGACAAGTGCATGAATTGGACCATTTTCCTGACATGCTAGTAACAAGTACTTTTGTTTGTCAGGGAAAATGTATGGAGTAAAAAGTACGCTATTTTCTTTAGGAATGTAGTGAAGTAAAAGTTGTCAAATACAGATTCTGCAAAAAACTGTTTAAGTAGTAATTCAAAGTATTTTTTTACTTAAGTACTTTACCGCACTGCTTAATTGTCGCATCCATTACTCTTGGGCAACAGCTTCCGCCTGGGACAAGGCAGTCACGTATTGACAAGAGCAACCAGAATCCCATGCGGTACATTCTCTGAGACAGAGGGCAATTTTTTATCAAGGAAAAGGGATGTGTGTACTGAAGATGTTTTCCTTCAAATTAGTTTTGGATGTCATGTTATGGACAATTAGTGTATCGTGCTTTATAAAGTTGTGGTGATTATTAATAGACTAAAGCTAATTATTATAAACCCAGATGAAATAGGCTGAGATGTTGAAATATTTGTGTTAGGCCTAAATAAAATTCGCATCGCATTCTAGAATTTTCTAGCCTATCCAAATAAAATACTCTTAAAATTGTGTATAAAGTTTATGATTCAAAAATGTACTCGCGCCTCGTCATATTCTTTGGGTATCTATTTAAAGTTATGCGTCTCTGCCAATTTATCCCCTAATTTGATCTCCGATGTCGTCTACCCTCGGCCAAATTGTCTATTTAGCAGATTGACCGAAGATGGAACGACTGTCTGTCTGCTTTGCGAAAGTGGGACTGATTTGAAATTGAATGTGTTGGCGACGTGCCATGCCCAAGAGATTATGGATTGCGCAAATTTAACTGTGTTCGTCCCTTCTCATTCATCTGACTATTGTATTGGCCTGCCTAGTATCATCTTTACGGCATGGACGATTATATTTGTTTTTCTAGTAATCCAAAATATTATAATGGAAACAATCTATTGTTCCTGGCCTACACGGATGACCTTGCCAAGCGGATAAGGATCAAGCGCATTATCGCTCAATGTATTTATGCACGCCGTGACTGGAGGACGATGTCATTCAACATTCACTTGTAATAGATTGACAATTTTGCGGCACCACCCTGTACTTAATTATTTCCACATTGACCTCACCATTATGGGCATTTGAGGAATAAGCTTTATTTCAACCATTGACCCATAATGTCTTTGCATGATTTAAAAAACAAGTTACTCCTAATTTGGCCACATTGCTGCAGCTGTCATCCCGGGAAATAATTATTTTGGTAACACTGACTAGGAATAAAACCTTCATAACACATTATGCGCTATGCATATATCCCCGTTTGTTTATTACTGCCCATATACTGGATACATATCGTCTATAGTCATCAGAGAAGCAGGACAAATGCACCAGATGGAGCCTGTGACATTACAGGATTACAGGATAACTCCTTTTTAACAGTCTGCAGTCAAATTTGGCATCCGATTAGTAGAGCCGTTGGAGCACAGGGGGGAGAGGGAGAGCAGCAGCAAACTACAGTAGAGCTCTGTGCTGTCACTGTGGCGCTTTTTGTAGTGCACCCTCGATTTAGGCCTGTGTCACATGCACTGATTGCAGTGCTGCAGCTCACCTATCTGATTCCTCCCACCTGCCCTGTCTGGATTTGGATACAGCCGTTGTGTGAGGTGTTGTGGGTGCAGGGGGAAGGCACCGTAGCTCTCGTCGAGTCTGACATGTTGATTACATGGTGGTATTTATACCTCGCAGCTCGGAGCATCGTCAAACAAAGCAAGTATCTGTTGTATTATACCTGGGGAAGTTCAGGGTGTCCTGCTAGGATCAGCTCTGCTCGGTTATAAGGGTTGGGGCTCAGGTGTGTGTGTGTGTGTGTAAGAAACGGGTGTAGGAGGTGAAAATCACATAGGACTACGAGCTGTAGAATCAAATGTATTTAACCTTCATCCGTAATCTCCGTGCAGTGCTGCCAGCCTGCCGTTTTAAAGCAACGCAGGCTGTTTTTCATGAATGCATTACTTATTTAGTGAAACCTACATTCACCCTACCAAGGTCGACCAACGTGTTTGGCCAGCTTGGTTGATAGGGTTTATAATGTATGCCATTTATCCAAAGAGACTTACATTCATCCTAGCATACATTTTTTTAAATGACGTATGGTTGGTCCCAGGACTCTAACCTACTATCCTGGCGTTGCAAGAGCCACGATCTACCAACGAAGCTACAGAGGAAAAGGAAAGCAAACACATTACCATTTTGTCGTATGTCTTTGGACATGTGAAAGACCACTTCTGTTTCTCCACCTCTTTCCCCTTTCTCTCTTCATAGCATTGAACATGGCCTCTATCCTTCAGAAGCTCATCACTCCCCTGTTCAGTGGGACACCTGAGCCCGCCAGGAACAAGGTGACAGTGGTGGGGGTCGGCCAGGTCGGCATGGCCTGTGCTGTCAGTATCCTGCTCAGGGTAAGACCAGACCTGCTGTGTTTATACTCCTGTCAGATTACTACCCCCTAGAGCTACAGTATTATGGTGTTTAGTCTACTGCATTGACACTGGATTACTCTTTACTCTGAGACATGGCTGTAGACTCCTTAGATGCCATAGGAGTCAACTGTCATGTCTCAGGCCAATCTTACTCTCTGCCTACTGATCTTCTCTCAATATTACACGTCCATCCATTCCCTCCTTATTACAGTGTTATTATAATGTTCAGTACTTTGTTGCTAAACTATAAAACAGGTTTTTAGACATGCACATGCAGAATATGTGTAATTGACTACCATTGCTTAGACTGATATTAGCTCAGAAGGGATTATAATTGTGTTTTATAATCTGTTATGAAGAGGGTGTTATTCCTAGGCAGTTTTACCAACATAATTATTTCTCGGGATGACAGCTACAGCAATGTGGCCAATGAGTTTTAGGAGTATCTTATTTTTGAAGTCACGCAAATACATTATGGGTCAATGGTTGAAATGTAGTTTTATTCTTCAAATGCCCATCATGGTGAAGTCAAGGTGGAAAGAATAACTGCACAGTCATTGTACATTCATCACATCTTACCCCCACCCCCCTCTCTTCCTCTCTCTCTTCAGGAGCTGGCTGATGAGCTGGCCTTGGTGGATGTGATGGAGGACAAGTTGAAGGGAGAGATGATGGATCTGCAGCATGGCAGCCTCTTCCTCAAAACGCCCAAGATAGTCGCCAGCAAAGGTGAGTGTGTGGCACCAGGAAACCATAAAACCAAGATGGACACAATCTGCATGTCAAATGTCTGTGTGTTAAATCAAGTACTCTCACTGAGAGGGGAAGTGTATGAAGGGGAGATGGGATAAGGGTGAAAGGGAAATGTATGAATGCATTATTCTATTAATGATGTGACAAATTATTGAAAGAAATACTAGACACAAATGATATACAGTACTCTCATTGATTTGATATTCTCCCACGGTCAGACTACTCTGTGACGGCGAACTCTCGTATCGTCGTGGTAACTGCGGGCGTTCGTCAGCAGGAGGGAGAGAGCAGGTTGAACCTGGTTCAGAGGAACGTCAACATCTTCAAACACATCATCCCTCAGATCATAAAACACTCCCCCAAGTGCATCATCATCGTGGTCTCCAACCCAGGTACACTCACATATGCATACTGTATATACTAGTGGAGGCTGGTAGGAGGAGCTATAGGAGGATGGGCTCATTGTAATGGCTGGAATGGAATTAATGGAACGATATAAAACATATGGAAACCATGTTTGGCTCCATTCCATTCCAGCCATTACAATGAGCCCGTTCTCCTATAGCTCCTCCCACCAGCCTTCACTGGTACATACACACCTAAATATACACACACCAAGTACACTCTCACACACAGACACCATAGACTCAGAGCCATTTATTTAGATATGTAAATATATGGCTCTGCAGACACTCACACCTACATATACTGTAGTACCTACACACACTTACTGCAAACGCTTACACATCCCAACTACACACACGTAGATACACACTAACACAGATACAAACTCACACATCAGATACGGTAGTGTTCATCCAACGACTTGCTATGGAAGTCTAACCCCAGAAATCTCTCCCTGGCTGTAGTTGATGTGCTGACCTACGTGACTTGGAAGTTGAGCGGCTTGCCCAAGCACCGTGTCATCGGCAGCGGCACCAACCTGGACTCTGCCCGTTTCCGTTACCTGATGGCCGAAAAACTGGGCATCCATGCTACCAGCTTCAACGGATGGATCCTGGGAGAACACGGAGACACCAGTGGTGAGTGTGTGCGTGCGTGCATACGTACAGTACCAGTCAAAAGCTTTGACGGGTACTTCTACATTGTAGAATAGTAGTGAAGACATCAAAACAATGACATAACACATGAAATCATGTGAAGATCAAAAATGTGTTAAACAAATCTAAATATATTTTAGAGAGGCCTCCTGGGTGGCGCAGTGGTCTAGGGCTGTGCTACCAGAGATTCTGGGTTCGTGCCCAGGCTCTGTCGCAGCCGGCGGTGACCGGGAGGTCCATGGGGCGACGCACAATTGGCCTAGCGTCGTCCGGGTTAGGGAGGGTTTGACCGGCAGGGATATCCTTGTCTCATCGCGCACCAGCGACCCCTGTGGCGGGCCGGGCGCAGTGCGCGCTAACCAGGTCGCCAGGTGCACGGTGTTTCCTCCGACACATTGGTGCGACTGGCTTCCGGGTTGGATGTGCGCCGTGTTAAGAAGCAGTGCGGCTTGGTTGGGTTGTGTTTTGGAGGACGCATGGCTTTCGACCTTCGTCTCTCCCGAGCCCGTACGGGAGTTGTAGCGATGAGACAAGATACTAACAATTGGATACCACAAAATTGGGGAGAAAAGGGGGTAAAATTTTAAATATATATATTTTGATTCTTCAAAGTAGCCACCCTTTGCACACTCTTGGCATTCTCTCGACCAGCTAGAGGTCTGGTGATTGTGGAGGCCAGGTCAAATAGCCCTTACACAGCCTGGAGGTGTGTTGGGTCATGGTCCTGTTAAAGAACAAATGACAGTCCCACTAAGTGCAAACCAGATGGAATGGCGTGTCGCTGCAGAATGCTGTGGTAGCCATGCTGGTTAAGTGTGCCTTGAATTCTAAATAAATCACTGACAGTGTCACCAGCAAAGCACCATCACACCACCTCCTCAATGCTTCATGGTGGGAACCACACATGCGGAGATCATCCGTTCACCTACTCTGCATCTCACAAAGACACGGATGTTTGGAACCAAAATCTCAAATTTGGACTCATCAGACCAAAGGACAGCTGTCTACCGGTCTAATGACCGTTGCTCCTGTTTCTTGGCCCAAGCAAGTTGCTTCTTATTATTGGTGTCCTTTAGTAGTGGTTTCTTTGCAGCAATTCAACGGAAGGCCTGATTCACACAGTCTCCTCGGAACAGTTGATATTGAGATGTCTGTTACTTGAAGTCTGTGAAGCATTTATTTGGGCTGCAATTTCTGAGGCTGGTAACTCTAATGAACTTATCCTCTGCAGCAGAGGTAACTCTGGGTCTTCCTTTCCTGTGGCGGTCCTCATGAGAGCCAGTTTCATCATAGCGCTTGATGGTTTTTGCGACTGCACATGAAGAAACTTGCCATTTTCCGGATTGACTGACCTTCATGTTTAAAGTAATGATGGACTGTCGTTTATCTTTGCTTATTTGAGCTGTTCTTGCCATTTTACCAAATATGGCTATCTTCTGTATACCACCCGACCTTGTCACAACACAACTGATTGGCTTAAACGCATTAAGGAAATAAATTCCACAAATTAACTTAACAAGACACACCTGTTAATTGAAATGCGTTCCAGGTGATTACCTCATGAAGCTGGTTGAGAGAATGCCAAGAGTGTGCTAAGCTGTCATCAAGGCAAAGGGGGGCTACTTTGAAGAATTTCAAATATCATTTTTTTTAAATTTATTTTATTTGTCCTAATTATTAACCATAAACACAAACATACGTACAGTACCAGTCAAAGGTTTGGACACCTACTCTTTCCAAGGTTTTTCTTTATTTTTTACTATTTTCTACATTGTAGAATAATAGTGAAGACATCAAAAGTATGAAATAACACATATGGAATCATGTAGTAACCAAAAAAGTGTTAACGAATACACACTTAGGAAGTCTGAAAACGTATGTATTCCATTCAAATGTGCTACTGAATTCTTAGACTATAAGTAGCCCCCCATTCTTGAGGGTTATTGTGATAAAGGTGAGGAACAGAAATCTGTTCATCTGGGCTGTCTGGGTCCTACAGGTCCAATGCAGCAATTTTTTTTATCTCAATATCAAATCATTTCTGGGTATCAATTAAGTACCTTTTCTGTAATTGTTTTTAATTAAAATGGTCCAAAATAGCTTCTTAGCAATAATTTTCTAGGACTGTCTGTGAGTGGGAGGGAAAAACTAGCTGTTATGGGCAGAGGTTTCTTACTGGTCTATTAACTAATTTACCGCCTGGTGATGTCACTAGGCAGGCCAAAACTCACTCCCACCAAAACAGGCTGAAATTTCAGGCGGTCTTTCCAAACATCTCTTACACTAAAAGGGCATTATCATCATTCTCACAATTTCACAGTATTATTCCAACCTCAGTGTGGAAATATATATAAAACACAGGATCACGTTTTTTGGACTGCACTGGGCCTTTAAAGGAGATAACGGGTAATAAGGTTAAGTGTGTGTGTGGGTGTGTGTTCCAGTCCCTGTGTGGAGCGGCACTAACGTAGCAGGTGTCAACCTGCAGACACTGAACCCTGACATCGGTACTGATGCTGACCAGGAGAACTGGAAGGAAACTCACAAACAGGTGGTTGACAGGTAATGTACACAGCACCGTACCAACACAAACTATTACCTCTACTTTTGTTGTAAACACTTTTTCCCCCCTAAGAGTGTAATCTAGAACCTAAAAGGGTTCTTCGGCTGTCCCCATAGGACAAATCAAATGTATTTATAAAGCCCTTTTTACTTCAGCAGATGTCTCAAAGTGCTATACAGAAACCCAGCCTAAAACCCCAGAGAGCAAGCAATGCACAGTGGCTAGGACAAACTCCCTAGAAGAATCATAGAGAGGATCCAGGATCTGAAGGGTGGCCAGTCCTATTCTGGCTGTGCCGGGTGGATATTATAAGAGTACATGGCCATTAAGGCCAGATTGTTCTTCAAGATGTTCAGAGATGACCAGCAGGGTCAAATAATAATCACAGTGGTTGTAGAAGGTGCAACAGGTCAGTACCTCAAGAGTAAATGTCAGTTGGATTTTCATAGCCAAGCATTCAAAGGTTTGAGACAGCAGGTGCGGTAGAGGGAGAGTTGAAAACAGCAGGTCTGGGACAAGGTAGCACGTCCGGTAAACAGGTCAGGGTTCCATAGCCGCAGGCAGAATAATTGAAACTGGAGCAGCAGCACAACCAGGTGGACTGGGGACAGCCAGGAGTCATCAGGACATGGTTTCCCAAGCTCAGTCCTCCTGGGGACCACAAGGGATACATGTTTTGGTTTTTGCCCCAGCACTACACAGCTGATTCAAATAATCAAAGCTATATGATGAGTTCATCATTTGAATCAGCTGTGTAGTGGTAGGGCAAAAACCAGAACATGCACCCATTGGGGTCCGCAGAACCGAGTTTGGGGAACGCTGCCATAGGAGAACCCTTTGAAGAACCCTTGTTTGTTCCAGGTAAAACCTTTTTGTCACCAAGTATAACCGTTTTGGGTTCCATGTATAACCCTTTCCACAGAGGGTTCTACATGGAATTTTACCTGGAACCAAAACAAATGATCCTGTGCGGACAGCTGAAGAACCCTTTTGGAACCCTTTTTTCTCTGTGTATTTGAGTCATTCTCATACCTGTAGTTTGGCTCTCTCTCACTGTAATGGAGTCCTGAATATATTGAGCCCAAGGGCACAACTGCAGTCTGGTCACTTCCACAAGATTTTCCCCTGTCAGCCCTGGGATTCGAACTGGCAACCGTCTGGTTACTGGCACGCTTCTCAAACCTCAAAGCTACTAAAATAAAAAAAAATGTAATTGTGTGTTCCAGTGCCTATGAGGTGATCAAGTTGAAGGGCTATACTAACTGGGCCATTGGCCTGAGTGTAGCTGACCTCACTGAGAGCCTCATCAGGAACATGAACAGGATCCACCCTGTCTCCACAATGGTGAAGGTGAGAGACACACTCCATACACGTACTGTATGCACACACGCACACTTGGCCTAGTGCCTTCTCACACCACTGGAGAACGCGGTTATTCCCTGACAACGCACAGTTTGTTGTATGTAAATGCTTACACAACAGATATGTAACAGATAAACAAACAGGCATATAGACATGTACACACCTATGCACAAAACTCAAGGAGATGATGTCGTTGCTCGACAGGGCATGTACGGGATCGATGACGAGGTGTACTTGAGCCTGCCATGCGTGCTGAATGCTGGGGGCGTGGCCAGCGTGGTCAACATGACCCTGACGGACGACGAGATCGGCCAGATAAAACAGAGTGCTGACACACTGTGGGACATCCAGAAGGACCTGACTGACGTGTAGCAACGCTAACAGAACACCAAGGGGCGCCACATTCCACTCAACCCCTAGTGTGTCCCAATAATATCTCCTTTAGTGTGCATTCGTTCACTACTTCCCACAAATCTAAAATCAAGTGCACACTTTGGGAGAAAGGAGAGATAATTGGGACATAGCCCCAACTCTCCTTATCACCTATTACTCAACATATGCCACTTAGCAGACGGACGCTTTTATGTAAAGCGACTTACACTACAGTGATTGCATATAGTTCTAATATGTGTTTTTGATCTGTGTGGGAATTAAACCCACAGCTTTTGCATTGCTAGCCTCGCTCTTAAAGAGCAACTGCCCCTAAAAAACAACTTCTCGTTTATAAAACCGCCTATGTGGCAAATTTACTACAAAGTGTAAATGGGATAATTTTGGTCATAAAGTCATTCTCATCCAAAATGTTGTGACTTGTGGTCGTGACTGCATCACAACGTAAATGAAGGTTGGGTTTGTTTCATTCCTGCCCACAGCTGGCAGCACACAATTAATCATCAATTCGGGAGGTGAAGCTGCAAATGATCCAATCTTAATGCCTATGGTAAATTTGGGTTTACTTTGGATATCCATATTGGGCTAGTTAGGGACCATTAGTAAATTACACAATGCACATGGGCCAATATGTTAAAATTCCAATAGCTAAAAATGTCAATGACTTAAAAACCTCAAACTAATTATAATTTAAATAAATGTATAGACATGTATTGAAAGCATTTGATGAGAAAACTAAAAGGTGTTCAACATGAAAATATGGTATTTCACATTGTCATTTGTTTGACAGTCCATAACTAGCCCCGGAGATAGGCTATCCAAAGAGAAACCAACTTTGCCATAGTGGCACACCAGCTGGCTGAAGCTAATTGGCTAAATCATTTGACTAACTCTTCCCACCTGCAAACACACACACAAGACACCCACATCATACCAGACTCCGAAACCAACTCAAGTTTGAATTCAGTCATGGCCGCTAGCATTTCTAATGAACCAAATCTAAAACGAGAGATAATCAGGAAGTGCAGTTGCCCTTTAACAACTGAGCCACACAGTTAAAAAATGACACAGGTTCCAAAAATACACTTTCACAGTGTCACTGCTGTTATCTTATACACTTGTAATCTTCATAGCTTTCCTGGCATCTGGGTGTTTGGTCTCATGGTCAAGAGCATTAGGTGTTAGGCTCACTTTGCACATGGCTGCTTAACTGGGAAAGGTGCAGATTGAAGCGTCTTTGTTTCCCTGAAAAAACGCTACATAAAAACATGGAAAAGTGCTAGGCTATATAAAAACCATGTGTCATTCAGATGTGGGATCATCAAATGCTTCAGTAATTTTTCCCTTTTTAAAGTGAAGGGTTATTTAAGGGTTGTTAATCATGTTGGATGTGTAAAATAAAGGTGTTTATTGTTGTTCATTCCAAAGTCCTCAATCTTTGTTTTCAGAATGATTGAAACCATTATTAATCAACAATTGATTTGGTTCAGATTTAAAGCATAATTTCTGTATTTTCATGAAAATGTCATACATGCATGTACAAACACAATATACTATGTGCAGCAACAGTTTTTTTCCATTTATGCTCAGGTGTCAAACATTGCCTTATGTACTGGAGTGTCACAGTACTTGTCCTAACAACACACCATAGCATGTGCCCTCAGTCTGGCCAGGAGAAACGTGTCTGTCATGTCATCCCACATCAGTGTGGCAACCTCTCACAGTGAGGAGAATGTAAACATCGTGTGACTAAGGTAAAGTGGGTCCGAATGGTGCTCAGAGTGGTGTTACTGCTGTTAATTATGGTGGCGTGACAGTCCGGTGTCACTAGAGTTACTGTAAGTAGCCTAAGACATGTTTTTTTCGTCTTCTAATCACCTGTCAGTGTTTACTTTTGAGGGGAAGCCCCTTTAAAAATGACTCCAGCGGAAGACGGTGTCAATACAATTGGACTATCAAATATGTCTATATTACATGATTTCTCTTAATAAATGACATTTGCTGCAAGTTATGGAATACAATTTTATTCAATGAGCTCAAAAATAACAAATTGGTATTAGACGCATCAACAGAACTTATAAAGATGCTCACATTAACAAATCATCGTTCAACATAGTTGGTTTTCCACATTGGTTGGTCTTGAAAATATAGATCTGAGTTTTCCCTGACCGGAAAGAAAACAAATGTATGACAGAAGTTTTAGGAGAGCTGATGCAACCGGAGACCAATCTGTGTTTTCACTGCGGGTCCCTAAAGAGACAACACACACACACGACTCATATCGAGCGATATAAGGTATGGAGACACATACATTACACACATATTCAGCTGATTTGAAATTATGGGACAAATGTGCTATGGAGGACGCCACAACGGGGAGAGAATCATGCTCATTGCTCACCTAATTGTAAAGCGTCGCCTTTTCTGCCCTCTGATATGAAACGATGGTGTCCTCGCTCTAACAAATTGGGACCCATACATGGACTGTCCTTTTTAAATATTTTTGCTAAACCTTTCATACAACTGGTGGACCACTCTTTACACATAGTTATCAAAATCCCTTTAATTTCTATAAATTTGGCAACAATAATGTAATTAGCCTTGCACAAACGAGACGGAACGGCTCATCTCCTGTTTCTGTAGCGCGAGGCATCTTGACCCTGAAGAGGACGCTAATCTATCGCAGGACCTAACCAGCAATCTTTCTCCTTAATGCCAAGCAGAGAGGCATTGGGTCCCACTTTTACAGTCTTTGGGAGTTTGATCCCTTTGCTAAATCATACCAATCTCAGGGCGGACACTAACCACAAGGCCACTACATACTAATTATTGGAACACATGCACACAATTGTATTTCCTAACGATAAGGACAACCGTAGACGTTACACAATCACTTTATGCTTAAAAAGAGAGAGCTAATTTCTATATGATGTCTTTCTTCAATTGCTCTCTACTAAATATGGTATTTGCATCTACAGTCATGGCCAAAAGTTTTGAGAATGACACAAATATACATTTTCACAAATGTATGCTGCCTCAGTTTGTATAATGCAATTTGCATACAGTGCCTTGCGAAAGTATTCGGCCCCCTTGAACTTTGACCTTTTGCCACATTTCAGGCTTCAAACATAAATATATAAAACTGTATTTTTTTGTGAAGAATCAACAACAAGTGGGACACAATCATGAAGTGGAACGACATTTATTGGATATTTCAAACTTTTTTAACAAATCAAAAACTGAAAAATTGGGCGTGCAAAATTATTCAGCCCCCTTAAGTTAATACTTTGTAGCGCCACCTTTTGCTGCGATTACAGCTGTAAGTCGCTTGGGGTATGTCTATCAGTTTTGCACATCGAGAGACTGAATTTTTTTCCCATTCCTCCTTGCAAAACAGCTCGAGCTCAGTGAGGTTGGATGGAGAGCATTTGTGAACAGCAGTTTTCAGTTCTTTCCACAGATTCTCGATTGGATTCAGGTCTGGACTTTGACTTGGCCATTCTAACACCTGGATATGTTTATTTTTGAACCATTCCATTGTAGATTTTGCTTTATGTTTTGGATCATTGTCTTGTTGGAAGACAAATCTCCGTCCCAGTCTCAGGTCTTTTGCAGACTCCATCAGGTTTTCTTCCAGAATGGTCCTGTATTTGGCTCCATCCATCTTCCCATCAATTTTAACCATCTTCCCTGTCCCTGCTGAAGAAAAGCAGGCCCAAACCATGATGCTGCCACCACCATGTTTGACAGTGGGGATGGTGTGTTCAGGGTGATGAGCTGTGTTGCTTTTACGCCAAACATAACGTTTTGCATTGTTGCCAAAAAGTTCAATTTTGGTTTCATCTGACCAGAGCACCTTCTTCCACATGTTTGGTGTGTCTCCCAGGTGGCTTGTGGCAAACTTTAAACAACACTTTTTATGGATATCTTTAAGAAATGGCTTTCTTCTTGCCACTCTTCCATAAAGGCCAGATTTGTGCAATATACGACTGATTGTTGTCCTATGGACAGAGCCTCCCACCTCAGCTGTAGATCTCTGCAGTTCATCCAGAGTGATCATGGGCCTCTTGGCTGCATCTCTGATCAGGCTTCTCCTTGTATGAGCTGAAAGTTTAGAGGGACGGCCAGGTCTTGGTAGATTTGCAGTGGTCTGATACTCCTTCCATTTCAATATTATCGCTTGCACAGTGCTCCTTGGGATGTTTAAAGCTTGGGAAATCTTTTTGTATCCAAATCCGGCTTTAAACTTCTTCACGACAGTATCTCGGACATGCCTGGTGTGTTCCTTGTTCTTCATGATGCTCTCTGCGCTTTTAACGGACCTCTGAGACTATCACAGTGCAGGTGTATACGGAGACTTGATTACACACAGGTGGATTGTATTTATCATCATTAGTCATTTAGGTCAACATTGGATCATTCAGAGATCCTCACTGAACTTCTGGAGAGAGTTTGCTGCACTGAAAGTAAAGGGGCTGAATAATTTTGCACGCCCAATTTTTCAGTTTTTGATTTGTTAAAAAAGTTTGAAATATCCAATAAATGTCGTTCCACTTCATGATTGTGTCCCACTTGTTGTTGATTCTTCACAAAAAAATACAGTTTTATATCTTTATGTTTGAAGCCTGAAATGTGGCAAAAGGTCACAAAGTTCAAGGGGGCCGAATACTTTCGCAAGGCACTGTATACACCAGAATGTTATGAAGAGTGATCAGATGAATTGCAATTAATTGCAAAGTCCCTCTTTGCCATGCAAATGAACTGAATCCCAACAAAACATTTCCACTGCATTTCAGCCCTGCCACAAAAGGACAAGCTGACATCATGTCAGTGATTATCTCGTTAACACAAGTGTGAGTGTTGACGAGGACAAGGCTGAAGATCACTCTGTCATGCTGATTGAGTTAGAATAACAGACTGGAAGCTTCAAAAGGAGGGTGGTGCTTGGAATCATTGTTCTTCCACTGTCAACCATGGTTACCTGCAAGGAAACGTGCCGTCATCATTGCGTTGCACAAAAAGGGCTTCATAGGCAAGGATATTGCACCTAAATCGACCATTTATCAGATCATCAGGAACTTCAAGGAGAGCGGTTCAATTGTTGTGAAGAAGGCTTCAGGGCACCCAAGAAAGTCCAGCAAGCACCAGAACCGTCTCCTAAAGTTGATTCAGCTGCGGGATCGGGGCACCACCAGTACAGAGCTTGCTCAGGAATGTATCTCCCATGCTCAGGAATGGCAGCAGGCAGGTGTGAGTGCATCTGCATGCACAGTGAGGCGAAGACTTTTGGGGGATGGCCTGGTGTCAAGAAGGGCAGCGATGAAGCCACTTCTCTCCAGGAAAAAACATCAGGGACAGACTGATATTCTGCAAAAGGTACAGTGATTGGACTGCTGAGGACTGGGGAACAGTCATTTTCTCTGATGAATCCCCTTTCCGATTGTTTGGGGCATCTGGAAAAAAGCTTGTCCGGAGAAGACCAGGTGAGCTCTACCATCAGTCCTGTGTCATGCCAACAGTAAAGCATCCGGAGACCATTCATGTGTGGGGTTGCTTCTCAGCCAAGGGAGTGGACTCACTCACAATTTTGCCTAATAAAGGCTGGTAGCAACACATCCTCCGAGAGCAACTTCTCCCAACCATCCAGGAACAGTTTGGTGACGAACAATGCCTTTTCCAGCATGATGGAGCACCTTGTCATAAGGCAAAAGTGATAAGTGGCTCGGGGAACAAAACATTGATATTTTGGGTCCGTGGCCAGGAAACTCACCAGACCTTAATCCCATTGAGAACTTGTGGTCAATCCTCAAGAGGCGGGTGGACAAACAAAACCCCACAAATTCTGACAAACTCCAAGCATTGATTATCCAAGAATGGGCTGCCATCAGTCAGGATGTGGCCCAGAAGTTAATTGACAGCATGCCAGGTCGGATTGCAAAGTCTTGAAAAAGATGGGTCAACACTGCAAATATTGACTCTTTGCATCAACTTCATGTAATTGTCAATAAAAGCCTTTGACACTTATGAAATGCTTGTAATTATACTTCATTATTCCATAGTAACATCTGACAAAAATATCTAAAGACACTGAAGCAGCAAACTTTGTGGAAATTAATATTTGTGTCATTCTCAAAACTTTTGGCCATGACTGTACAAGTCGATGGCTTCTTATTAACTGTCTTGACTGTCCCTGGTCCCCATTAGTCATGAACTGGGTATTATATGGGGACATTACTTCACACCTCGTGCGTAAATATGTAAGCCACCGTGCGCTAACAGCGAGGTGCTGTTCAAACTGTCATCACTCAAGACACAAAGTTCATCCACCGGGTCAAAATATCTGATTCAGAGTTAAACGTTTACAAATAAGTATTTTTTCTTCCGGACCAACTCTGCCCTGCGTCATGGAAAGGCACTAAGATGTGATGTTTCGACCTCTCTGAACACAGGGGTTTCATTACATAGAAAACAGAGCATGTTACGAATTCCCTGAAGGTTGGTGACTGTTTTCAGCACCTCACAATCCTGAGCTGCCCACTCTACTCCCTATCCCCCACAACCAGAGCCTTAGAGTTTAGGGGGTACAATAAACCTGCCTTGCAAACGCTCTAGCCCTGTTTGTACCTGGTGCTAACATGGGTCCTTTGTCCTGATCTTGTCTACATTCGGATTGTGCCCACATTTCCATAAATGTGTCTACACATGGTATTAAAATGTGTCTCAACCATCCACTGTGTCTGCATTGTGACCAGATTCTGGTCCTTTCCTTTATGCAAATTATTTCACAGCTATTCCTTTGAAACAATGTATTTATTGTAAGACATATTGATGTAATCAGTCAATGGTGCCACTTGTCAATTTTGGGGTGGAATAATGAGGATTTAAATTCTTTCTCTGTGTAGATATGTCTACACTTGCAAGATATCCAGACATGCGTCTTGACTACCTCAGAAAGGTGGGCACGATGTTCTCATCACAATGTGTCCTTTATTGTGTCCACATTTCTATACAGGAGTAGACAATCAGAATGTCGACAAGGTCAGGACAAATTATGCAAGTTAGAACCAGGTATAAATGGGGCTACTGACCTGTGTGACAGTGTCCTGGTAGGTTATTAAGGATGTTACTAGGGGGACGGACATCTGCCCATCCTCTTGACTATACAGGTTACCCAATACATGCAGTCCACCTCAAGCAGTGGCAGAGCAACATCTCTGTCTCTGCCCATCAACAACTGGACTCACTCATATCTCTGAACTTGTGGGATGGTTTGCATGCCCAAAGTGAGTTGTGTGGCATGTATATATTGTTCTTAATAGTTTGTTGCATTATGCATGTTGCCTCTGTATAGTTTGTAACCTGTAAACGTTCAGAGAAGATATTCATACAATCCTTTATTACTGCTCTTGGGATAGGTACAGTATATTCATTGCCTTTAATTTCCTTCTACAGAACCTACCTTTCCCATTTTTCATCCCCATATACTTTGTCAATGTGTAGTAATTAAGTTCCCTGTGTGTCAACTCTAGGTCAGCAAATACGTAGAGCCGGGTCGCTCTCTTTCACAGCATGCGTGTTATACATGGATTACAGTGTGTTCTTCCTAATGATCACGGGGGTGTATTCTAACCGCTCTGTACACTGGTGCACCAGACCAAAAATGTTTCCTACTCGCTCGGTGTGAATGCCTGTTAGTTGACCCCGAATGGCATCGTTAGTTTGACGAGGAAGACACGTTTCTGTTTGAGAATGTGTGGACCTAAGGGCGGTTGATCAATGTGGCCTATGTTTTGTTAGATTTCCCCCCCCATAATTATTTCCTATTCGTATTTTCTCAGAATGAATACATAGGCATTGAGGTAGGTGGATGATTGTTTTCACAGGTTGTCTGTGTTCAATTTGCAAATCTTGACAATTCCTTGAATGTCCGATTTCAAATTACAGGTAACTCCCAAAATAAAGGAACCATCAAGTGTCTTAATAGTGCGTTTGAGCCAGCACGGGTCGCCAGAACCACTTCAATGCTTAACGTAGCCAGGTGGGGGGGGGGGGGGGGGGGGGGGGGGCTAGCCTGAAACTAAATCCCCTGAAAACCAGAGGCTAGCATAGATTCTACAAGTGTCTGGAACTCTATTGGGGGGGATGCGACACTATTCTTCCACGAGAAATTCCATAATTGTGTGTTTTATTGATGATGGGGAAAACTGTCTCAGGTGCCGCCCCGGAATCTCCCATAAGTGTTGAATTGGGTTGAGATCTGGGGACTGACACACTTTAAACCCCCTATGTTCCTTTGAGACCCCTCTTCCTAAGTCACAAATATTTTGTTGTAGTCATGGTAACCAAAATAATGGGCAACTGAATTTTAATCTGAATTTTGTGTTAAAAACAAAATAGTCAGGCACATTTGTTTTTAAAACACACTATTTCAAGTATGTATTTACAAAAGATACATTTGAGTAAAACTTCTCTCTGACAGACCTCTTAATACATTAAGTAGAAAGTGACAAACCCCAGCTGCTGTGAGACCATCAATATCTGGGTTGTGGAGACATCTGTAGCATTGGATGCATTCGTTTTAGCTCGCCCAGTGCCCCAGGTGGGTGGACATTTTCACTTTAGGAAGGAATAGTTTAAATTGTGTAAATTCAACTCACCTAGTGTCCTGGACTAGCTTAAATGAATGTACCCATTTGTGACCCGTTGTGCGCACAGGGCAATTCATCTTCAACAGCTTAGTATTTAATGATGCAAAACATTCTGAACATTGCAGATAGAAATGGAGTAAATACAGCTGACATAATTCACTATCTGACAATCATATCTGTTCTACACAATATCGGAATGTTCTGTAAAGCTACATCCTCCTGAACAGTACCCAGGTGTAACACAACTCTAAACAGCCATACAAAAATTCCAGAAACTCTTCATCAAGGTAACCAAAACACTTCTCTGACTGTACAGACAACATTCCAGAACAACATTCTAGAAGAAAGACTGCTGTAACAGATTCAAGACTTCTCCTCCTTAGCGATGTCCAATCCAGTGGTTGGTTCAGTCACGTCAATCATCATAATCAGTCGATCAGGAACGGGTAGTGACACAAAAAGGGCCCAATTCACCCATTGGGCCTTGAAATAAAGTAGTCCCTTGGTAACAATTGTCCATCGATGGCAACCAGGTTATGAGACCATTTCCGTCAAAGGAAACTTTACGATACCAGTTGTATTCATATGCCTGCCCAAAGAAACATTGTTTTCCTTTGAACAGAAAGAGGTTTCTGATTCACAGCTTTGACCTTTAACATGGGGGTAGTCTTGGCCAGTAGTTGACCAGTAGAGAAAAGTCACCAATATAAACTATTATAAATAGAGTAAAGCCATTTCATATCCTCCAATCCAAAGATGTTCACTGTTATACCATATTGTTGCTCTCGCCGACTTTGTCCACAAACTGAAAAAAAGATACAAATGTATTATCAGAAAACCACAATCTTTGTCATTTAAGGGTGGTTCGTCAGACACAGATTAAGCTTAGTCCTGGACTAAAAAGCAAGCTCAATTAATAATCTTAATTGAAAGTGTTTTTTGTTGTTGTTTAGGACTAGGCTTAATTTGTGTGTAGAAAACTTGCCCCTAGAGACAAAGGGCAATGGTGCAAGGCGCAAAGAGCCGGAAACAGCTGACTTTGGTAATTCTATGAACTTTATCACATTACACATGGTATTACACATGAAACTTGATACTTACTCCACTAATCACTGGGAGGTTCAGTATGGACCCGAGGACAGGCAACCTCCTGATGAAGCCTACTGCCACTGGGAAGAAGCCCCTGGAAAAGAGAAGAGTGACATTTGGGGTGAATCTCAAAAGTATTTCTTGATTTTTCAAATCCTGTTCCCTCACCTACATCACAAAATGTTAGAGGGAAGCGAGGAGAGCATTGGAGAAGATCTGAGGTTCCTTCTCCTCCAATGTTCTTCTTGCTTCTCTGAGGTTTTGAGAGATGAGAGAGAGAGGAAACAGGGAATCAAGAAAAAAACATGGCCAAAAAATAAGTTGGTTCAAATGTTTGGCCAACTGTCCATCTCAGACCCAACTGACCTGAATAAGAGGAAGAATCCATAGATCTCCAGCACCACTCCAATGATAGGCCAGCCAATCAGAACCACCAGCACCCCTCCCAGGAAGAAACTTGTGGCTTTAAATTTGTGTCTCTGGAAGAAGAATTTGAAGGTACGCTCCAAGCCGATGACAAAGGACAGGCCTGCTACAAACAATATCTGACACACAAACACAGGGGTGAGAAATAAAGGTTAGAGGATTTTTAGAATCCCATGACAGTATGTTGCACTACTAGCCTGGCGGCATCCAAATTGAACTAGCTTCATCTCACTGCCGTTTCACTTCAACGGTGAAACTTAGTAGTGAAAGCATTTTGGATGCAAGGCTAGTGCAGTACAGTATGTCATTTCACTTAATTTAGCTATGTAAACAACTGGAGGACACGTACCACCTAGACAAGTCCTAAAACAGTGGTCTGTTCAGAGACACTGATAGTACTAGTACTGTAGCTTAGTAGGCAGTGCAATACAACAGATAATCATCAAAGTCCTCCACAACCAGGGCCTAAAATGAACAGATTTTGTCATTGGCAGGTAGAATATCTAATTCACCAGCCACATTGGCAGGTGGTCACACTAAGGGATCTATAGTGTGAGCATTTCATAAGAATATTCAAAAGTCAAATATGAGCACATGCGAGTTGTGATTTATACTGTAGAAAAATAAATGCTGCAGTAGCTGTTTTCAAAGTATTTTTGCCATTTTGTTTTATTATATGGTATTTGCACAAAGAACTATGAATCGTAACGTTATATCTCACCTCGCACAGCAACACTGCCTGGCTGAGCTGTGCGCGCTGTGAGTAAAGTGCTGAAAGATTTGTTTTTAGAAGAAATGCGCACAGGCATAAAATGGGTCTAATTTACTCAAAAGCTTACTAAAGTGATACTTTGTCGTCTTGTTTCTTGGCTATTTACATTTTCTTTACATACTAGTTTTTTAAATGTTTGAGTTTGCTTCTAGTGCTAGCGAAGAAGAAACGTCCTCGGCTACTAGTCAGATTCTCGGGAAACGCTAATTTCACGCCCCTTTTTCATAGCAGATTAGGAGAATGTATGTAGCAGATTAGGATAATTAACATAGCAGGTTAGGAGAATTTATGTAGCAGATTAGGATAATTGACATAGCAGGTTAGGAGACTGAGGTTAAGGTTAGGGAAAATGCTCTCCTAACCGGCTATGAAAATCCCTTTGTAATCAAAGTGGCGTGAAAAGAGTGTGGGCTCATTTGAGTGGTAAAGCGAAAGCAACCCACTGTAGACGAAAGTCAAGAAGTGAAATCAGGGGAGGTGCATCTGCCACAGCCGAAAGTCGGACAATGTAGTTAGGCTAAGCTCAGATCAACATGGCAGTGTCAACATAGCTGCTATTGTTTATCAATGTCTGTCTGTATAAATGTCAAAATAAACTTTTCTATACCCTAGAAATATACTGGAATCATAGCGTGTGTATAATTCATTGGTTAGACTAGAAAGGTCTCAAATATCACTTTTCATTTGTATCACCTGTAGCTTTAAGATATGACAAAGTTGGTTCCTGTTTTAGTCATGTATTTTGCCACACTCACGTGAGTCAAACAAACGCACCATAATGCATTTAGGCAAATTGTGCCCCACACAATGCAGGTGATGGCTGCTGCATGGTGCCGTTGGTGAGAAGCAACTTCATGATTTTTGTAAAGTTCATGGAGTCGACATGTAGTCGCAAGCCGGACAATTTTTATAACCATAATGCAACACACTCTGAAAGGTGGTGTCAATTACTTGACCAAAAGTGATCCGCTTTAACTTGTCCCGTCCCTCAGATTCTCACAGGCACTGCACGTGATGACTGGAATGGCCCCGTTACCACAGTAACCTTAAAGGGGCAGCTGAAAATGTCTCATCTATATCGTATTCTTTGTATATAATTTGTACATATTTTTCATTTCCAACTACGGACTGAACATACTCTCCTGCAACCCACCTCACCCAATGTGGTATGGATCTGCTATTTTTCCTACTTTTGAACCAGAACCCACTTCAGAAGCTAGCCAGCTAACTAGCTACTAGCTAGTAGTCAGTTAACCACTGCTAGCGGTCATCACCGTTAACTCGGACATCAGCCAGCCTCAGCCTGGCCAATTCCTACCAGTCTGCACAGCGCGATATCAACCCAGAGCATATCGGACTGCTATCCCTAATGTCAATATGCCTTGTCTATTGCTGTTTTGGTTAGTGATTTTTGTCTTATTTCACTGTAGAGCCTCCAGCCCTGCTCAATATGCCATTTTGTTCCACCCCCCACACATGCGGTTACCTCACCTGGTTTAAATGGTGCCTCGAGAGACAAAACCTCTCTCATCGCCACTCAATGCCTAGGTTTACCTCCACTGTACTCACATCCTACCATACCCTTGTCTGTACATTATGCTTTGAATCTATTATTCCGCGCCAAGAAATCTGCTCCTTTTACTCTCTGTTCCAAACGCACTAGACGACCAGTTCTTTTAGCCTTTAGCTGTACTCTTATCATACTCCTCCTTTGTTCCTCTGGTGATGTAGAGGTTAGCCCAGGCCCTGCAGCCCCCAGCATCACTCCCATTCCCCAGGCGCTCTCATTTGTTGACTTCTGTTACCGTAAAAGCCTTGGTTTCATGCATGTTAACATTAGAAGCCTCCTCCCTAAGTTTGCTTTATTCACTGCTTTAGCACACTCCGGCAACCCGGATGTCCTAGCCATGTCTGAATCCTAGTTTAGGAAGAAATTTCCATCCCTAACTATAACATTTTCCGTCAAGATAGAACAGCCAGAAAGGGCGTAGTTGCAATTTACTGCAGAGGTAGCATGCAGAGTTCTGTCATACTATCCAGGTCTGTGCACAAACAATTTGAGCTTCTACTTTTAAAAATCCACCTTTCCATTAACAAGTCTCTCACCGTTGCCGCTTGTTATAGCGGCAGTTGTCCCCAGTTGTGCCTGGGACACCAAATGTGAATTGACCGCCCCCTATCTATCTTCAGAGTTCGTAGTGTTAGGTGACCTAAACTGGAACATGCTTAACACCCCGGCCATCCTACAATCTAAGCTAGTTGCCCTCAATCTCACACAAATTATAAAGGAACCTACCAGGTACTACCATACATCCGTAACCATGGGCACCCTCTTAGATATCATCCTGACCAACTTTCCCTCTAAATACACCTCTGCTGTCTTCAACCAGGATCTCAGTTATCACTGACTCATTGCCTGCATGCGTAATGGTTCCACGGTCAAACGACCACCCCTCATCACTGTCAAACGCTCCCTTAAACACTTCAGCGAGCAGGCCTTTCTAATCGACCTGACCCGGGTATCCTGGAAGGATATTGACCTCATCGCATCAGTTGAGGATGCCTGGTCGTTCTTTAAAAGTAATTTCCTCACCATATTAAATAAGCATGCCCCTTTCAAAAAATGTAGAACTAAGAACAGATATAGCCCTTGGTTCACCCCAGACTTGACTGCCCTTGACCAGCACAAAAACATTCTGTGGCATTCTGCATTAGCATCGAAAAGCCCCCTCGATATGCAACAAAGTCAGGAACCAATATAATTAGTCAGTTAGGAAAGCTAAGCTAAGGCTAGCTTTTTCAAACAGAAAATTGCTTCCTGTAGCACTCATTCCAAAATGTTTTGGGACACTGTAAAGTCCATGGAGAATAAGAGCACCTCCTCCCAGCTGTCCACTGCACTGAGGATAGGAAACACTGTCACCACCGATAAATCTACGATAATCGATAATTTCAATAAGCATTTTTCTACGGCTGGCCATACTTTCCACCTGGTTACCCCTACTCCAGCCAACATCTCAGCACCCCCTGTAGCAACTTGCAGCACCCCCCACCCCCACTTCTCCTTCACCCAAATCCAGACAGCTGATGTTCTGAGAGAGCTGCAAAATCTGGATCCCTACAAATCAGCTGGGCTAGACAATCTGGACCCTCTCTTTCTAAAATTATCAGCCAAAATTGTTGCTATCCCTTTTACTAGCCTATTCAACCTCTCTTTCATATTGTCTGAGATACCCCTCTTCAAAGGGGGAGACACTCTAGATCCAAACTGTTATAAACCTATATCCATCCTGCCCTGCCTTTCTAAAATCTTCGAAAGCCAAGTTAACAAACAGATCACCGACCATTTCGAATCCCACCATACCTTCTCCGCTATGCAATCTGGTTTCCGAGCTGGTCATGGGTGCACCTCAGCCACGCTCAAGGTCCCTAATGATATCATCGATAAAAGACAGTACTGTGCAGCCATTTTCATCGACCTGGCCAAGGCTTTCGACTCTGTCAATCATTGCATTCAATAGCATTGGCTTCTCAAATTACTGCCTCGCCTGGTTCACCAACTACTTCTCAGATAGAGTTCAGTGTGTCAAATCGGAGGGCCTGTTTTCCGGACCTCTGGCAGTCTCTATGGGGCTGCTACAGGGTTCAATTCTCAGGCCGACTATTTTCTCTGTATATATCAATGATGGCGCTCTTGCTGCAGGTGATTCTCTGATCCACCTCTACGCAGACGACACCCTTCTGCATACATCTGGCCCTTCTTTGGACACTGCTAACAAACCTCCAAACAAGATTCAACGCCATACAACTCTCCTTCCATGGCCTCCAACTGATTTGAATTGCTAGTAAAACTAAGTGCATGCTCTTCAACCGATTGCTGCCTGCACCCTCCAGCCCGACTAGCATCACTACTCTGGACGGTTCTGACCGAGAACATGTGGACAATTACAAATACCTAGGTGTCTGGTTAGACTGTAAACTCTCCTTCCAGACTTACATTAAGCGTCTCCAATCCAAAATGAAATCTAGAATAGGCTTCTTCCTATTTCGCAACAAAGCATCCTTCACTCATGCTGCCAAACATACCCTCGTAAAACTGACTATCCTACCGATCCTTGACTTCGGCGATGTCATTTACAGCAGCTTACTGATCACTGTACCTGTACACAGTCAATCTGTAAATAGCACACCCAACTACCTCATCCCCATATTATTACTTACCCTCTTACTCTTTTGCACCCCAGTATCTCTACTTGCACATCATCATCTGCACATATATCACTCCAATGTTAATGCTAAATTGTAATTATTTCATCTCTATGGCCTATTTATTGCCTACCTCCCTACTCTTCTACATTTACACACGCTGTACATAGATTTTTATATTTATTTTCTATTGTGTTATTGACTGTACGTTTGTTTATGTGTAACTCTGTGTTGTTTGATTTTGTTGCACTGCTTTGCTTTATCTTGACCAGGTCGCAGTTGTAAATGAGAACGTGTTCTCAACTGGCCTACCTGGTTAAATAAAGGTGAAATAAAATAAAAATCCTCCACGATATCACAACTCAAGTGACCAATCGAAGCTCACCATAGCTTCCAACCCATACTGGGGATCCCGAGTAGGGATTGGAATTGTCAAAGACTCCAGCCACACTAATCATAGACTGTTCTCTCTGCTACCGCATGGCAAGAGGTACCGGAGCACCAAGTCTAGGTCCAAGAGGCTTCTAAAGAGCTTCTACCCCTAAGCCATGACTCCCGAACATCTAATCAAATGGCTACCAAGACTATTTGCATTACACCCCCCTCTCTTCTAAGCTGCTGCAACTTTCTGTTATTAACTATGCATAAGTCACTTTAAAAACTCTACCTACATGTACATATTACCTCGACACCGGTGCCCCCGCACATTGACTCTGTACCGGTACCCCCTGTATATAGCCCCGCTTTTGTTATTTACTGCTGCTCTTTAATGATTTGTTATTCTTATGTCTTACAAAAAAAAGTATTTTCTTAAAACTGCATTGTTGGTTAAGGGCATGTAAAGTAAGCATTTCACTCTATTTGGCACATGTGACAAATAACATTTGATTTGAGTGGCGCAGCACTCTAAGGCACTGCATCTCAGTGCTAGAGGCGTCACTACAGACCCTGGTTCGATTCCAGTCTATCACAACCAGACGTGATTGGTCCCATAGGGCGGCGCACAATTCTCCCAGCGTCGTTAGGGTTTGGCTGCTTTTATAGTGTAAACGCCCGTCCCGTAGGGCATGGCGCTTGCAACGGCAGGGTTGTGGGTTCAATTCCCACGGAGGACCAGTTTGAGGGGGAAAAAAAATATGAAAAAGTATGCAGCCACATAAATCGCTCTGGAGAAGGGCGTCTGCTAAATGAGTAAAACGTAAACAGCCGATAAGGGGTACATTTGGGATCATTCTCGTGAAAAAACGAGGTGCACATACATGTAGCAGGGCATCTATCGCAAACATTATGATCATGTAGTAGGCTATAACTCACATTTCCAATGGCAAGAAGAGCTTTGTCAAAAAACAGGATCATCCCAAAGAAGAGGAAGAACACGCCAAAGCCTGTCAACCCCATCCCGATTTCTGTGGAGCCAAAATTAGAAGTCAATACATTTTTATTTATTATGGATCCCCATTAGCTGCTGCCAAAGCAGCAGCTACTCTTCCTGCGGTCCAGCTAAATTGAGGCAGTTTATACAATTTTAAAACATTACAATACATTCACAGATTTCACAACACACTGTGTGCCCTCAGGCCCCTACACCACTACCACAAATCTACAGTACTAAATCTATGTGTATGTATAGTGCGCATGTTATCTATCGTATGTGTGTTTATGCATGTGTCTGTGCCAATGTTTGTGTTGCTTCACAGTCCCCGCTTTTCGACAAGGTGTTTTTTAAATCTAATTTTACTGCTTGCGTCAGTTACTTGATGTGGAATAGTGTTCCATGTAGTCATGGCTCTATGCAGTACTGTGTGCCTCCCATAGTCTGTTCTGGACTTGGGGACTGTGAAGAGACCTCTTGTGGCATGTCTTGTGGGGTATGCATGGGTGTTTGTGCTGTGTGCCAGTAGTTTAGACAGACAGCTTGGTGCATTCAACAAGGCAATACCTCTCATAAATAAAAGTAGTGATGATGTCAATCTCTCCTCCACTTTCAGCCAGGAGAGATTGACATGTGTATTATTAATATTAGCTCTCTGTGTACATCCAAGGGCCAGCCGTGCTGCCCTGTTCTGAGCCAATTGCAATATTCCTAAGTCCTTTTTTGTGGCACCTGACCACACGACTGAACAGTAGTCAAGGTGCGACAAAACTAGGCCCTGTAGGACCTGCCTTGTTGATAGTGTTATTAAGAAGGCAGAGCATCGCTTTATTATAGACAGACTTCTCCCCATCTTAGCTACTACTGTATCAATATGTTTTGACCATGACAGATTACAATCTAGTGTTACTCCAAGCAGTTTAGTCATCTCAACTTGCTCAATTTCCACGTGATTTATTACAAGATTTAGTTGAGGTTTAGGGTTTAGTGAGTGTTTTGTTCCAAATACAATGCTTTTAGTTGTAGAAATATTTAGGGCTAACTTATTCCTTGCCACCCACTCTGAAACTAACTGCAGCTCTTTGTTGAGTGTTGCAGTCAATTCAGTCGCTGTAGTAGCTGACGTGTATAGTGTTGAGTCATCTGCATTCATAGACACTCGGGCTTTACTCAAAGTCAGTGGCATGTCATTAGTAGAAATTGAAAAAAGCAAGGGCCCTAAACAGCTACCCTTGGGAATTCCTGATTCTAACTGGATTATATTTGATAGGCTTCCATTAAAGAACACCCTCTGTGTTCTGTTGGACAAGTAACGTTTTATCCACATTATAGCAGGGGGTGTAAAGCCATAACACATACGTTATTCCAGCAGCAGACTATGATCAATAGTGTCAAAAGCTGCACTGAAGTCTAACAAGACGGCCCCCACAATCGATTTATCATAGATTTCTCTCAGCCAATCATCAGTAATTTGTGTAAGTGCTGTGCTTGTTGAGTGTCCTTCCCTATAAGCATGCTGAAATTCTGTTGTCAATTTGTTTACTGTAAAATAGCATTGTATCTGGTCAAACTATTTTTCCCAGAAGTTTACTAAATGCTGGCAACAGGCTGATTTGTCGGCTATTTGAGCCAGTAAAGGGGGCTTTACTATTCTTGGGTAGCGGAATGACTTTAGCTTCCCTCCAGGCCTGAGGGAACACGCTCTCTAGTAGGAATACATTTAATATGTGGCAAATAGGAGCGACAATATCATCTGCTATTATCCTCAGTAATTTTCAATCTAGATTGTCAGACCCTGGTGGCTTGTCATTGTTGATAAACAACAATCATTTTTTCACCTCTTCCACACTGACTTCACGGAATTCAAAAGTACAATTCTTGTCTTTCATAATTTGGTCCGATATACTTGGATGTGTAGTGTCAGCGTTTGTTGCTGGCATGTCATCCCTAAATGTTATTATCTTGCCAATGATAAAGTCACTAAAGTAGTTTGCAATATCAGTGGGCTTTGTGATGAATGAACTATCTGATTCAATAAATGAAGGAGCCGAGTTGGCTTTTTTTCCCTCAATTTAATTTAAGGTGCCCCAAAGCTTTTGCTATCATTCTTTATATAATTTATCTTTGTTTCATAGTGTAGTTTATTTTTATTTAGTTTAGTCACATGATTTCTTCATTTGCAGTACGTTTGCCAATCAGTTGGGCTGCCAGACTTAATTGCCATTCCTTTGCCTCATCCATACAATTTTTCAATTACTCATCAATCCAAGGTGATTTAACAGATTTTACAGTCATTTTCTTAATGGGTGCGTGCTTATTAGTATTTGGAATAAGTCGTTTCATAAATGTGTCAAGTGCAGCGTCTGGTTGCTCCTCATTACACACCACACACCAGCAAATATTATTTACATCATCAACATATGAATCACTACAAAACTTCTTGTATGCCCTCTTATACACTATATTAGGGCCAGCCTTTGAAACTTTGGTTTTCCTATTGCGATTACCACATCCTATGGATTTGGATACTGCTTTAAAGCAAATATTTGCAGTGTTAGTAAAAATGTGATCAATACATGTTGATGATTTAATTCCTGTGCTGTTTGTAACTACCCTGGTAGTTTGACTGACAACCTGATCCTGGTTGCAGGTACTGGTTACAGTTCAAAGTTTTTTCCTGTGTGGGCAGCTTGATGAAAGCCAGTCAATATTTTAATCGGCCAGAAAATATACCTCTCTGTTGATATCACCTACATTATCAAGCAATTCACACATATTATCCAGATACTGACTGTTAGCACTTGGTGGTCTATAGCAGCTTCCCGCCAGAATGGGTTTTAGGTGGTGCAGATGAACCTGTAGCCATATTACTTCAACATTATTTAACATTAGATCATCTCTAAGCTTTACAGGAATGTGGTTCTGAATATAGACTGCAACACTGCCTCCGTTGGCATTTCTGTCTTTTCGGTAGATGTTATAACCATGTATTGCTACCACTGTATCAAAGGTATAACCTAAGTGAGTTTCAGAGATAGTCAGAATATGAATGTCATCTGCAAGTTATTGCCTTCATGGACCTTGTTTCTTAGGCTACATATGTTAATACGGGCTATTTTTAGCACTTTTCTAGGTTGCTTGATTGTTTTTTATGCTTAACTGTGAAGCTTATCAGAGGTAGACTTAATCATGTTATTTACATGTTATACATTAAAGTCTAACTACATACATTGTTTCCATTGACATTGATTGTCACCTAAAGCATCCATCCATATACTCTTTCTTGTCTGCCCATCCGTTACTTTATGAGCAGGAGTAGGTAGGTAACTAGCTATCGCCCATGATTTAACTAGCAGTGAAATAAGTTCATAATAGGTCGTTCATAAAACAGGGCGATGGGCCCAACTGATCCCATTCATTCAACCTGGCTAGCTTGAAGGACTGCTCACAAAGAGAAGATACAACAACGCTTTAAACATGTCATTTATAAATTCAAAGGTCTTACTCTGTGAATCTGTTAGAGAAATCATTTTTGTCGGGAAGGGTAGCGATTGGAAAATCACTTGTGCTCATTCAATAATCGTTAGATAGCGGTAGCTTGTTGAAGCAGAGGAAAAGCTGGCGCCACGTCTTCTTCGTGATTCATGCATTCACGCTCAAATGACACGTTCACGGGAAACAGTTCTGCGCGGTGCTGCGTAGAGATTTAGTTGTGATTAAAAAGTCAAGATATGGGGGGATGTGTGTGTGTGTGTGTGTGTTGCTATTTGTGAACAGAGATCTGTATATAATGACGAGATGCCCATGTCTCCGCCCTAACAATTCGTTAAGTCGTTGTCCCATAGATGGGAAGGCAGGCGACAAGGTCCCAGATAAGCCCATATAAACACATTTGGTTTATTTTGGACAAATTTTGTCGAGAGTGAACCCTCTCGCTTTGCCTCTTCCTCTCTGTTGTGGATATGTATTTTGCTACTATGTATCCTTAACCCCAACACAATTCTGCCTGGACTCAATACAACTGTGATTTCTTTTAACGTTACATCGCCATCTTTATGGGAAATGTGGTTCTCTGCTTGAAAAATATAGCTACTACAACATCCATGCGTAGGCAATCCGGAAGAGTGCAGCCGGTGACGTGTTCAAGAAAATACTCGATTAGTTTAAAAAATATACATAATTAGAACAGAAAACCTCCGTGTTTACACAATGTCCTCGTTAGGAATACTCGTAGGCTATTTTCTCCCAATAACTGCAAACATGAGTACCATTTTTGCAGTACTTCTTGTTTTTGTTGGGTGCTGCAGCAATGTTGTGTTTCTGGAAACGCTTGTAAGGTCAGTGATCAACTCTGAACTCCTCAACAACTATTGACAACTAGGCTACTAGCTTGGTTGAATGAGGTTAGCTACATCTTTAGAAATGTTATGCATTCTGTAAAGAACAAGTTTATATAGGCCTAGCTAAGATGCTGCAATGCTTAATATCCAATAATCTAATATTTAGGCTAGCATATTTCCTAATAATTAACGATATTCATGTACACTTTTATATATTTTTCCTACTCCCAGAGAGTTCCCAGGATGTGGCAACATTGTGACCTTTGCTCAATTTGCCTTCATTGCATTGGAGGGGTTCATCTTCGAGACGAACTTTGGAAGAAAGAAACCAGCCATCCCTATGAGGTAGGTAACCTAATGCAGTGGTTCCCAAACTGTGGGGGACACCTAGTTAGTTCTACAACTAAATGCTTTCAACTGAAATGTGTCTTCCGCATTAATCCAACCCCTCTGAATCAGAGAAGTGTGGGGGGCTGCCTTGATCTATGTCTCCGGCGCCCAGTGAACAGTGGCTTGACTGCCTTGCTCAGGGGCAGAATGACAGATTTCTACCTTGTCAGCTCTGGGATTCGATCCAGCAACCTTTCGGTTACTGGCCCCACACTCCTACCCGCCAGGCTACCTGGGGTCGGCGGTCCCCCTCCTTTTTAAAGGAACTCAGTCCGGCATTACATTTATTCTTGAAAGTTGTAATAGTAAAATGGACAAGGTGCAATTTCGAAATGCATCATCAGTTCCTCTTGTCATGTTAGTCTTTGCATACCTTGGAGAACTTTTCTCTCGACCTGTGTGCACCTACTTCGTAAACTTTCATTCATAGACTAGTGTAACAGTATAGCTTCCGTCCCTCTCCTTGCCCCTACCTGGGCTCGAGCCAGGGACCCTCTGCACACATAGACAACAGCCACGCTCGAAACATCGTTACCCATCGCTCCACAAAAGCCATGGCCCTTGCAGAGCAAGGGGAACAACTACTTCAAGGTCTCAGAGCGAATGACGTCATCGATTGAAACGCCATTAGTGCGCACCCCGCTAACTAGTTAGCCATTTCACATCGGTTATACTCGTTGTAGCAAACTCATGATGGGAAAATTTTAGTAACATGTAGTAGCCTAAACCTATTGATGTTACGTTGAACTGGGTAAATGGAACATGAATGACAGTCATCCAACATGCTGTAATAGAAATAATGGAATGCTCATGAAAATAAAATCGGCCTACCTCCTAATAAATGGCACTGACCGCCACTGTTGGAGAGCTATTTATAACTTGTCAGACATGTTCAGATCAACTAGCCCATATCAGCTAATGTTTTTTTATAGAGTTTTTTTAGCCCATAGATATTGTTGTAATTTTTTAGTCACTCAAATATCACATGAATACACATTAGACATGGAAAAATGTGTAGAATTGCAAGAACATTTGCTTTAAAACTGCACAATTTTCTTTGCACCACCTTGACAAAATGTGTAGAATTGCAGGAAATAAGCTTAAACCTGCAAAAGAGGGGTGTGAACAGTTTGTGTCATGAACAGTGCTTGTGCCTATAGAAATAGACGAGGCGTGAGCATAGGGGTGGGGGGGGGCACAGGATATTCCCCAATGCTGACCATTTTTGGGAACACCTGGCCTAATGTATGAGAATGTAGCTTCAATGATGGAATTATTGAGCTGTCTGTCTGCTTGTCTGTCTGTCTGTCCGTCTTTCTCCCTGTCCTGTCAGGGATGAGAAGCACAGTTTTCATTTCAACCTTTGTGTTTATTTCTTCTTAATAGCAACTATGTAATCATGGTGACCATGTTCTTCACAGTCAGTGTGATCAACAACTATGCTCTCAACTTCAACATCGCTATGCCTCTGCACATGATCTTCAGATCTGTAAGTATATCGTTATAAATGTTCTGATGGCTCTTAACTCAACATCTGATGCTTTTAGTACCACTTATTACCAACATCTAATAATATCCCTTCTTGATTGACAAATGCCTTGTGTTGTGCTTATATCTTCACAGGGATCGTTAATAGCTAATATGATCCTGGGTATAATAATTCTGAAGAAAAGGTATCCCCCGCATAACTTCTCTTTACTAGGCTGTCTTACAAACCCTTACCATGTTAACATGTTACTGTTACTCTAGAGATGTTACTAATTTGTTAGCCAAATGAATAGGCTACCTTTGCCTTTCTGCAGCATGAGCTATAGCATCAGAGGAATGTATTGCTGCCTTTTGTCACTATTTTGCATGATCATGATGGCTGCTGTTGAAATGCCTAAAATGTCTGGCCTGGTCTAGTTATAAGGAGGTTCTGAAACTATGTACAGCATCTTTTCCCTGCAGGTATTCAATGAGTAAATATCTCTCCGTAGCGATGGTGTCTCTGGGCATCTTCATATGCACCATCATGTCCGCCAAACAAGTGGTGAGCTCTTCATAATATTAACATGTTTCTGTTCAACCACACACTTTGTTTCCATTTGCAGCTGCAATGTCTAGTAGCTCAGTTGTTACACATTTGTTACAGCTACTACAATATGTTATACATATACAGTAGTCAGTACATATTTGTTCATATTGTACAGGGAAATATTCAGTACGTTTTTGTGCGGTTACATTTCCTGCTATTTAGTGACCTCTGTTTTCCACTTTTCAGAATGTAGGTACTAAGGGCTCAGATGATCAAGGTGTATATGCCTTCCTGCACTGGCTGATAGGTAGGTCTTACATTAACTTTTACATGGAGTCTTCTCAGCCAGATTTCTTTGTTCCAGAATGACTTGCATTTTTTGATAACAAGATCTTTACCTTGCCTCGACTAGTTGGGACTACCTTTATCTGAGAACTGGACACAGATTGTTACTGTTGTTGACAAAGGGTGGACAATGGATTGAAATAAGAGCACACAACTCTGACTATCACACAAACCCTGCATACATATTTATAGGAAATTACAGGACTTGCAAGTCCTTAGTGCATAATCTACCCCATTCCCATTTTAACCTGGCAATGATTAATGCAATCATTAATACAAGCTTAAGGCACGGACACACCGGTAGGATTGTAGTGTCTGCCAGCCGAGAGTACTTAGCACCTCTGAACAGAGAGCTGGCAGTCATTTTGCAAACCGATTCTACATGTAGAAAAAACAAACGCCCCCTACTGTACAGACCAACAACCGACAACTGTCTCTCTCTCCCTGTATGGTTAAAGTATCAGTTTCTCAATCATGATATAACTGATTTTCTGGGTTTGTCGTTGTTCTCATAGGTATCGCCATGTTGACCTTTGCACTGCTCATGTCTGCGAGAATGGGCATTTTCCAGGAGACCCTATACAAGCAGTATGGCAAACACTCCAAGGAGGCTCTCTTCTATAATGTACGTGTCAACCCCAAAACTCCTGTATGCATTCCAAACCTGTCAGGTGTTGTATACTTGAAAGGCAAAGTAACTCACAAAAGTAATTGTAATTTATCCCCTGACAATGGGGATATTTAAGCTTTGCTTTTCTCACCAAACGTAATGCGCCACCCTACAATTGTTGATCTATATTTGGTGCAAACCAAGTGTCTGCATTTTCAGTGTTGTGTGCATTGATAATAGGGTGTTTTATATGTATACTTTACTCTATATATGTATCTTCTCTGCAGTTGTAATATGTGTCATTGCTCTCTCAGCACTGCTTGCCTCTGCCTGGGTTCCTGCTTCTGTCCTCAGACATCTACAACCACTGTGTCCTCTTCAGTCAAAGCAGTGAGTTAAATACAGTCTTGTAGGAAAGTTTTGTATGAAAACATGTCAAAGTATCCTCCTCATTGAGTAGAGTTGCAAAGTTTCCAGGTTTTTCAGAAATCCCAGTTGAAGGATTAATGGGAAATTGCTTCACTAACCTCAATATAGTTATGTCTGTTGGTGTCTTTGCTTAACCTGGTTCCAGATCTGTTTGGGCTGTCTTGACAATAACCATAGGAGTTAGCAAGACAGCCCAAACAGATCTGGGACCAGGCTAGTCTTTGCTCACTGATGTTATGAATGTTATGTTGAATTCACATTGTCCAGAGTTGGGCTGTAGCCTAATTTACATTTGTCTTCCAGCTCCTGTAGAGGTTCCTGTGATTGGCCAGGCTGTGCCGGTGTTGTGGCTGTACCTACTGCTGAACGTCATTACACAGTATCCTTTACAATACTTTCACAGTGAATACTGTATTTGTGTGTAGTCACTACACACAAATAAAACATTTTAATCATGTTTTATTGTCATGTAACAGTATAATTTTAGACCGTCCCCTCGCCCATACCCGGGCGCGAACTAGGGACCTTCTGCACACATCAACAGTCACCCTCGAAGCATCATTACCCATCGCTCCACAAAAGCTGCGGCCCTTGCAGAGCAAGGGGAACTACTACTTCAAGGTCTCAGAGCAAGTGACGTCACTGATTGAAACGCTATTTAGCGCCCACGCTAACTAAGCTAGCCGTTTCACATCCGTTACACTCACCCCCCCTTTGACCTTCCTCCTTTTTCCGCAGCAACCAGTAATCCGGGTCAACAGCATCAATGTAACAGTATAATTTTAGACCGTCCCCTCGCCCATACCCGGGCGCGAACTAGGGACCTTCTGCACACATCAACAGTCACCCTCGAAGCATCGTTACCCATCGCTCCACAAAAGCCGCGGCCCTTGCAGAGCAAGGGGAACTACTACTTCAAGGTCTCAGAGCAAGTGACGTCACTGATTGAAACGCTATTTAGCGCCCACGCTAACTAAGCTAGCCGTTTCACATCCGTTACAGTCACATACACAGGATAGATGCAGAGAAATGTGTTGTTTTACAGGGTCAGCCATAGTAGTACGGCACCCCTGGAGCAAAGTAGGGTTAATTGCCTTGCTTAAGGGCACATTGACCGATTTTTCACCTTGTCGGCTCGGGTATTCGAACCAGCGACTACCTGCCTGCCGCGACGGTAAGGATTGGAAGTTGTTTTTCTTTCAGCTCCTGTAAAATCTCACTTTCACAGTAAACACTGTATGAGTAGTCACTGAACACAAATTGGCATGCTTGGAGGGGAATTCATCCCATTGGAAACAAATTAGACTAATCCAGATCTTTTTTACAACGCTGCTAACAAACACACTGTTACTGACGTCTCTGTATGCTACAAGACAATGCACATTCACCTTACAAATTGCAATGCAAACACACTCTCTCTCTCACTCACATACACACACACATTTTAGACCAGTTTTTATGAAACATATACCATCATCCTCTACCAGTCCTTCACCCTCCTCAGATACGTGTGCATCCGCGGTGTCTTCATCCTGACCACAGAGTGTGCCTCTCTCACCGTAACCCTGGTGGTGACTCTGAGGAAGTTCATCAGCCTCATCATCTCCATCCTCTTCTTCAAGAATCCCTTCACCGCCTGGCACTGGGTGGGCACTGGAGTCGTCTTCCTGGGCACCCTGATCTACACGGAGGTCTGGACTAGCATCTGCACGGCGTTAAGAGGAAGTGAAAAGCTGAAGAAGAAAAAGGCGTAGTAATATGCAGTAAAGAAGGCGGAGTGATACGCAGCACTTTCGTCAATTCCTTGCATCCTTTCTCTTTGCCTCAAAAATAATTGGAGAAGAGGATCCACGGAGGGGGGACCTGAGACCTTCTCCTCCAATATGGTTGAGAAGGAGTATAAGTGAGAGGATGCAGAAAATCACAGGAAGACAAATTGAGATAGAGCCAACGTCACAAGAGAGTGCCTTTGACTGCACTGTTGTGTGTGTATACGGGACTACATTTGTTGTGGGTGTGATTGCACACTCTGGAGCCTGTTTCCCCCCTCGCTCTCTACTGCAGTTGCAGTAGGAGCAGGTTGGTTTTTAATAGAATCATCATAAAAAATGCATTGTTTTCCTATTGTTTTCTTTGCTTGAACAATTACCTTAGAAAAAAAGCCTTCCCACTAGGTTTCTCACTTAACCTTGACAAAAACAACCTTGTTGACTGAATAAGTCAAGGCAAGATTTTTGCAAGACTGATTGTATGGAGATGCCCTACTGTTTTGTTAGTTTTGTTAGTTTGGTGAGCTGTATTTATTTAGGTGTTTTGCTAAATATGAGTTTTGCTGAGCTGTGACTCAAAAGTATGTGTCTGTCAACATGTAATTGAACACCAGAAAAATGATTATACCGGTATATGGACAAAACATATTACTATACTCTGATTAGCATAATTTTGAAATACTAAATGACAAAAAGTGAGTTCACCACCTCAATGTTATAAAAACTGATGTTAGTGAAATACAAAAGTTACAAGTATTATTTTCATGTATTCTGAATATGATACTTGCTCAGATTTTATTGTAGGAATATTTCCTCAGGAGGATATTTGTCCTTTCAAAATAGTACTTGGCAGGTCAAGCAACGTTGTCTTGAAAAACCCCCAAAACCATGCAAATGCATTTTCCTACACTCCAGAATCACTGCACCATTAATTCTCAACCTACTGAAATAAAAAGTTCTACCCTATACCTTTGCATTGTATTGCATAATATTTCTGTATGTATATTTCCATACAATGACCCACTTACAATTAAAAGGAAAATATTGTACTTACGTAATAGTTTCAGTGAAATGCACTTAACGTACCCTGGTCGAAAGGAAAATGTGCATAGTAGACTCAGCCTGGTCTCATAAACTAGACATAGTATAGCAAATGTAAATCCGGGGACACTCAAATTAGCATGATATGTTACGTTTGGTGTGGTTACATAAGACAGATGGTTATTTAAGGCAAGTAGTGCAGTTGGTTGGGGTGGATGTGTGGGCGTATAAGGTGTACGTCTAGCAACCCAAAGGTTGCGAGTTTGAATCTCATTAGGGACTTTAGCATTTTAGCTAGTTAGCAGCTTTTCAACTATTTATTTGCTGCTTTCTAACTACTTAGCATGTTAGCTAACCCTTTCCCCTAATTCCTCGATCACACCGACAGCGTTCTTGCATTTTGGTACACCAAACTATGTTAATTCCCCAATGGAGCGCTGCGTTTGCCTTGCAGCATTGCATTGCAAAGGCAGTTGCAGTGCGTTCTCTGTGGTGCATACATTAGATTTATTGTACACATCAAATTGTATGCGTGACGGCTTGACAGAAATGGTAGCAGAAGGTGAATGTTGAACTTTTGTTGCACACATATCCAGATGGTGCTGCGTCCCATTTTGCTCAATAACGCTGTCGGTGTGATCAAGGCATAACCCTAACCATAACCCTTTTTATAACGCAAACGTCTAGCAACCTTTGCGAGTTTGAATCTCAACACAGACCTTAGCATTTTAGCTCATGAGCAACTTTTTAACTACTTACTACTTCTTTGCTGCTTTGTAACTACTTAGCATGTTAGCTAACCCTGACCTTTAACCTAACTCCTAAATATAACCCTAACCTCTAACCCCTAGTCTAGCTAACGTTAGCCAGCTAGCTAACATTAGCCACCTAGCTAGATTTAGTAACATACATTTTGTAAATTTGTGAGATATGGTACATTTAGCATTTTTGCAACATATTGCACGTTT